>NW_006434373.1:1468095-1514102 GCF_000325575.1 Pteropus alecto
TGTCTTGCATGCAGGTGAGGCAGTTTCTACTGGTGGCTCCACAGTGAACTATCAAATTTCTAGCATTGAAGTCACAAGGGGACTACGCTTACATATCGCATAAAGTTAAATGGCCTTCAAATTGGATATTTTAAAAATAATGAGACTGTTTTGTGCAGAGACTAAAAACTATGATGGGTAGAAACTACTTTGATTTTTCAGAGCAACCAAAGTGTCAGTTTTCTCATTTTTTAGGAAGCTGCCATTCTGAGTTTTGAAATGTTCACTTTGATTACCTGGATCTTTGGAAATCTAAGAAATAATTTTAAAAAATAGAAATGAATGGAGAACAATCCTAGAGTGTACCGGCAAATTATAACCAGCTTTGTGACTGCCTGGAAATTCAGAAAGCTGAGAAGAAACTTGATGAATTTTTCTTTTAAAACAATAATTACTAAATAAATGAAATCTGGTCTTTATTTTTTTCATTGGTTCTAGGAAAATTTAAATTTCAGGCATTGTTCTTAGAAAGGAGGAGAAGCTTCCTCTTCATGTCTTCGAGTGTAGAAACAGCTCAGAGCACAGAGTGTGACGGGAGTGCAGTAAGTGTTCAATAAACACTTTTCTAATGGTGCTCTCCTGGCCGATTCAGAAAGTTTTAGTGCTGTGTTCATTTTGGCAAGGCTGACAAATAAATCGACAAATATGTGTATAGCACAGGATACATATGATATGCATTCCTAAGGGTCGTTTTTATGATTACGTGATGGTTTTAATCTAAGAAAAGGATTCTTAATGTGTGAATCCTTGAATATGATTAAACAGCAGCAGCAAAAAGCAAAGATAAGGACAAGTGAGATTTTAGTGTTTTGACTTTTTGCTGTGTGTATGGTTAAAACAAAATGCCAGAAATCGCAGGGTAGACTACAGGTGATGAAGGAAATGGGGGCATGTGAGAAGCTGATGGGTCCTTTTAGTAAAAGCATCTCTAAGATGAGCAGCTTTCACCAGAGACCTGAGATGTAAGGATGCAGAGACACGTGAACAAGACAGTGCCTGCTATTCTCCTTAACTCCTGGGGATGATGGTGTAGATTAATCGTAACATGCTTCTTGTTCATTAATCATTGACCTAACTTTGCATACACTGGTCAAGAAACTTTCTTTAATGATAGTGTGCAAAACAAATTCAGACAAAGATAGCAAGGCAACGTGCCGCGAACTGGGCTTCAGAGTCAAGAGAATGGGCTGAGTTCAGAACTCAGCCTTCAGGGGATAGGGAATTTGTCTTCAGCCTGGGAGAGCTGAGAGGAGATGAGGCCATTTTGAGTGCCAAGTCTGCAAACGGTAGCTTCTTTGGAAATAGCTCGTACTGCTTTGTTTTGCAATTTTCTTGTCTGTCTTCTCTATCAGTCTATGAGCTTATCTGTGGCAAGGATGGGCTCATGCATCTTTGAATTCTTACTCCTAGCCCAGTTCAGAAATAGTTATTGAATGAATGGATGAATGAATGAATAAAATCACAGCACACTGCTACATTCTGGTGGCAAATGAAAGACTGAGGGAAAGATATTCCAAGAGACATCTTCACCATTCTACCCACCCCTCCCATCCCCCCAACTCACCCCACTCCACCCGACCTATCCTTTCCTCAGCAGTTACCAGTATAAAATACAAAGTTTGAATAAAACAAGTCTCCATTCTGAAGAGAAAATAAAAATTTTTGATGCAAAGAGATAAATGACTTCGAAGCAAGTTAATCTCTCTATTTTGTCTTTCACAAAAGTTTCACTAAAATCAATTTCTGCATTTTGATTATCCTATTGGGAAGTGACCTCTTTTACTTAAAATGCTTTTGTTGAGATCTCGGTATTTATCCTTAATATATATGAACACCTTTAGAGATTACTTTTGGCAAATTGAGGGACTCTTTTCAGCATCTTAGAAAGACAAAGCATTTGGGGGATGAGGTGGGGATGAATGGAATCAATGTGATTGTGCTTTAATTTTCTCATCAGTAAAATGGGCATCATAATATCTACTGTCCCTAATCGAAGGAGTCACGAGGATGATAAATGGATAATGCTAGTGAGTGCTTTGGAAAGATTCAAGTGAAAAACAGATGGATTTTCAAAATAAACTTGAGTCTCAACCTTCCACCTGTGGCCAACTTCAAGAAAGGAGAAGATAAATAAGAGAAGAAACACTGGTTAACAACAAACTTTGCAGCCTTTGGAGTTAATTCCAAATTAATAATAATAAAGATTAAATATTTATCATAAAAGGTGGATTATGTTATCTTAAGAGAGAAAAGGCATGCTTCAAGGGAAAACCTAATAATCTTGCATTAAAAATGATAAAATATTTTCGGAAAAACAAAGAGATACAAGGAGGGAACAGACTGATGATTACAACTGTTTTATCCTAATTGCTTTGTGTGAAGGAAAGTGCAAGGGAGTAGAGTACTTTGGTTTATGGTTTTTATCTAACCATTGAGAAATGTACAGGAATTATAAGAGTGAGAAACGGGTAGATAATCAGTAGCTAAATGGAAAAGTACAGAAATGTCATATTAACAGAAGGAAAAATGGAAATGAATGTCAATAAAATCAAACCACCAAAAATGAGGAAAAGAAAAAAGAAGACAGAGTAAAGTAAAAAAATGATCACAAAGTAAGATAGAGGAATAAGATATCTGTTATTACACTAAATGTGCATGAGATAAATTGCTCTATTAAAATCAGAGGCTGCCAAACCGTGTCTTAAGAAAAACCCTGCTTCCTGGATTAAATGTTGTTTCAAATAAATTCTTCTAACGAAATAGTAAGGAAAAGTTGAAAATAAAAGAGCAGATATTAGCACATACAAAGAGAAAAAAAGAAGTGACGATATTAATGTCAGACAATGGAGAATTTTGGACTAAAGGCTCTAAATCAGACAAAAGCAGTCATGTAATAATAAAAGTCACCATTTATTAGGATGAACCATTAACTTAAATGTGCCAAACAATGTAGTAACTAAATATAGACAACAACAACAAAAATAAATAAAATAATAAAGTAACATGATTATAGTTTCCATTATAATGGAACTAAAACATCCTAGAACAAATGAACATTGATCTATATGATTTGTAAATGTTAATGACAGCCTTTATATGCATTCAATGGTCAATAAGTAATTAGAATTTTTTGAAATGCAAATCTTGTCTGCATTTCTAATTTAGATCATGACAGTCAACGCAAGAATTAATCTCAGGAAGTATCTTGGGCTTCTCAGTTACCCAAGAAAGTCCCTAGTATTAATAGGTGTCCAAAACAAGTAGGCAGCCCTTTCTCTGAGTGCTCAATTAGCTGTCTAAGTTGGTCAAGGTTAGGGACCTGGGTCGTGCTATGCAAGAAACCCTTCAACCACATGTCTTAAGGGTATCTAAATTTTACAGAATGATTTTGCTTCCATAGAAAAACTAGGACCATCACTAACCATATTTCTAAATAAGTACAATTTTTCCTTAATAGACATTACCCTGCTTCCTTCATAGACATGTTTGTAAGAAGTTTTATGTAAATCAAATCCATTTTCCAGTTGACTAACCTACCATTTCAAATTCGTTTTATTTCTTTCTTGATTGATTCTCAATTGACAGTGGCGCTTACATTTTAGCTTCAAGGTTTTCTTCCCTGAGCCTTTCTACTGAAGCATTAATGATCACTAAACAAGTGATTAACTGCATTTGGAGACAACTGCTTAAAAGAAACCTTCAGTGAATCCTTCTGTAAAGTATCCTTTTGTTAAGTGAAGGCTCCTCTGTAATATTAATAGTAACCCCATAATTTATCTGTTTGTAAAGTATAGTGGATATCTCTTTTTGTCGTGCAGCATCCGTAGTCCTCCTCTGGTAGCTATACCTTTGATAGTGAAAGCTCTAAAAAATCATCCACTCTCAGTCTTTGTGGTCCCAGCACAGGATCCCATTCCCAACTCCAAGCATGGAGGATAAGCTCAGGCCCGGCCAGTGGGAGCAATGCATTCACCATCTCCAGTGGCTCATTCCAAGATGGGCACCTTGCCCAATCACAACCAAAGAGATGCAGTGAGATGTCTGTGACTTCTGGAAGAGAGTAACTTGTTTGTCCTTGGAGCTGAAACCCACAAGGGTATTGGGAATGGAATCATTGACTCTATCTTGTTAGCACGTGAAGATTAAGACTGAAGCCAATTTAGCAGAAGTCAGAGCAAAAATAATCCAGTTCCTGATGATATTGTTTGACTCCTGAAATACTCATGCCTGAAGCCAGTCCTCCCCCTGAACTTTTCAGTTTAGGTGAGCTAATTAATTTAGGTGTTTTTTGTTGTTGTTTGTTTGTTTGTTTGTTTTTAGTTTAGAAAGGCTTAGGATGGGTTATCTCTCTCTTACAACCACTAACAAGACTTCAGACATTGACTGTTTGAATTTTTTTGGACTGAATTTTCTTAGAAAGAATCATCCACTTTCTACCAAAAGTAATTGCTGACGTTTCTTTAATCAACATAGTTTTAATATTTGTGCACAGAATAGCAACTCCTAGGAACAAGGTTTTAGAATCTTTTCACAGTCTTTCCTATAACCCAGTGATCTCCAGAGTTATAAGCCTGTGTCTGGATGTTTTCTCTGCCAAAGGAGAAGTTTTCTAATGGCACAGTTGAACTTTCAAAAGTACAAGATAACGCATCCAGTGGATTGAAAGCATTTGAAAGAATCCACACTTGCATGAGAATTTAGAAGCCAGGAGTTTCTGTGAACGTTTGGACACTGGACGCCGTCGTTTAGAGTAGAGACACCTTGGCCAGCTGCTTCATTTTATCTCCCATGATAGCAGCAGCCACTGTCCTCAAGCCATGATATTTGGAAACAGATTGTGGCTATAGCCCAGAATCAAAGAAATGAATTGACAGTGTCTCTCTCAAGGATTCAAATTCTTCTCAAAGTTTCTGATTCTAAAACAGATAGCACTTGTGCATTCTGTTAGTCAAAACATGAATGGCATAAGATCAAAAATGAAAATGTTTATACATTGAATTCTGTTCCCTGTCAAGTAATCGAATGTACATTTATCATCAACTCATTCTCCTTTGCCCATTTTTCAATGAAATTAAAGATTTAGATTCTATAGGAAGTCCTAGACCCCTTTTATGACAGTGACACTTGATTGTGTATTTATGAGTTGACAGATACTCAGAAGATTTTCTTATCTCCAAATATGGCCAAATCCCATAAACTGGCACATTCGGTTCTTGGTGAGGGCTCTCTTCCTGGATTATAGACAGCTGCCTTCCTAGGGCCTTTCCTTGGTGCATGTGTGTATGTGGAGGGTGCGGGGTGGTGAGCGGGTGTGAGAGAGAGAGAGACAGACAGACAGAGCGCTTTGTTTTCTTCTTCTTATAAGGGTTTTAATTCCATGATAGGACCCCTCATCTAAACCTAATCACCTCTCAAAGGCCCTACCTCCCAATATCATCACATTGCGGGGTTAGGGCTTCAATATATGCATTTGAGGGGGACACAAACATTCAATCCATGACAGCCCCTGTTGGTCTTTTGTCCTAGTCTCCATGCTTCTGCTCAATGTCTCTCTTCTCTGCTTGATCTCTAGGATTCAAGAAGGCAGGAGTTCTGTGTATCCCAGGCTGTGTTCCTAGCAAACAGAATTTGCACATATTAAGTACTTAATAGATGTTCATGGAAATCAATAAATTCACCACTGAGTTTAACACAGCAGAGCAACCAGTTCATCAGTACATGCTGCAGTCTCAAGAAAGAGATTGGAAAGAGACATCCTGTGGCAGAGAGGGCATGCAGCATGGAGTGTTCCAGATTAGGGGCATCCTTCTTAACTATTGGCTCTGCAAAGAGTTTTGAAGCCTGGGCACTTGGGACTTCTGATGGACTGTGTGCCCAAGGACCCAGGATAGGGCACACAGGAGTGGGACTAGGGAGCTATTGCATAGACAGTTGGACTAGGCTCAGGGAGGAAAGGTTAAGCAGTCTGTATATTTCCTTTATAGTTCTAACCTAGCTAAAGAGACAGAAAGTTAAGATAAATGCCCAATCCAGGAGATTTCACCCAAGATTTCATCCTTCAGGACTCCAGTAGAGTATAGGAAAATGAGAAACTTTAACATCACAATTTCCAAAAATCCTGCCATCATTTGGATTCCAGTTTTTTCTTTCCTGATTTTATCACTTAGCATACAACTGGACATATGTTAGCATTTACCTAAAGCATTTCACCCAATCCTTAATTATACTTACCTCTAGAAGAAGATTTTAGGGAACTTCCAAATTCTGCATTCTATAATTATGAAATGATTGAATATTTTTGGTATATTTGTATAGATTTCATAATCAGAAAATAATCAATAATATATCTAAAATAAAGTTTGAATAAGTTGTTAGTAGGTCGGGCAGGTATTAGAAAGAGCCATATGGTCCTGCATCCTAGTGAGGTGGAGGGCATTGGAGACGGTTTCTTCATCAAGGTTGGGACTCCAGTTCCTTCCAGCCCCAACATACTACGTGTCTAGAAGACTTTAGGAGTATGATGCAAAGGAAGGCTGAAATCTGGGCGGGGGAGAGATCCTGCCAAATTCATAATATCAACTAGACTGTTTCTAGTTCCAAGGTGTGCAAACCTTATTCTGCATCACCGAAAGTGAGACAGCTTCTGCTTGTGTGCTGGCTTCTGGATTGTCAGGCAGCCGTCGAAGCCTTCGAAGCCCAGTCTCCCATCAGCCTCGTGACACTAAAAATATGAGATCGAGTGAAAAGACCACTTTGTTTTTTTACTCTTATCTTTAAGACTGACTTACTTTTAAGACTTAAATGTAACACTGACCAAGTCGATTTGCAGGACTACATTCTTTTGAACATCATGTCTCTCTTCTACATGAGAGTATACTAGACATTAATCTAAAAACTTTGTAACCCAAATAACTGAAACTCAACGTGTTAGTTTCCTTGGCTACTATGACAAAATACCACAACTAGGTGCTTTAAAACAAAATTTATTCTGTCACAGTTCTAGAGGCCAGAAGTCCAAGATTAAGTTGTCACCAGGGCAGTGCACCCTCCGAAGGCTCTAGGAGAAGAACTTCCTGCCTCTTCCAGCTTCCGCTGTTTGCCAGCAGTCCTTAGAATTCCTTGGCTTACAGCTGCAGTATATCAATTTCTCCCTGTGTGTGTCTTTCTCTTTTTCTTATAAAGTCATATGGGGTTTAGGTCTCACCCAGCGTGATCTCACCTTAATTAATTGCATCTGCAATGATCTTATTTCCAAATAAGTTTGCGTTCTGAGCTACTGTGGTTTGAGACTTTGACATATCTTTTTGGGAGACATAAGTGAACCCAAGAGAATCAAGATTTCACTGTTAATATCATAACAGGACTTATCACTCAGTCTCACAGTGGAATTTATTTCGTTTGCTTTAAATTTTTGTGTTTTCTAGTCATCTTGACCAAAAAGATAATCCTGAGCATGAAATATTGGGCAGATTATTTCAGCTGCCACATACCTGGCTGGTGTTCTTTGTAAACGAGGTTGTTATACCTCCTCCACTGGGTACCCTGTGGAGGTGAGCTGAGATACCATAGTGCGTGGCACTGAGTGGGATGGCCCTACCTCCTCTCCCCATTCTTAGAGAATATGGATATGACCATTGCCCAAGGGCAAAAACAACATTTGGAAATTGTTCTGACAAATTTTAGAACCAGGGGCACTTATAGCAAAATGCTGGAGCTGAAGGACTTAACTTTTTGTTCTCTAAGTGCCATCGAGCAGTCTCTCAGAAGACAGGATGGACAAGGCAGTGCCTGTGGGAGGGAGGCAGACACTTGAGTTCTATTTCTAGCTTTCCATTACCTTGATGCGTGACCTTGCAAAAGCTTCTTCTTTTATTTTTTTTTTTTAGCTGATTTCTTCTTCGTCTTTAAAGTGCAGGTGGTAGTCATGAATATTTGTTTCTTGCAGGTTTGGATTTGTAAACTTCTTCTCGGATAAAAAGTACCATGCAGCTGTGGAGTATTGTTCTTATTAATAACCTCATTTTGGCATAAAACTCACCCACTTCTAATACTTCATATTAATATTCCATTGCAGAAACTATGCTGCAATAACAACCTGTATGATTTTCTCTGCCTTCTCATTTTGAAACTGACCTATACACAAAATGGTTAAATTGTCCTAAAGCAGAAAGCATTTTTTTTTCTTTCCATGTCAACGTCTAAACATAGCCATGTCTTCTACACAGAAACATTTGATCCCTCTTCGTCCACCTATTAGTTGCTAGTTGTATTGGTCAGCTCTGGCCGTCATAACAAAACACCACAGACAGGAGGCTCAAACAACAGGAATTTATTTCTTACAGTTCCAGATGCTGGGAAGTCCAAGACCAAGTTTCTGGTCAAACTGAGTCCTGGTGAGAACCTGCTTCCTTCTTTGTAGACAGCGGTTTCCTACCATGGTGGAAAGAGAGAAAGTGGGGGACAGAGCGAGCAAACTCTCTGGTGACTCTTCTTATGAGGACACTAATTCTGTCATGAGGACCCCACTGTCAGGACCTTATCTAATCCTAATTACTGCCCAAAGAGACCCATCTCTAAATAAAATCACGTTGTGAGTTAGGGCTTCAACATATGAATTTGGATCCCTGAGCTGGGTAGGGGGCACAATTCATTCCATAGCGCCAATGATAGACTATTCATGAATAAGATTATTTTGTGCCAATCTGCTCAAGCTTACTTATACATATGAATTTGGATCCCTGAGGTGGGTAGGGGCACAATTCATTCCATAGTGCCAATGATAGACTATTCATGAACAAGATTATTTTGTGCCAATCTGCTCAAGCTTACTTACAGTTAGCATTGGTGGTTTGTTGTGGATCTTTGAAGCTGATCTAGAGATATCAATAATTGTTTCATCATGCTAATGCATCACTGTCACCATCTCTATCCATTCAAGCCAGGAGTGGGCCATGGTCAGAGCTGTCCCAGGACAGCCTTGCGTAGACTCAAGTGAAGAGTTTCCTGGCCTTTGCTGCAGATACAGAGTGAGGATCCTACCCCATGTGAAGCCTCAGCCTTATCTAGGTCCAATGGGAGAACTCAATAGCAGAGTTCTGAACTCTTTGTGTGATACAAGGCATCCTGGCTGAGTGTATGAAAAGCTGTGAGCCTCCGGTTCTGGACTCCCCTGAATTAGAGAGCATCTCACTCTCCCTTGGCTAAGACCTTCAAATGTGGTACAAGTGTCCAGAAGTCATAGACGGGGCAACACAGAGCTGTGTCTGCCCACCAGCATCCTTCTCTCACTTAAGTCCTTTGCACAATCTCCTTTCAGTTTTGGGATAGAGTGAATGTGGTCTTGAATCAAGTTTGAGATCGTTCACAGCATCCTTGAGCCTGTTCAGGGCCTTCTGTGCTCTGAGCACAGAAATTCAGACCTGGTGCCCAACTGTACTTCTTTTTCAATCCACTGTAGTGCTCATACTGGAAACATCCTAAGGGTTCTGGTTGGACACAGTCTTAGCTTCAGATATGGCAAAAATGAAAGTCAAAGTTATTCAGAAACCCAGAGTTGACACTGGGGTTTTTAAAGCCATTATGCTTCCCGCTTTTTCAGTAAGTTTACTAAGAAATGCAGACTCACTCACACACACTGGAACGCCTCCAAAATATAAAGAAGCAAAAATTCTTAAGTGTTAAACATTTGCTGGTGTCAAGTTTTATAGACTCCATTCACTGTTGTTTTTCTAGGGAGTTTACCCACACCTCAGATTGTGAAAAAAGTTGTGGTTACTCTATCCAAGGCTTTGTCCTTCAATCTGTGAAGTTTGAGAGCATTTGGTTTTCAGACTCAAACTTTTTTAGGCAAGATCGACTATGACATGCAAAACCATGAAAACCACACATTTCAGGAAATTTTTCTGCCTGATGAGTCACATTGCTAATCGACATGCTTTTCCATAAAGTGCAATTAATAATTCATCCAGCCATTGTCAAACTTAACTCTATTGTCTTTGAACAGAATGTGAAATACCCATAAGTGTTTGATGCCACCATATTCCAGATTATAAAAACAACCAAAACAGAAAAACTCTTCTAAGAAGCTGGCTCTCGATGCCGGCCTTTGTGTTGGTGAAAAGGACACAGAACAATCCTAAAAAGGCTGGACACTGAGGGAGAGAGCCAGGAAGCCTGCTTACAAGCTCCTTCTCTATCACCACGTTGACAATGATTGAAAAGTAAATTGCTTTTTAATAAGTGTGGTATTCTTGGGGGGATGGGGCTAAAGGGTTAATTTAATGCTTGACCCATTAAAACATTTGACTGCAGTGAGAAGCTCACAGGCTGATCAGATGATTATTCTGCAGGAGAAGTGGTTGAAAACTGACCCTCGCCGAGCCAGGTAATCAAGAGAAATCGGCATCAAGGAAGAGATGTGGCCGGGGAGAGCCAGAATGGCTACCTGAGATTCTATTACTTGTCGTCTTTCAAGCATAATAATGAGATTATAGTAACCTTAAACTGACTGAAAACAGAAATCTGGCTGTCTGTCAAGTTCATTGTGTCAAGTTTTACAATCCAGGTCCGGTTCCCCTGAACATGCAATGATTACACTGGGAAGAAGGCCTCAACGAAATTCTGGTCAACGTTCAGGCTTGCTTGGATTTTGGCTTCTGACCAAGACACCTTTGTTCAGTGCACGAAAAACACACTAATGTTTATTTTTTCTCACCATGTGATTCAAAAACTAATAATAATATAATATTGCCACAAACCTTTCCTTCCTCATGTGAGTCACAAATTTTCTGTGAGTCCTGAAAAGGTGCATCTGGCTCCAGCCCCACCTGCAAGCTCTGTGTCATATCCACCCCCATTATACACCCTGGAATTATCTTGTGTCCATGTTAACCCCACCTTCATAGAGAGGAAGAGGAAAAGTTAGGGCCCAAAATAAAGAGGTAGGAACCTCCTTCATTCTTGAGGAAAATGATTTGTCTCATTGCAAAGTTGTCTTATGTCTTGTTCAGTGGAAAACCAGCTGGGTCACCGTTTGGATGCCTATCATATTCTGTTGAGATGTCCCCTCCATCATAGTGATAGCTAACATTTCCTGCACAAACACTATTGCCAGGTACTGTCCCAGTCAGTTTGCACATCCCATCTCATTCAGTCCATACTTAGCTTCCTATGCTGGAGGTGCTACCATCAGTTCTATTTTCTAGATTGAGGCGTGAGGGGTTAAATGATTTGCCTGAGTTTTCATAACCAGCAGAAGCCCTGGGATTTGGCCAGAGCCTGGGCTCCCAGCTTCAGGGTCACTGCCACCTTGGTAGCACTGTAGCCGGACCTTAAAGACCGATTCTTAAGAGACTGATTTTTAACACTGCTTGTTCTTTTAAGCAACATAATAATTTAGAACAGCAAACAGAAGCAATTCACAAATGGTTAGTCTTGTAAACACCTTGCTTTGTAAGAAGTGACTCCATATAACTCTCACATCTCTATTTTTCAGAGGTTGCTTCTATAATGGTATGGTTAATATCTGTAATTTTATTATTTCAGAGACAATTTGTTAATTAATATTCATGATGAACACTAGCTGGCTCCAAAACAGATTAAAGGGAAGGAAAATCTCCTGGATAAACTAAAATTCAGTCTAAGTCCTCGGAAGGAAAGAAGAAATGATGTGTATATATTAATAGCCTCCTTCATGGAAATGATGTATGCAGCCTTGGTATCCTGTTTTAGAATTTTCCCTGGGCCACGGACTTGCCCTGAGGTTAACTCTATTGCTTTGCATTTCATCTTCCCCATCTGTAAAATGAGAACAGTGGTTCTTGCCTCTTCATGGCACATCTCCACCACCATAGCCACCTCCCTGAAGTCTGTGTGCTTTAAATGAGACAATTTGGGTAGAAGAGCATTTGGAAGTCTGGGACCTGACAAACATAAGGCCCCAAGTCTATGCTCAGAGTGCCTGATGATTCCCAGACATGTGGGTCACACAGCAGGACTCTGAAACCAGCTAGCCACACTGGAAGGAGTTGACCACAGGAACCTGTTCCAACCACAGCTTCTGGGATATGAGGGAGGTCTCAGAGCCTGAATGAAAGCATCCTCAAGGATCCCTTTGTATCTGGCTAACTCTAAATGAACTGTATGCAGTCAGTTCCACAGTTAACTTAAGAATAGATACATGCAACAAATGACAACGGGCCAAGCAGCTCCAATACAGTGTGATTTGGTTACTAACTCCATCACATGTCCTCACCAAATTGGGATCATCAAGTTATTTAACCAAGGCAGGTTAAATAACATGCCTGTCCTTGTTCTGACCTGATTTTCTTTATTGTCTATGTTCAGATTTGCTTTGTCCACCTCTTGCCCTTCATCAGCTGCTACAGCAAATGTGCAAAGCCAGGTATGCTCCCTCAGCAGGAGCCCCAGGGTCTGCAGGGATAGGCTTCCTGCCATTGCCACCAGAGGCTTTGGGTCACCTAAGAACTTCCAGTTCTGCTGGACTAGCCAGGGCCCTGGTTGGCGCTTCCATCCCCACACACAGACACAGACATGTGAGGAGTGGTCTCCACAATACCAGCCCCGAAGCCAACAGACTGGCTTGCCCCTTTTAATAATGTCCCGTACATGGCCCTGTCACTGCTAACAGTGGCAACAACTGTAATAGCGCCTTTTCTGTGCCTCTAAGTTCTAGTAGGAGTAAGAGAACGAAGCAGTCCCATGAGGTACACAGGCCGTCATAACCATCACAGTAACCCAAGGTTAGTGAGGTCCCAGCCATGGAGTGAATCTACACCTTTATCTGATTCGATTCTGAAGGCAAGTCTGAGGTTAGGTTGGCCAGGGCTTCTTACTCCCATTTTACAGACTTGTACTTGCCCAAGGCAATGTCGTTAACTGCGTTGAGCTAAAATGCAAGGCTCTGTGTCATCCCTAGGGGCCAGGAGAGCCCTGGGACAGCCTCTGTCATGGCTGGTCGTAGTTCTGTCCCCCTCATGGCTGTCCCCCAACCCCAGCACCTATATTTTGATAACCTGCTCAGGGCCATGCTCTGTGGTAGATAAAATGGTTATCTCTGAACTGGAAACATTTACAGGCCAGCAGCAGAAATTAGGTGCCAACAAATGACCACTATAGAAAATAGAATGCACCACAAGAAACGAGCCTTAAGAACTGTGAGGAGGAGCGATCAGTTATGGATTCATGGGTAGGGCATCATTTGAGAAAATACCATGGAAGAGGGTACAGACAGGTATAGATGTGGAAGATACATTCCAGATGAGGGGAGAGTGTGGATAGTGCCCCAAGGTGGCAGGTGGCTCAATGTGCATAGAGAACTTCATTTGCCTAGAGAACAGAGCAAACCAAGACTCCTGCAGGAGCAAGGCTGAAAGGGAGGTTGGGACTATTGCTGAGAGAGCACTGAATGCGAGGCAAAGAGGGCAGATTGCATCCCACAGTACAGGGAGCGGTAGAGGGCTGCCCACATTTGAACAACAGACCAGAACGTGCTCAGGGAGGATAGAACTGGGGACCATGTGCAGGCAATCAAGAGATCGGGAGCAGCAGTTGGCAGTTATGCAGACTGACTTGTGCTTCTTGCTTTCTATTCTTCTTGTCCCTCCGTACACTTTGACTGACTCACATGTTTTCAAGTCCTCCACCCAGGAAGTAGCATCTACCTACGTTTCATGAGTCAGATGTGAAAGGATCCAGAACCTTTCCTTCTTATAGAGGGCTTGGTCACCCTACTGTGCTTTGCTTTCAGGTGAACTCTGTTCACCTTGATGTGAAAATGTTTGCTCCCCTGACCAGATGGTTATTTGAGGTATAACAGAATCCTGTGCACTTAGTAAAGAAAGAAAAGTGGTGTTCATGGATTCTTGTATAATTAACCTTTTGAAAAGAATTTCGGAGACCTAAAATTATGACTCAACTCTTGTACTTGGTATTTTGATTATTATGACCCTGGGACCATATCTTGAAATAGCATGCCTATGATACATCAGAGTATTTTAATGACTTAATAACCTGATCCAATTGATCGTAGCATCCATGACAGCATAGATTGTGAAGAAATTAACTATTTAGATGGTGAAATAAACCTTATTGTGGTGGATTTGGTGACAATATTGCTTTGTGACTGTTTCCATTAAAGATTTACATGATAAATGTTGGAGTTCACCTATAGAAAGGTGATTACATGTATTCACATGTATTATGTATATAAATCCAAGTGCCAATATTTTAGTCTCGAAATGTAATTTCTCAATAAAAAGAACCTAAGTTCCTTGGAGAAACAGCTGATCTGGGCCTAGAAATCTATAAGATGAGCTTGGGACATTTTGTCATACCATATGAAGCCAGTACAAGGAGGCTTCTAATGACCAAAGATGGAACAATTTGATCATCAAACTATAATAACTGCAATGGATTGAAACACAACACATACATTTAAATCCATGAGATTTTAATGAAACTAACTAAATAAATAAATAATTGGTACCATTGGAGGATGCTAATGAATAATTCATTATTTTGAAAACTAGTAAACAAAGGGAGAGTATCAAATATTTATCCTGCCTTTCCAGTATAAACTACACAACTGGGCAACCAGACATAATAGAGAGAAATTTTTCTCTTTAAAGAAGTATTCCAGCTTGTTAATAGGTGGAGGAGAAATGACAGAATTGGAATAGGACCATGTTCCAACCCTAAATGTATTAGTGTATTTCGACACTGAGCAGCAGCAGCCACTATCATTACAAAGAGAGAGACAGCCAGACATTACCCTGTTCCTGAAGAGATGTTGAACCACCTAGGAAATGAACTTTCCCTCTCTCCCCTCATGAAACCAGAATCTGATCAAAACCCCAGATCTAATTACAGTTTTATAGGAAATACAGGGTAGCAGGTTAGACTAAATCACTGAAATACAACTGGAAAAACTCCCAAGTGGGAAACCCTATAAATTAATGACTGTTTCCTTCAACAAATAAATTATAAGAAAAAAATTAGAAATAGTAGTGAGATCTGTCAATTGAAAAAGACTTAAGAAATATTTCAACCAAGCATAATGTAGGAGCCTTACTTTTAAAAAAGAAAACTAAAAGTATATATTTATTTATCACATATATAGGTCAGACATATGACAGTAAATGAGACAATTGGAAGATTTAACACTAGGTATTTTACACTATGAAATTATTGTTAAATTTTCATGTGTGACTATGTATGTAATCACAATTTTTAAAAAAGTTTCCTTAGTTTTTAAAGATCCACACTTAAATATTTACACATGAAAATATGTGACATTCAGGATTTTCTGGGGACAGAGAAGCAGAAGGATGGGATGGCTGGAACAGATCTCTATGACTTGCCAGTTGTTGAAATTGGATGATAAGTACATGAGGGTTCGCTATACTATTCTCTCTATTTTCACATATTTAACATAATTTTAATAATTTATTTTTATTTTTAAATTGCAATTGGCATATGATATTACATTAGTTTTAGGTGCACAACACAGTGATTAGACATTTATATAATTTAGAAAGTATTCACCCTGATAAATCTAGTACCCATCTGACGCCCTACATAATTATTACAATATTATTGATTATATTCCTTATGCTATAATTTACATTACTTAACTATTTTGTAACTACCAATTTGTACCACTTAATCTCTTCCCCTTTTTCACCCATCCTTCAACTCCCCTCCCATCTGGCAACCATCAAAATGTTCTCTGTATCTATAAATTTGTTTCTGTTTTATTTCTTCATTTATTTTGTTTTTTAGATTCCACATATAAGTTAAATATGTGGCAATTGTCTTTCTCTGTCTGACTTACTTCACTTAGCGCAGTACCCTCTAGGTCCATCCATGATGTTGCAGGTGGCAAGATTTCATTCTTTTTTATGACTGAATAATATTCCATTGTGTATATGTATCACTTCTTCTTTATCCATTCATCCATGGATGGACACCAGTATTGCCTCCATTCCTTGATTACTGTAAATAATGCTTCAATAAACATGGATTCACATGTCTCATTAAAGTACTGTTTGGGTTTCTTCAGATAAATACCTAAAAGTGTGATAACTGTGTTCTTTGTCTCTTATTAAAGCCTTTGTCTTAAAGTCTATTTTGTCAAATATAAGTATTGCTATCCCAGCATATTTGTTTGTTTCCATTTTCATGAAACATCTTTTTCTATCTCTTTACTTTCAGTCTATGTGTATCTTTTGATCCAAAGTAAGTCTTTTGTAAACAGCATACATAAAGGTCTTATTTTCTTATCCATTCAGCTACTTTATCTTTTGACTGGAGCATTTAATTCATTTACATTTAAAGTAATTGTTGATAGATATGTGGTTGTTGCCATTTTATTATTCATATTTTTTACCTTTATTTTTTTTTCTTCTTCTTAAAGAAGTTTCTCCAATATTTCCTGTAATACTGGCTTGGTGATGATAAACTCCTTTAGCATTTTCTTGTCTGGAAAGCTCTTTATCTGTCCTTTGATTCTAAATGGTAGCTTTGCTGGGTAAAGTAATCTTGGATGTAGATCTTTACTTTTCATCACTTTGAATATTTTGTACCAAGCTCTTCTGATCGTAAAGTTTCTGTGGAGAAATCAGCTGACAGTCTTATGGGAGTGCCCTTGTAGGTAACATTGCTTTTCTCTTGCTGCTTTTAAGGTTCTCTCTTTGTCTTTAACCTTCGTCATTTTAATTATGATGTGTCTTAATGTGGGCCTCTTGGGTTCATCTTGTTTAAGACTCTCTGTGGTTCCTGGGCTTCTATGCTATTTCCTTCCCTACGTTAGGGAAGTTTTTCATCATGATTTCTTCAAATAGGTTTTCGATTCCTCGCTCTCTCTCCTTCTGGTACTCCTATGATGAGAATGTTGGTATGCTTGATGTTGTCCCTGAGGCCCCTGAAGCTAGCTATCCTCATTGTTTTGGATTCCTTTTTTTGTTGTTGCTGTTCTGATTAAGTGTTTTCTGCTACCTTATCTTTCAAATCACTGATTCAATCCTGTGCTTCATCTAGTCTAATGTTGATTCCCTCTAATGTATTCTTCATTTCAGTTGTAGTTCATCTACTCTTCGCCTAAGTTCATTGCGCATCCTTATAACCAGTGTTTTGAACTCTCCATCTGATAGATTGTTTGTCTCCATTTTGTTTAGTTTTTTTTCTGAAGCTTTTTTCTCTTCTTTCATTTGGGACATGTTTCTTTGTCTACTCATTTTGGCTGCCTCCTTGTGTTTGTTCCTATGTATTAGATAGGGCTTCTTTGTCTCTCGGTCTTAGGAGAGTGGCCTTATACAGTGGTGCAGTCTCCCTGGTCACCAGAGCTGGGTGCTCCAGGTTTGTCTTTTGTATGGGTTGTGTGTGCTCTCCTATTGTAGTTGAGCCTTGCTTATCGTTTTTATATCAGTGAGTGAGATTGACCCTCAGGCTGATTGGTTGTGAGTGTGACTACAGTTGAGGAGCTGCTGTGTAGGGGCTGTCCCTACAGAACAGAATTTGCTTTAGCAGGGCTCTGGTGCCTAGCCTTTGGTGTGTCATCCTCGGATACAGTTCTCCTTGAGCCCAGACCAAAGCTTCCTGGAGGGGTCCCACCACAGGCCAAGTTCAACCACAGCCTACGCCCTTCCTAGGGCCAACTGGCATGAACCACCAAGCAATCTATAGATGGCTGCCACCCATGTTGGGCTTGGATGTGCTTCGATAGGCCAACACACAAACTAAAGATGGCTGTCAATAATGCTGGGCTTGAGGCTGCTCACAAGAGGTACAGGGCATGCCAAGGCCAGATACTGCTTGTTTAGCTTTTGTGAACCTTTGAGATACTTTAGGAAAGTTTGCAACATGAGCCAAGACAGGCTGTTAGTATGGAAAATTCACTGGAAGTGGCTTGGATGGGTTTGCAAGTTAAGAGGGCCAGGGTATCAGAGAATCACCAGGGCAGGATGACTAGTGTAAGCCAGGTTGATGGTGACTCAAATATGGTGGCCACCTGTGTCTGCATGCCAAGAGAGAGAAGGGTATTAAAAAAGGAACAATGGTTTCTGCCAGCATTTCTGCCTCAGAGAAGTCTGTCCCTCCAACCCTCGCCCTGAAGCCAGACAACTAAGTTTCTCCCTTATGTTTATGGCACTTTTCAAGCTGCTGCCCAGCACTGGAGTTCAGAGTGAACAAATCTGTCAGCAAGTAAGTTCACTTATGGGTCCCTTAAGAGGAATGTCTGTGACTCCAGCAGCCCTCCATCTTACTCAGCCACATTCCTCACTGATTTTCACAGCCAGAGATTGTGGAGACCGGTACTGGAACCTTGGGGAGACCACTCCTCTGAGAGGACCTCTGCAGCCAAGATATCCCTCCTGATTCTCAACCACCACACATAGGTGTGGGACTAGCCCATTCCAAGTCTCTGCCCCTCCTACCAGTCTCGAGGTGGCCTCTTCTCTGTGTTCCCAGCTGTAGGACTTCTGTTCAGCTAGACTTCAGGCAACTCCTAATGAAGACTCTTCTGTAGTTTAGTTGTAATTTTGATGTGGTTGTGAGAGAAGGCAAGCACAGCATCCTGCTCCACCATCCTGACTGGAAGCCTCTTACTAGTCTCCATGTTTGACATAATTTTAAAAATAAAACATGCATACATATATGTATAGTCTCCGATTCTTAGAAAATAAAACTATTCTTATTGCTGGAAAACTAACGCACTCTGCTTCTACTTGCAGTGTTCATGTGTATACATGCACACACACACATAAACACATATGTGTTTATTAGTAGGAATATATATATTCCTACTAATGTCCTTGAGTATATATATTCACAGATAACTGTGCATAAATTCCGATTGTTTTCCCTGGTGAACAAGAGAATGCATTCTGAAGCTGTTGATTAAAAACATGAACTGTAAAATTATGCTGCAAAGTTTAGAAAACTTTTAGGGGTTACATTTTGACATACTAGGATCTTGCCTTTAACAATGACAGAAAGCCCCACAAAAATACTGTGTTTCATCTGGTATGGGTCTTTATCTTATCTTGACAGATTATTGCTGGTTAAATTGTAGTGCTGACTTAAAGGCAGGACTCTTCAAGGGAGTCAGAAATTAAGGCTTCACCAAATGGTAATAAAGCTATTAAAAATGCAAACAGCAAACAGCTACGCTGTACAGGTTAGACAGCTAATCCAAACTAGCAGTTTAAAAAGCAGAGCAATTACACTTTTATTTAAATGCAAGGAATATGAGCAAGAATAGAATGAGGAGCCTTGTTTAAATGCATTCTTTTGAATATTTATTAGAAATAATACATGTAGTTAAGCCACTTATCTGATTTCAGTGAATAAGTAAAATGCAAAAGATCAATTTTCATAATTATACCGAAGAAGTCTGTCTTTCATAAAAATCTCATTAATAACACCATTATTACTGAAAAAATATCTCAGTATTATTATTGTTATTCTAATTATCAGCAAAATGCTACTGATAATGTTGTCATAAAATTCTCTTTTAGTATCCTATTAAGAGAGATAGACTAAGTAGTGGTTTAAGTTAAATCTAGACCCTAAGTGGCATTATAAAAATCTTCTTTGTGTATTTGGTTAAAATACATTATGCTTATAATTACATAAATTATTATGAGTTTAGCAAACAGAACTTTATGTGCACATATGTCTGTATATTGCATATTGTCATTAAGCACACACAGATAGACACATCCACTCGCAGGTCACCCAGATGTGGACTGACAGGACAATGTGGGCATTTTTGGAAGTCATGCCCTTGGTCACCTTAAAATGGAATACTCTTGCTTATTAACCAGATTGGATACTGCTTTTAAGAGTTTATATATTTATTTATTTGTACTTCACTCCCTAATAATAATTTACCTGTACTTATTGAACCTTTAGAAGAAGCTATTACTTTCCCAAGTGTGATAATCCAATTTCTGCCTGGATATGAGAAAAATGAGTTCACTTCCTCGGGTCTCAGTTTCCATCTAAGAAAAACTGTGCCCAGATAAGGAGGGCCTTAATAACAATTTGATTTCTGATTGTTTAGCTAAAAGTAAAACAATGGGTTGCCTGAATCTTTGGCAAATATTGCCACAATGAAACAAAACAAAAAGGATTTTGAGACTTCTCTTTGTATAATGAGCTCTATTAGGAAAAAAAGGATTTGAAGCAAAATTAACTATGTAGTTATTATTGGGACTTTTTTTCTAGTTCCAATAAAAAAAAAAATCGGCAAACTCAAGTGTCTTTGTTTAAGTAGCATGTTTTCTTCCTAACTCACTCAACCCAACAACAGCCCTGTAAATTCACAGAACTGCCTGCGTTATGGAAGTTAAATTTCTCTTCTTATGAGAGCTACTGAGAAATGAGCAGGGATTTAACTCTGCATTTAAAAATGACACAGATGACTGAATAAGCAAACAAAAAACAAATAAATCCACTTATTTTAATACCTGTTTGTGAGTATATCTGAATATCACTGTGCTGGTGTGAATAAAGACTTATGAATACTTAAACATTTAAGTAAATAGTAAGCCTTATTCAGTAAATTAAATATAAAATAGCTCTTTGAATTGGAAGAAGTAATAATTTTTTAACAATGTAAATGTAAATGAGGCGTGGAAGAAGCCACAATAAAATAAGAGGCTTAATTTTACTTTTAGCTCAAAGCTGAAAACATAAAAAAATTTTGAAATATGAAAGGACTAGGCCAATTCAGGCATTCACCTCTGCCTTTCCTAATTATCCTAAGGAAAAAACTGGGAGGGATGTGCCCTTCAGGAGGACATGTTCTCTTAGCTAATGGCTGTCCACTGCTGCTGTGGCTGCCTCCACCTCTCTTCTTTGGGGAAGAAGCTCTAGTTTGGCTACCAGATGGATCCCAGGGCCATCCTTGGAGCATAAGGAACCTCAGGAGACAGGGAAAGGGATTCCCTTAGAACTTCAGATGGAATTCCAGACCATGGGGCTCAATCTTGCACCCAAATAGCACCTCCCTCCACACCATCACTGAAAGGAGACCTCTGGCCTGAGCACCTCCAAGAACAGATTTGATGAATCTGTACTACTGCTAGACAATCGGGATAGAATGTTCTATCCTAAACCAAGTGAAACTGCTTCATAACTCATACCTAGGGATCTTAGTTCAGCCTGTCGGAGCTATAAAAATTCAATCTTTGAGCCCATGTAAGGGACCTCAAAACCTCTGCAGATGGTTATTATGATACTCTAAGTTATCTGTTTCTTGTGCCAAACTTCCTCAGTTGCATCTCCCATCTTTGATATGACATGACTTGATATCCTCACCATATTTATCACCCAACTCTAGCTGAAGATTCAGCTCTTCTGAGTTCTTTTCAATTTGATTCCATTCAACTGAGCATCTGCTATGTGCCAAGAATTATGTATTATTATGTATGGAGAGAGAGAGAGAGAGAGAGAGGAGAGAGAAAGGAGAAAGGAAAGAAGGAAGGAAGAAAGGAAGGAAGGAGAGAGGGAGAGAGAAAAGAAGGAAAGGAGGGAGAGAGAAAGAAAAGGAAAAAAGGAAAGAAATGAAAAGAAAACAAAACAAAACAAAAACATTCCCTGGTAACAGTTGGTGCCCCACGATGGGCCCTAAGACTGGAGAAATTTAGGGTAGAGAAGGATCTTGCCTATAGAAGGGTCCAGGGATCAAGAAAGTCCACCTGAGGATGATTCCTTTAAGCTAAGACCTGAAGGATGAATAGGTGCAATCAGATAAAGGGAAGAGGAGTCCAATAATCCAGAGGGAGGAGAGAGGACACATCTCCTGGAAAGTTCTCTCCTGCTCTGGCAGGTGGAAAGAAAGCAGGCAAATTTGCCAACCAAGAAGAGGCAGGTGACATGGCCAGGTGACACAGCCATGCTGAAGTTTGGCTGCGAGGGATCCTATGAAGGTTGTGAGTAAGTAAGTCCACAGAGAGTTATTTCAGAAGCATCTTTCTGACTACAGCATAAAGAATAATTTGACATGAGCAAGTCTAGAGGCAGAGAACAGTCAGAAGGTCGAGGCCGAGGGATGGAGAGATACTGTCAAGCTTAAGAAATTTTTAGAATATATATATTTTTAAATCGTTCTTTAAAACTTTATCTATATTATGAGTTAAATGAGCTTTGAAATGCTTATCTGGGAACCCAATTTCACTTCTTAACATTATTTCCACAAAAAAAATATTTAAGTTTCTAACAATTAAGATATAAATGAACTTGGGGTATGACCTTTTTGTAAACTGAACATTGCTTGTACGCTAACTCTGGCAATGTTCAGAGAAGGGATGACCCAGTTTCCTGGTGGCTCTTGGCACTAGCTGGGTCTCTCCTGGATTCTGTTCAAGAGCAGATCGTTTCCTCAACTGTCCGAAAGCTTTGGGAGCAGTTTCCCAGCTGGGAGCATCAGGACAAAGTTCAAGAAGTCTGCATAGGAGCTGTTTGCGAAAAGACCTGAGCTGGTTTCCACGACTCTCTGTTTACCAAACAAAAAGAACAGAAAAGCTAGTGCCTAGAGATAGTTCCAAAAAAAAAAAAAAGAAAAAGAAAAAGTCTAAAAAAGTAAGCCATGAAATTAATCCCTCCAGGAAGGTAGGTCTTTGCTACTCACTGCTGTTGTTCCATCTTAAGGAAGCAGTCTGTGTGACTGAGACAACCAACTCTGCCGTGAAGAGCTAGTATTTTATTGAAATTTCCAAGCTTTCACAGAATTACTTTTTTGTAAAACATAATAAAGACGAATTATATTAAAAGTGAAATGACAATAACCAACAAAATATCAGCCGATTTTTTTTTTTTTGAGTTTCAATAGACATTTGTGAAATTGTTTCAAAAGTTTTTAAATTCTCCCTCTGCAAATCTGCTCTTTTCTCCTCCCAGAAGTGATCATCAGTTTGTGGATCGGAGGCGGGGCCAGGCTGGAGCGAGCTGCCAGGTGGATTCCGATCTGCTCCTGTAATTGGTTCAGCAACCACATGAGAACTCAACACTGTACAAAGCCAGAAGCAGGTTCTGTTTCCTTTTTGACGTAAAATCTCAGAAATGAATGTGTGATTGTGGTGGTTTCAGATCCCAAAAGCGAGACTCTAGTATTCTTTTTTGGGGGAATATTGTTATTCCTGTAAAACACATAGTTACGGGGACATTCAGGAAAAAAGGAGAAAATGATGGTTTCTTAAATTGAAGAGTGATCGTCTGGGGCAATAAGGTCGGAGAGAAACAAAATATAAGGACAACTCCAGTCTCCCCATCCTTGGTCAGTGGGCATGAATCTCTTGAAATGAAATCATGATTTGATTAGTCACAGAGATGTCATAATTGTTTTCAATTTCAATTGTAGTTTTTAAGGTTTTAATGAAAGAGTCATTGGGTGGCTCCTTAATCCCCGTTTAATTAGGCTTTGTGTTGTTCCCTGTGTGTTTGTCCATAGACACCTACCAGAAGGCTCCTGCATCTCAGCAGAATCTTGAGAACAGATTCACTGACAAAATAATTAACAAATAATAGGTTTCAAGAATCGGGAGGCGATCTGGGGTCGCTGTGAAATGATTTTGTTGATGTGCCAGGACAGAGCTATGCCCACACATCCCAGCGTGGTGTCACTTCCACCTTCCGCTGAAGAAGTTCAGCTGATGTCATATTGATAACCGTCAGTTCCTGACCCTTCTCTTTTCTAAATGTTTTTATTTGTGAAGGCATGTGCATAACCAATCAAATTTTATTTTCCAACAAAAGACCTACTGATAAAAAGGAACCCTAATGAATGTCATTACGGGGAAGTGCTGCATTCTCCCTGACTACAGAATCAGCCCTCCACAGCCAGGAAAAGCCCCACTCTGTAAACAGTCCGGTGTGGCCATGGTAACAAGCAGTTCCACATTTAACGTTTCAGTGTATAAAGGAGGTAATTACTTTCTTCTTTACATTTGTATAGTTTATAATAGCAGTAATGTTGCCCCCACCTCCCAGGTCGGACAATTCCTGGTGATTAATGACCAACTGGACATTTTCATTTACTTTTAGTTTTCTTAAGGGCCTTTGATTTTCCTCCAGGTTTTTAAATTCCTCAGGTCACTTGCTAACTGCCAGAAAATGGCCTACTCATGGGTCACGATGGCCTCCCCCCGACTCTTGGTTTTAAAACAAACGCAAATCTACCAGCATCTCTTACTGTGTAGTCCCAGGTTAGTCTGCTAGCAGCATTGTTTTACTCCCCCTCTGTGTGTGTGTGTGTGTGTGTCCGTGTGTGTGTCCGTGTCCATGTGTGTGTGTGTGTGTCCGTGTGTGTGTGTGTGTTTATACAAATGGCTTGTTCATTTGAGGATTTGTGCAGAAGGATGTTTGTGATACAGCAAGTAACATATTGGACAACAGATGTGCTTGTATAGACCTATTCTGTTTAATACCCCAGACTGAGGCATTGTAAGTGAGTATGATTCTCTACGTTTTACAAATGAAAAAAGGGATATCTTCCTGAGGCTTCATCCATTCATCCACATGTACATGTAGGAGTTTAGCTTTATTTATAATACAAGGAACATTTATCAATCACCATTAGGTGTGCGTATGCTAGTTGATGTAAGATTACAGATGCATTTTGTCCTTAATCAGAAATGTGTTGAGCCTTTTGCTGTGTACAAACTTTTTTGTTAGACTTGGGCTGTGCACATGACATGCTTATAATCTATTGAGGAAGGTGTAGACGGTAAGTCATACCACAAAGCACAGTCATCTTGAAAAGTGTCGAGAAATGTTTGCAACATTGTCAATTACAACCACAGCATGGGCAACAAGAAGACAGTACTGCTTACCGAACATCTGACCACATAGGACACTTCCCCAGATGCTCAGTAAATACTGAAATAGTCAGGGGTGTTTGCCTGCTCATAGGGCAAACCTCATGGCAATTAAAATAGACACTTGACACAGATACTGAGGACACTAATCAGGCAGAGGAAAGCATCTCAGTTCTCTGTGTGTGGACTTAGAGTTCATTGTAGTTGTTAGTTTAGAAAATAAATTTCTAGCCCTGGAAGGACATCTGTTGTGGCTTTTGAGGTACAAGGTTTCTTCGATGATGTAGGCCCCGTTTCTGAATATGTTCGATGATCTAGGTTTTGGGTAGGTTTATACAGTGATTGCTTAGTATTGGAGGATCTCAGACAATATCCTCCTGTCTGTAGTTGGGGCTAACAGATTTTTAACTCACTCAATATAATTCTTTCTTTGGTTGTAATACTCTTGAGAATCCAATAGAGTTATGTTCACCCAGAGGTAAGAGCCAAATAATTAGGTTTGTCTCTTTTAGCTTTTAACTTTTTCAGTATGTACTATATACTACGTGTAAGCTTTTTATTAAATGGCAATCTTAAAAATAGTAGATACCTAAATGACAAACACCAAGATGCTTGGAAAGCTGTTTAGGCAATGTATGTTGATGGCATTCATTCTGGAAGATACGACTCATAACCTCTGTGTGAACATGTGGCCGACAGGAGGGATCTGAACTTGCCATACAGTGAGCTGATGGCTTTAGTCCCTTCACTTCTTGATTTACCAAATATCATGACTCAGAAAAAGGATAGAAGATAAAAATTACCCTAACCTTCAGATTTATTCCCAAGCTGATGTTGTTACTTTAGATTTAACTAAAACTGAGTACACACTTTCTACATGGCTAGTGCTCTTTAAGGTATTTCTTCATCTATCTTCACAGCAATTCTGCCAGTTCTAACTGTTTTGCTTTCTCATTTGTCTTAAATCATGCTATATGCTTCAGGTTCAGTGTCAGTGATTTTTAGTGTCTCTTTTCCTGTTCTGCCGTGATGAGCACCAGGTACCTCCCCATGAAGTAGTTGCTTGGATGTGTTTCTACCTATTGTCTCACCTCTCTAAGTTTGTGACAACCTTCAAGGGCTGAACTACCTCCATAAACACTAAACACAATTTCACGGGCCCTCATTGTTTCTCTTGGTCAGAGAATAGGTTCCTCTGCTTCATTAACAATTGTGTTTTGCTTTTTCAACTGACACATGTTTTGGGGCACCTATAACATGCCAGTCATGGTGCCAAGCACCCGATTCCTATGGTGACTGAGTTCAAGGCATTCTCTTCACGTGAGAGCTCAAACTCCAGTGGCAGTCCACAGCAAATGTCACCAGGGTGCCCTGACAGAACACCAACTGTGTGTCCCTCACCAGGTGGCCTTTGCAGAAGTGACAATTAAACTGAGTCCTAGTCATGGGCCAAGGGAACAGCAAATGCAGAAGCCCTGAGGGGGACACAAATCAGCATGCAGAAGCCCCAGGACTAAGCCAGTGAGACTATGAACTGTTAGATTGGGACGATATGGAGCGGGACCCTGTGATTTGGGATTCGTTTTCCTTCTATCCATGAAGGAAAGTCACAGAAAAGTTTCAAACAAAGAAGTCTAATGATCTGGCTGATCATCTTAAAGGTTATCTCCTGTGCTCCATGGGGAACATACTGGACGCAGGCAAGAGAGAGGTGGAAGACAGGTCAGGAGACTGCTATGTAGGCAGGTAAAAGGCGATGGCCGTCTGGCCTAGACCGGTGGAAATAGGTGAAGTGAAACAGATGGACGTCAATATTCTTGGAGCATGGCGATGAGAGAAGGGCGACCCCCTTGCTTCTGGCCTTAGCACTGAGTTGATGGTGATGTATTGACTGAGCATGAGGCTCAAGGTGGCTTGGCAGCAAGTTGACTATATAGGCATGTGGAGATTACCAGTTTTCAAAGAGATAGGCTGCACTGCACAGAACAATAAAAGAATACTGAACATGATTTAACTTTAGATTGTTAAAAAGACTCCTCATGCTTTCATAGTGCTCAGTTTCATTATTTTGAACATCGGACATCACTTTCCTAGAGATAACACGGGAGACGGTTAAAATTCAGTTTGTTAGAGTGACTCATAAACTAGTTTTTACCCCAGTATCAACTTCACTGCCAAAATAGACTTTGAAAATGCATGTTTTGGGAAATAATAATCAGATCGAGGGGTCATTAGAATTTGATCAAGGAAGAATCACACCCCTGCCATCCCCAACTCCTCTTCCTTTTGCACTAGGGAATCATTCGTGGTGAAAAGCTCCAATATTCACTGATCAATCCTACTTTGCCATTTTCAAAGTATCCTTGTAAATTCCTAGCAGCCCAAGTTCCAGAAACTTGATTAACTTAGTTCCCTCTGACAGAGAATGGACCAAGTGACAGGAATGGCCTTAAATGGAGTCTTTATCACAGCCCGAATTGTAGGTGAACTTTCTAATTATTTAAAGAATTTAACTGAAAGATTATTTCGATTAATATCGTCCAGGGATTTCTGGTGAGTTTTCGTATTATTTGCATGTCATCGGGATCACACTGGTATTTTTTTATTTCATTTCTAAACATTACTCACCTTTTTCGAATCTCTTATTTTGCATTTACCCACCGCAGGTTCTCAACATGATGTTCCCGCCACGCCAACACTTCCCTGCTTGTATGTAATTTTCTGTTGACTAGTAGCTGCTATTAACATAACATTACTCCCAAAAGCTTATACCTGTAGCTTGACACCCTGTTCCCTCCCCAGATAAAAGAAATGAATTTGTGACCTTTATATCTATTCAGAGCATTGTTTATTTTGATTTTTGAAGTATGCTTTAGGGGTTGTATAACATGTTCTTTCATTTAGAAGGAAAAAATCAGAGAATAATGAAACAGAAAGAATCTATATAAGGCAGCTTTTGTGGCAGAGCAATGGAGGAAAGGAATGATTTGGAAAAAAGGAAAAGAGGAGGGAGAAGGAAGAAAGTTGGGAAACTGGAAAAGTAGGGGAAGAAAAAAGAAGCAGGGAAGTGGAAGGAGATGATGAAGGGAAGCTAAAAGCCTCAGCCCCTCCAGCTCGAGGGCGTAGACTGGCAGAGCTTCTCTCCTTCTGGCTTCTAGAGGAAGACCCTGAGGCCTGGCTTAGTGTAAACAATTGATCAAAGACCACATCCCCAGGAGCAATAAGAGCATTTACTGTTAAGGCAACTGGAGAGAAAATAGTGACAATGGATAGGAAGGCTCCAGCCGCTTGAAGAGCTCTGTGTTCTGTCCTGTCACCCAGGGCAAACTGAAGCGGAAGAGGTCTCTCCATCCAAGACTCCAAGTGGGGCTCAGAGACCTAGGGAGCTCTCTGGTCAGACTGGGTTCTGGTCAGGAATCCAGGAGCACTCTCATCTCATCAATCCTTTGGCAACACACATTGCCAACACTCACATGCCAGTTTCCCTAATGCATCTCAAGAACCACAACCGCCATGAGCACTTAAAGACACTTTCCCATATACTGAGGCAGACCGTTGACATGGTGCCTACGCAGGGGGGCTTACAATGGGGAAAAAGGGAAATATATATAAATATAGCACAAGAAGATGTATTTCTTCAGAGACAAATAAAATTGATAAAGGAAAATTAATAAGATGAGGAGGGTGGGACTAACTAACCAGTGGACAGAGGAGGGCCAGTGGTTGTCTCTTGGCTTTGGTGATTTTCTACCCGTGACAGAGAGAGGAGAGAGGAAGCTGAAGGTCTCAACAGCGGGGAGGAGAATACAGAGGGGTGCTGTAGACTGCTTGTTTTCTATTACAGTGGGTGAGGAATTGTACTTCTGTAAGTCCAGGCCTGTTGCCAGGTACAGAGAGCCAGCCGAGGCTGTGCAGGTTTATGCACGAGAACTACTTTATACTGTCTCCAGGCATTTACTTAGTACTCTTCTTTAACCAGTCCTGAATCCATCAGTGCTGACATTCAGCACCATGCAAACTGCATCTCAAATGACGTTTCAGCCTCCATGAACTGGCACGAAATAATTTCTAGGGCATACATCTAAGTGGGAAGACAAGGTGCAAAAGTGTATACATAGTATGTTAACTTCTCATTAAGAAAGAAATAGAAATAAGATCACATACATATGCATATTTTGTAAAAGGAAGCCCAGGTTGCATAAAGCCCAAACAAACAAAAATATTTACCTATAGAGGTGAGAGGAAATTGGTTGGAAAAGATAAGAATGAGAGTGAGGCTTTTCTAAGTACCTCTGGTGTGTGTGTGTGTGTGTGTGTGTGTGTGTGTGTGTGTGTGTGTGTTATACCATGTAAAACAAAAAGAACTGTAAAGAAATTCTGAACTTTGCCTCGTGGGTTTGTATCGATGCATTGATTCTGAATCTATTTTGCGCATGTTAGAGTTAGAGTACGTGGGTAAATATTTTGAAATTTTTGAGAACCAGGGTTATGACTGTAGGAGGAGAGACAAGTACAGAATGGGTAAGGTAAGGAAGAATCCTGCAGTATGGTAAAACAAAAAGAACTGTAAAGAAATTCTGAACTTTGCCTCGTGGGTTTGTATCGATGCATTGATTCTGAATCTATTTTGCGCATGTTAGAGTTAGAGTACGTGGGTAAATATTTTGAAATTTTTGAGAACCAGGGTTATGACTGTAGGAGGAGAGACAAGTACAGAATGGGTAAGGTAAGGAAGAATCCTGCAGTATGGGGTTTGAATTGCGGGTTTCAGTTTAAACCCACAACTTTAACTTCTAGCTCTGCTCACAAGAACCTAGAAGCAAAGCAGTCATTCATAATATTACTCATGTTGTCCTACTATTTCCCAAAATAGCTGCAAAATGAATTTGGTAGTTCTTAGTTTAAATAACAAAACAAAACAAAACCCAAAAACCATAGTAATTATACTGTATTTCCATGTACCTTGATAAATTGAGCATGATCACAAAGCAGTTTTGTGGCCATTTTTTTTCTTAAACAACTGTTTTTGTGAAATCTAAAAATGACTATAATTAATCTTTGCATTTGGAAATCTCTGGAACATCCCTAAGTAATTGCCTCCAACACCACTTCTCTGAGAACAGAATGACAGCTCAGATTCTGAATGCAAACTGATACTGGAGAAGAAGCTAATGCTGCTTAACTTCCGGAAAAGCAACAAGTCAAATATAAGTCTCCAAGACCTCAGGCTCCATTCACATCACATATTTATCCTGTAAACACTGTATACCACCTCCAAAGACTTTGTAAAGTTTGAAACATTTATAGCTGGATCTGTGATCTTTTAACCAGAGTCGAACATCACATTTCTCTTGGTCAGAAAAGCTTTTTGCACCCGCATATAGAGCTTTACAGCGCAAGACTTTAAATTGGAGATTCAACATCTCTTGGCATCAGATTCTTCAACTATAGGCTCGGTACTCACAAACTTATATAAATAAAAAGACAAAGATCCGTGTGCATTGTATTAAAGTCAGAGTAAAAGTCTTCACCCTTCTGAAAGCACCAACAAACCCTAAGACAATTTGCAAATTTTCGAAGCTGCCCTAGAAGTGCCTTTCATGCTGGTGTTTAAAACATGACTGGAATCTCCTAGAAGATTCGGACCATCCCATATAATCACGAGAACTACTTTATACTGTCTCCAGGCATTTACTGAGTACCCTTCCTTAACCAATCCTGAAAGAATATCTTTTTTTTTCCCCTAGAGAATAAAATTAAGGAACGGTAAAAATAAAAGTAATAAGTAAAACTTCTCACAAGTCATGAAAGCCATTCCCTGGAACAGCCCCTGAGCAGTAAAGGGGGAAAGCTGGCCCTCACTGTGTTCAGCTGGAAGCTGTGGCATGGGCTGGCAGTGAGTGGTGAAGGAGGCAGACGCCCTTAGCAGCCCCCAGGGCTCTCAGCCTGATAGCCTACTGCTCTGTCCCAGAGATAGCCAGTGCTCTTTCACCATCGCCAGAGAGGGAAGCGAGGGACGCTCTTGTAGATGTTGGCTTTTACTCCTTTTCCTTGCTTTATTCCTCCCTCCTTCCTATAACCAAGTCCAGCACATGCTGGTGCTAAAGAGGCAAGTCAAAGCTGTGGCATGTGGCTGGCAGTGAGTGGTGAGGGAGGCAGGGTTCCTGTCCCAAAGAAGTGAGAGGGACAGAAAAATAAACCCAAGATTACAAGCTAGTGTTACAAGTTCTAGTTGTGAAAAATCCACAGGGTTTTTGAGGGAGACTCTAACTGGCATGGGGCCGGAGGGGAGAGATGTTGTCTGCAGAGGGGCACCCTGCACCGTGGGTGACATGTCCTTAGGCTAGAGGGATCAGGGACGAGGGTTCAAGGGTTCCAGGAAGGGCCTGTTCCCAGCCCTCCGAACATGCTGGCACTGCTCCCCAAAGCCACAGATAGCATTTGAGTTTTAATATCCAAATTGCCCGTTTTGAAATGTGTCTACGTGAATCTATTTAAAGTCCTGTCTCCCGCGCAGTGGTGCATTTGATATATGAGGAGTTTTGATTTCATTTCTCATTTATTATTCTTCATATTCAAATTCAGAATGTGTGATTTCACCCTGAGAGTTCTGAGAACTGGAGTGAAATAGGGACAGTCTCACACCTCCCGGAGGCACTGCTATCTGAACTGACACAGCCAGCGTCAATTTTGAATTCACTCTGGGGCCAGCCCACATGTCCCAGCCTCCACTGGTCTTGCAGCTGGTGACTACACATTAGGATCAAGCATCCTGCCATGTCAGCCGTGTGCCTGCCTGTTCCTGGGGTCTGCAGTGGAAGCCCCTGGCTGCTGAGCTCATTAAGGACCCTGAGGTTGTCCTGACTTCCTGAGCAATTTCACGAAGGGGCAGCATCAGGATTGCCCCTTGACAGCCCCCTGATTGGGGCTCGATGGCCCAGCAGGGCTCCGGTAGCTGGGATGAAAACAAGCTTGAGTCTCTCTGTAGCCCTGAGGGGATTGTAGGCTCCAGCACTGCCTTAGTTTAGAATAATTCCAAGGTGGGACCCAGCCACGTGAATGCAGCTTTGAATCTAATCTCTCCTGGACTGATTGGCAATTATGCTGCCATGTGTGGTGCAATCAGATCTAAAATCATCTCCGCCCCAACCGTTGCCAGCACCAAGGCCTCTCCTCCATACAGCCTGATGCAACATCCCGCCACGCTGAAGAAGTCGGGATATTAAAACAGGCTACACACTCAGTCTGGTTTATTCCAAAGGCTCCTAGGTCGGGCACAGCTGAACAGCAGCCTTTGAGTAAAGATCTGATGTAGGAGAGGAAGTGAGGCTTCTTTGAAAAGAGGAAACAGCCATACAAAGGCCTGAGGCCGTAGCAGGAAAGATGTCCCTGTGACTGAAGTGGATGACCAGAGGAGAGTGTAAATCAAAGATGCAACCAGGGGGGCACAGGGGCCAGACTGTGGTCCATGCACACTCACAAAGGCGCAGCTATCTGCTTCGTGAACTCTGAGGTCAGCCACTCACAACCTGCAATGACTGCTCTATCTCCATTTCTGTCATCCTCTCTCTCTCTCTCTGTCTCTCTGCCTCTGTGTCTCTGTGACTCTGTGTCTCTCTGGGGTCAGTTGTTCTCAGATTCTTGTCAAAGACAATTCTTATGGACTGAGGAGCAAGCAAAGCCATTTAGAACAACCCTAGCAGTGAGATGTCCCCCACACAGCTACACACCCAAGGTGTAGCAAACCTCACCCATCTTTCCTGCTCAAAATCATTTACTAGGCCTTCGTTTCCCAAAGAGTCAGGTCTACGTTCATTACTTGCCTTCAAGTTCCTCCACCACTCTACCAGCTGCTCCTTCCCCAGCATTATCACCCATTCTTTACACGCTCAAGTTCTTCTGCTCCAACCACAATCAAGGATGGCCCACCCCAAGTACATCGTAAACACCCTACCTCATCTCATTCCCTCGTCTGCTTTCCCTCTTCGAGGAATTCTGCCTTCCACTCGAGCTCTCCAAGTGTACTCTTTGTTTTAAGGCCCTAGCAAATTCCATCTCCCTCTGGGAAGCTTTCTCTGACTGCCCAGACCCACATTGCTCCTTTCCCCACAGAATTCATTCCTATAAATGTGTCCCTTGACCCAGGTGGCTTACATTTTCCTGAAACAACTTCCTCTTTCATGCCTCTGCACCTTTGTAAATAAATATCATTCCCCACCTAGAATTCCTTCCCCACCTCCCAACACTTCACACCAGCCCCATCTACAAGACTGAGATCTCTGGATGTTGGCTGTGATCTCACAGGTGCAGATGCCCACTACCTTCCTATGTTTCCGTGGCATGACCTGTTGTTGCATTGCCACATTGTGTGATATTCAAGCATTTATTCTCTCCCTCTCCCATGAGGCTGAGAATTTCATGAGAGCATGAATCGTAATCGGTATCTCTTTTAGTTGTGTATCCTGCACTTTGCAAAGTATCAAGAATATAATAAAAATTTATCAAATATCTATAGAATCAAACTCTTACCCTATCATCTTCTCTTTTCTTATCAAAAGGAATATAAGTTACCATTGCAGCTTATGAATAAACCCCAGTGAAAGTACCTGTTAATTTCTGCAGACCTGAAGTAAAGGACCATGCTACAGAGCTTCACAAACATCCTTTTATGGAATGAACTTTGAGAATCCTTCCCTCCCTTTGTTCTATCTTTCCTCCTTGAGAGAGAAGCACATGAAAAACAAATTTTTAAAAGCCATAAACCCCTGAACCTGCTCAAATCAAGGAGGAAGGAGGTATGAATGGGAGTTTGGCTTGTGAATGAAAAGGATGCTCTACCACTACCACCATACTCCCTCAAAAAAAAAATGTGCATTCTCTGGTGCAGCAGGAAAGAGAGAATGTGTTCATTTTCTTCCATGGCACAGAGAGGCTTCACTAGAAGAGCTGAAGGGCATGGAGGGAGTCTCAGGGTGCTGCACCTGCTTCTCGGACAGAGCCTTGCTGTTGGAGCATGTTGGGGTCTAGTTGGAAAAAGCCAGAAAGCCTATGAAAGGCCAAACCAAATAAAGTACCAAAGGGACGGCAAACCCTTCGACTAAAAAGTGTACCCGTGGTTTGAACAACATGCATATTGTGAACCAATCCTCAGATCTTAAGGTCAAAACATGAAGGCGCAAAAGAAGTTTCTGAGACTCAGGTAAAGAGAGATTGCTGACTTCCATCTTCCCAGGGATGCCAGTGGCTCTAGCATACCTGCCCTAGATGGACACAGCGGCAGAAGTTCCCTGGTGGCTGAAGCTTGGTAAAAGAACCCTGGGGACAAGAACATGTCTGGGTGGGGGGAGGTAGGGGTATCAGTTTTCTCCTGATGTCCACAGCAGACCTGTGAGCAGAGCTAGGAAGTTTTCAGCCCTCATTTTCACATGAAATTTAGTATTTTAAATTTTAAAGAATTCTTTATTCCAGACCTCAAACTCCAATTCATTTTGCTTTTCTATTTTTGTTTTGGCAGCTGTTTTTCCAGAGTTTATATCTATCTGCAGCTGTTGCTCCCTGTAATATTTGAACTAGTGCAATGCTCTTCTGCAAAGTGCTCACTTTCCTATTAGAATGCAATCAGGAATGTTCTGTTTCGGGCTGCTGGATTTTCTTCTCAGTTTTATTTCATTAGAGTTTATTGCATGCCTGAGCCAGTATGTTTACATTAGAAATGCAGTTGAAACCTGAAGATAAAGGCTATCCGAGTTATTATCCCTTAGAAATACATTCTAAATATAGTAATTTTTTTTTTTTTTTTAGGCAAGGCAACCCTTGGTTGACCTCACAGATTGCAAGGATCTTGTCAGTTTACAATCTTTTATTTTTATTTTATTATTATTATTTTTTACACCTACAGCCCCTGATCTTCCTAGGTGTTCTCCCATTCAAGTATTAACCAGGCCTGACCCTGCTTAGCTTCCGAGATCAGATGAGATCGGGCTTGTTCAGGGTGGCATGGCCATAGACTAAATATAGTCATTTTTAAATGGGATGGCATCCACTAGTTGCTGAACTAGTGTGTCTATTTTTGAAATATATTTCCTAACAGCCACTCTTTTCATTATATCAAATTATCAACTTATTAAATACCTTTTGTGATAATAAGCAAATCATAATGGCAATGGAAAAACAATTCGGTGAACGTTGACTGATAAGAGCATGATGATCACAAGGATAAACAAATGGAGCATTTATTTGCTCACCCATAAAATGGCTACAGAGGCCAGCTAGTGAAAATAAACGAACTATGCTACTGACTTCAACAAATATAAGTCTCACGAACCTTCTTTTAGAAACCTTAATGTTTTGGTTCTGTTCTAAGGAATCTCATCAGCATTAACAGCAGTTTTCAGGAAGAGAGAAACAATCATGAAGTTAAATATAAGCAGTTAATAGATATACAAAGTGATACTCAAGCGTCAGTCTATTGGAGTCTATCCATCTTAATCCTAGAACGCATTAAACAGTCCAGACAATGTACCCTGAATTTGATACTATTTCAGCCTTTGCAGGGAGTGTATCCTGAGGAAAAGAACAAAGGCCCCACCAGCAATGGACAGATGTGCAAACTATAGTGACTGACTTAGAATTCTAGAAACTTTAGAAATGTTTGCTTCCCCATACAAGTTGCCTAACTAGCAAAAACATTCACAATTTGCTTACGGCCATATTAAAATCTAGATAAGGTTCCTCATTTACGAGAAGGCTTCTTTGCTTTCTTATCTGCTTTTGAGAAATCTTGTAATAAGACATTTTTTTTTTTAGTCTGTAGTGCTTTTTCAATCAATGTAGCTGACACCAGATAATTTCACCACAAGGGATGTAACACACTGGCCCTGTATGAACGTTGACCTAATTTAGTTAATCTTAGATTATTTATCCAGAGTATCTTGTCTGTGAAATTTGAAAGTATACGGCCATTATAGTCTTTGCGGGGGTGGGAGGGGTAGAAAAACAGAAAGCCAATGAGAACTTTTCTCATGTTATAACGCGAAGAAGTAAATGAAGCCATGCAATACATATATTAAATACACTGAAAAAACAAGTTAACTTAGAACTTTGCTGGCATGTAGAATTTCTATACTACTAGTCTGGGTGCCACGTGTCTGGGTTTCTCTTTTCTGCTTTTTTATCATTTTCTTGTTTTCCTTCATGATGATTCTTAAAAAGTAGAAGAGCAGAGTTGACAGTAAGTGGCTAACGTCTTGCACTTTGTTTCCTTTAGTTATTTTAGTAAGTTTATGGAGAGCAAACATGAGTCATCACAAAAATAAACGACCTTGTCATACTAATAAACATGCCATCCTACACGTTCAATGCGAGATTACTTGAGTTCCTGATGGGATGTTGATGGCTCTTCTGCAAGAGACGTGCTAAAATTTTAGTTATTCTCTTTGAAACTCTTAAAAACAGGCAGTTTGATTAAAGCATGACATTTTTCTTTTTTTTTTTCCTAATTGAACAGAAGTCATGAGTAACAAGAGAGATATTGTCCAAGGAGTTAATATAAAGAATAAACCATTTCAATTAACTTACTCACAAAACCTGATCATTCTTGGTAATCTACAATATTTTTTCCTTTAGTTAAATTTAATTTAGACAAAAATAAAACAGTAAATGAACATACCAATAATGAGCAACAGAATTTCTTTTATGACAGAGACAAATTTTTAATTTTACCAAAAAATTATGTGTGAGATACTTCCAATTTATTAGTGAAATACACATTTTTGCTTAATTGTTTTTTCATTAATTATGTAACCCTCAAGATAAATATACAAAAAATACAGTGTGTGTATATCAAGTATATGCATGCAGAATTTTAATTTTGCAGTTATACTGAATTTATTTTAAAAATATTCTTACAGCAGTCTCTTCTCTCTTGCTATCAAAAGATGAAATATAATTTCCATTTTATAATTTTGCTTCTAGAAATCTTATCTCTAAAATGTTAATTTAGACTACTTTTAAATATCTTTTTTAAAACACAAAAAGTTTGCAAATATATTTTATCTTAATCTTGATCAAAGTATGACTTCACAGATTTTTAACGTTATGAGTCAATTATAGAGGAAAAATTATGGAAGAAATTCCATTCTTGTTTAGTAGGAAGAATTTTTGAGAGATGTAAATTCTTGCTCAAGCTTTTGTTTTGTTTGTTTTGTTTAGGGTTGCAGTGGTGGTGGGTAGTGTTGCTAATACCTTGCAGTAGAAACAATAAAGCAGCAAATTACCAAATGCTGACCTGAAATTTGAAAATAACAGGAAAGGGGTTGCTTTAGCCCTGTGTAGACATTATGCAATAGCCTGTAGTAATTTACATCTCATCATTATCCAACACTTGTAGCAAGATTCTTCAAAAGTTACTTGAGAGTTCATTTAAGATTGCTGACTGAGATCACAATACAGTAATTAGACAGAATTAAAGTAAAAATGGAAAGAAAATGAATCAAGCAATAAAGTACAATGTGTAATGCCATCCACCCCCCGCCATGCATTCTCATGTAAGAAAAGAAGCTTTGATAATATATTATATTACAAAAGCAACTTTAACACGGAGTGGGTCTTTATCCCCTCCTGCTAAACCAGGAACTCAGCATTTTCCATCATTTTTGCTTTTTTGCTTCCATTTCCTGAAGGATCAGCGGGAAAATCTAAGGCTGACCTCTAGAAAGATAATACATGCCACAAATAGGAGCCATGTAGGTAAATTTCTCTCAATATCTACATTTTAAAAACACACAAAAAAAGCTCTTGAAGTTAATTTCAAGAATGTATTTTATTTTACCCAATGTATCAAAAATATAATGATTTCAACCTGAAAACAATATTTTTAAATGATTAATAAGGTATTTTACATGCTTTCTTTCACACTGCATCTTTGAAATCCAATGTGTGCTGTGTGTATTCATAGTACATCTCTATGTGGACTGGCCAGATTTCAAGTGCTTGATAGTTACATGTGGCCAGTGGCTACCATACTGGATAACAAGTCTAATGGGCACCCAAGGAAATAGACTGGGAGAAAATATAAACCTGGAAGCATTGGATACAAAGTGATACTTCAATCCATTGGCAAGCTTGTCAGGAAGCTGGCTGAGAGCTCAGAATAAAAGATTCAGAAATAATCTGCCCTTATCCTTCATCGACATCGCATTATTGCTGTATTTGTTGAATTTTTACACACTCATCCCTGTGTGTACCTAACAAAGTACTCTTCCCAGCTTTATGATTTCTCCTCCCATGAGAATCAGATGCCCAGCCACAAGGCAGCCCCAGTACTCATCCAGCCTGTGACTTGGGGACACCAAGGGAATGAATATGTGTGTGTATGTGTATGTGTGTGTGTGCATGTGCATGTGCATGAATCATGTGTGACTAAACTTCTCTGGTTCTGTGTAGCATGCATCTGTGTGTGAGAGAGAGATTCCAGCTATTTGTGTGAGTGCATATAATGTGCGTATCATGTGGGTGTATGAGTGTGTAAGAATGTGTGTGGCATGTGTGAGACTCAATGTGTGTGAGAAAGGGAGGGAGGCAGGGCAAGACCAGGCCTACCACCTTTCAGGGCGCTGGCCCAACCAGAGTGGGTAACCTGGAACAGTCTGGGAGAGGAAGAAGCCAGGCCCACCTTAGCCACTGAAAATTTCCTGCGGCCATCAGCTCCACCTTTGGCCAAAGCCTCTCCGGTGCTTCGGCAAACACATTTTGGATCCCCACAATAAATACTGGTGATCTAACCTGGCAAAAACTCTCTCTCCTAATAACTCACGTCATCCTTCGTGCCCCACCTCCCCACAGCCAGGACCTCCAGAAAGTTCCCCTCTGGCTTCGATCCTCGCGCCAGCGGTTGCTAGCGGCCTAAAGGCGCCTGAACAGGGATGAAGAGGTTCTGCAGCCCAGGCCCAGCCGGGAGGGTGGCAGACACACCGACTTCGAAGGGTCTGTCCCGTGACTCTCCGGAGCCTCGAGGCCCAAATCGTACATTTTCCGGGGAGTGCTCTAGTTCGATCCTTCCAAAGGTGTCCATATTTAGGAAGCGCTTTTTTCCTTGGGATTCGATAACGGCCTCCACCTTCACCCAAGTCCCCTACCAAACAAGACACACCCTGTGGGGCCTTTTCTCCATTAATTTTTCCTTGTTTTGTTTACAAAAACATTATTTGGTTGTACTTTCCTTTCAAATTCTACCCGGTCAGTTTGTCAAGGAACGGGAAGGCACACGGAGAGGCTGAGCGGCTCAACAGCGAGGCCGCGGAGCGCGCAGGGGAGGCCTAGGGGGAACTAGGGGCGCGGGAGGGGGAGCGGCGCGGGGCGCGCAGGAGAGGACACAGCCCTTCTGCCACCCTCAACTTATACATTTGATTCTCAGCTCCGGGCTACGAATTGGCCTGGTGGCTTTCTCCATGTTAACTGCCTTTTTCCTGGAAAAAATTTCCAGCCCACAAAAGGGGTATGAAGCAGATAGAGGACACGGAATCCTGTAAAGAAGCACAGGAAGGTCATATTAACAGATCGGTAGACGGGAGGGGAACACAAACTTGATAGGAGAGGAAAGCTGCCCTCCCTAGCGCCCTGGGGCCTCCCAGAAGTCTGAAAAGCAAAGCTCTGCCGGGTCTCTCGGACCTGTCCGCCGCGGGCGCGCGGCTAGGGTCCAGCGCCCGCAAATGCGGGTTCGGCGGGACTCAGCGCATTCTGCACACGCGGCCCGGCGCCCGGCATCCACACCACCGCTGCAGCCGTGAGCACCAAGCGCATCCCTCCCGCCGTCTTGATTTTAGAAAAAATGAAGTCACCCTGGAAGTTTGGGGGTGGGGCGAGGCGATAGGGTGGGAGAAGATTCTAAATCTCAGTAATGAGGAATAGAACAATGACATAAATCACGAAGACGCGTGTCACGGTGGACACTCAAAGTTGGTGAACTGTAACAACGCTGAAGAGGATCGTCGTTGCCTGTGAAACTTGTTTGTTTTAGGGCGCGCAACTGCCCAAACACGTATTGTTTTTAGTTCGATCTAAGTAAAATTACTTCAAAACCTCTCACTGGCGTTATCATGAAAGTAGAAGATGATGTCTTTGTTAAATTCACTCCACTCGTTACCTTTGCTGCTCTCAGTGAATTTAAACTTGCAAGCAACACTTAAGGGAAAACGCGAAAACCTCGAAATTTCAGAGTCGCGTGAGTCAGAGGTCCAAGCTCAGGATCCCAAGGAAGGTTTTAAAGTTTTCACATCAGCGAGAAAGAGGAAATTATGGATCATCATTGGTTGTCACTTGCAAAACTTCCCCCTCCCTCTACCTTCCCAACAGAAGGGGATCTGGAGTTTGAAACTTGTCATAGAGAAGAGAAACCTTTGCCCAGAAGCTGCTAATGAATTCGGATTGTATCGTTTTCAAAATCTGATGTTTTGCGATGATGACATTAGTGTGGCAACCGAGGGTCCGAGGCGACAAGTCTGCGCAGCTGCTCCGCGCTTTGAAATGCCCAAGACAATGGGCGCCAGTGTTCCCCGGCGCTTCGCCTCTCCACTCCATTTGCATAGTCTGTTCTGCCTGATTGACCAGCGAGTCTGTCGCAGGGATCAGCATTGTTCACAGATCACTTCAAGATGGCCGAGATGACAAGATTCAGGTGAGAGATGAAGTGGGATGATTCCAGAATGCCACAACAAAAAGCAACCCTGGGAAACTCAAAAAGAGCGAGGGCTAGCTGACTTCGGAGGGTGGATTTACTTGTTTGCTTTTAAAGATCTCATCAAGTTGCTGGAAGGGAAAATTGAAGACAAAGATTGTAACAGGAATTTACAAAACTCTATCTGGGGGCTAATTTGGGGGTCCTCCTTTATCTAAAAATCCAGTGATTTCATGGAATTTTATTTCCCTGTATTCTTTCACTCCTAGAAGTTTAAGTTATACTGCCAAAAGAGAAACAAATGGTTCCATTCTACGTGGCCAAGAACTGGCACGAATTGAGACTGCATTTGTTATTTTCCAGAAACACCACTTTGAAAAGTTGCGATGGTGGTCCCTTGGCTGGCAAATCTGAGTTGTAGAAGTAAATGGAATCTAATGGTTTACTTCCAAGTGACCAGCCACACTCAGTACTTGGTTTCAGCAGTCAGTCGCTTTATACCGCGATTTGTATTGCGCACAACGAAGTCACATGCGCAGAGAACTTCCACCACCACCGCCACACGGATTTTCATTTGACACTCATGTTTTGACTTCAGCTCAGAAAGACAAAATCTTTGCCATACAAGTGCCTTTTCCCCAGAGGCCTCAATTCCATCTGCCATCGTGTTTTACCCCTAACACGGGAGCACCGTGGGGATTACGGCACTGGGACGTGTTTCCACACCCAAAGTTTTCTCTCTTGGGGATTTCAATCACCGGGAGAGTAAATATTATCAATAATTTGCAAATATGGGAATCTTGTGGGAGGGACCTAAGGCGGGAACGGGTGGGTGGGGCAGGGTATGAAGCTGGAGGAACACAGACGAGTGGAGTGAGCACTTTTTCTGAGAGGGGGGAAAAAAAGGGGGAGGAGCATCCTTTCTCCCAGGTCGAAAGACTTGGATCTGACACTGACATCTCCTCTGCCGGCTGGACCTTGAGGCTGCGTCACGGTACTCCAAGGGTATTCCAGGCCAAGCTTGACCCAGGCGGCGGCCGGCTTCGCAGACCCGCAGACCCTCTTCTTCCTCCTTCTCCTCTTCCTGGCCCCCTCCTCTCCTTTCTCCGCCTTCTTCCCTCTTTCTCTCTCCGCCTTCTGCACCCCCGCACCACCCACCCGAGCAAAACCCAGTCCTGAAGAAGGCACCCTGCAGCCCCGCCCGCGGGCACCAACCCCCCCACCCCCGGGCACACCGCGTCACGTGCAGTAACCAGGCTGGGCCGCATCCGGCCCGGCAAGTGCGGGGGAGGCGTTTCCTTGTCCCCACCCGTGTTCCCTTCGAATTGCAGCGACGCTCATCTCGGGAATATAACGATTAATCCAGCCGCAGGTTTCCAGATAAGTGATTGTGATGGAGATTGTTGGCGAGAAAATAGACAATTATCCGCTGTTAGCTTTACATAAAGATCGCATTAACTCAAATTAGTTATCACCCCCGGGAGCAGCCAGTCTCAGCGCGCAGCGGGCAGAGCGAGGGGCAGCGAGAAGCGAGCGGGACTCAGGCCTGGCCTCACGCAGAAACTCTCGTGCTGCGCTCTCCTGGACGCGGCGGGGGGCTCCCTACGAGGGCGCAGGACGCCCTGAGGGACACCCGCGAGCCAGCTCCGCCCCGACCCCGCCAAGCGTCCCTTCGACTCCCACGTCCTCCTCCCCTGCCTGTCGTCCCTTCTTTCCCGCGCGCTTCCCGCGGGGCTGCCCTTCTTTCTCCACCGTCCGAAGCCCCGGGGTTGCGGTCTTTGAGCGAGAGCAGGGTACGTCATTCATTTCCCTCGTGGGGACTGGCCCTCCTCCCCTTCCGCGGAATCAGATTCTCAGCAACCGAGTCCTTCGCCACGCCGAGTGCGCTTCGACGGGGCAGCCCTGTGACTGGCTACCCCCGCCCCGCGCTCGCGGTTAATATATCTCCCATCGCACTGTGTCGGGGTGCCCTCGGCGGAACCCCGTTGCCACAAAGACGGATGGGAAAGTAGGCTGGGGCGAAAAGGCACAGCGTGACCCTCGGAGCTGAGTGTCAGTGGCCTGGGGGACCGACGGGGAACCGCAGCTTCAGGCTGGGGCGGGACAGTGCAATGTGGTCTGGACGCGGGATGGACAAACGTTGCACACTGCCCAAGCACCAGGTTGCTTACTGCACGCTCTTTTTCTCCTGTGTCCCTACTGGTGTAGACTTGGCCCGTCGGAACACGGATATCACTGACGTTGTCGATGCAAACGCACAAACCGCCATCCAGCGCCCCAGCCCTGTCGCGGGGCCCGGCGAGGTCCCCACTCCCGCAGGCGCGCGTTGGCGCCGGCGCTCCCGCGCAGGCCGGCCTCCCAAGCCCCCAGGGTCCCCGGGCCCAGCTGAATAGAAAGGATAATGACCCCCGGTTCCCAAGGCAGGCTTTCTGCTGCCTGGTGAGCTTGGATTTGTGTGGTCCAAGCCTTTCCCAGCTTGTCCCATTCTGTCACCGGGATAAGGGGCTCCCTCGGCTCGTTTGCACCTGCGTCGCTTTTGGCTCCTTCAGGAATGCGCTGAAGCTTGTAATCAGCTTTGTGAAGCCATTGAGTGCACGGCTGAGTGAAACTTCCAAAGCTCGAGGAAAACTGGCCTGCTGAATAGGAGCCAGCATGGGGCTGCACTCCAAGCCTCCGCGCTGCCAAATTCCAGCAGAGCCCCTCACAATCGCTCCGCGCGGGCTCCACAGCTTCCCCACACTGAGAAAAGTGAGAAAAGAAAAGCGAAAATACCAGTCACCGAGGTTAGCCGTTTGTTCCCAGATTAATGGCAAAAGGCTCCCTCTCACCGTCCCCCCCCCCCACCAACTTAGCTCACCAATTTAGAGAATATGATATAGGGGAGGGGAGGATAGTTATTAATAACTCCTCATCTGATTTCACGTTTGCCGAGTGGACGTCCCTCCATCTCCCATAGCTGGGCTCCAAGTCCAAGTCCTCCCGTGAGACTCCTGCCTGGGGACTTCTTGTCGGTCTTGGCTGTACACCTTTGTCTGAGTGGAGGAGTCAGCTGAAGGGTCCCCCAAATTAGCACTAGCAAGCTCCAAGACATTTCCTTTAGGAAACAAAGCAGCAAACCAGTCTTATCCCTTCTCTAGGTCTCCCTCCGTTCAGCATGACTTGTGTTCCCCAAAACAGATGCCTTGGATCAGTGTCTTTGGATAACAGGGAGATGCAGAGAAAGTAGAATTTTTCAAACATCTAAGATGTATGTGTATTTGTTTTTTCTGGACAGATGACTTTAGAATCTGAAATGTGGACAGCGCACTGGAGCTGTGGCAGCCACCCTATGGCATGTGTCCCTGGCTGTGGTTCCAGGAGGACAAGCATTCTGTTCTCTGATCTCCTGTTTCCTAAGAAGAGCCTAGGACCCTCAGACAAGTTCTTCCCAGGCTTCCTTACAGGCCTCTTGGTCCCTCTCTCCCCTTTGAGATAAATGGAGGTAAAGAGGTTTCAAGCTGGCTCTCTCTCCAAATAAGGAAATCTCCAGCAGCCAATAGATAGTCAGATTGCAGAAGGCAAACCCAAACTCAACATTAGTTAAGACATACCGACATCCTGTGACTGTCAGCTCTTCCAGGGTGGGCTCTTTCTTTGTGTTACTACACCCAACCATCTCAGTACGTATTTGTTGAATGAATGTTGTCCAGTTTTGTCTCTGAACTCAGAACAGGAAACAGGTCTTCTGAAATATGGAAAACTTTCTTGGGATTGTGCACGAGACCTTTTCAGTCAATACAAATAGACACGACTTGGAGAAAAGAAAGCGAAGACAACATCATGAGCTATGCACAAGGACTCTCTTCACAACTGCTGTGAATTTCTTTAGCTAATTAATCTTTCCCACCGTGAATTGGCAGCCTTTCCTCTTCTGCGAGCACAAATATATCATTTTTAAGATTTGATCTGGGTTTCCATTTCTTCCAGTAAATATAATCTCAGTCCTTCAGGGTTTTCTTCTGCTCTGCCCCACCAGCCTTACTTTAGTGGGTGCAACATAATGCCTGACTGTTGCTCTGTGCTATAAATGGTCCCCTGGTGAATCTAAAGGCTTAATGGGCCTCTTTAAATCCCTAACTTACTAGAAAGCCCTGGAGAGAATAATATTATCAGGCAGAGGAAGGAGCAGAGAGCTCCCCCTGTGGATGCCCTATTACACATTCTTGGTTACACTCTTTTATGAGACCTGGAGTAGGCAAGAAAGCTATTGATGCACGGGAATGTGCATAAGAAGCTATAACATGTGAAACAGCCTGTTTGAGTGAGGAAGACACTGTACTCAAAGAGGTCAAGTGATATGCCTGGAAGTACTCAGGGACATCATGACTGCTGTCATTAATAATAACAACAACGACAATAATAATAATAATGTGAATAGTTTGTCTTGTTTTAAAACACATCCGACAGTTCTGTTTAAAAGCAAGGTAATCCTCCCCTTCACCCACTTCTGGACCCCCCAAAGTGGCACTATGAGAGTACCGGTGCTCAAAGAGAAGTTAAATATCTATGCCACAGCTTTGTGCATTTATTTGTAGATGCTAAGATGCTTCAAACATCCCAAATTTGTACCACCCATTTTGACATTTACAGTTTTTTATTATTATTATTATAAAGTTTGATGTGTTGTTTTCAGCGGTGTTTCTCCTTCCATCCATTCTCGGTAACAAGTCAGGAGGATATGCAGTAATTCCAAAATTAGTGAAATTTTCTTCTTGGTGGGGGCGTTGGATTAAGAGGCTGGGAGAGTGTGAAACAAGTCAACGTGTAATTGTATGATAAGGCTCTCACGAGGAATTTATTGGCCAAGTTGCTATTTCTATTCCTTCCTAATCTCGTTTAGCACATTCATTCTCTGCAATCTGTCTCCATAATCTTCTGTGGCAGAATGGCAGCCAATAGAAGCATGCATGTTTGGAGAGAAGAGAAAATATGCAGAAGCGTGATAAACTGATGCTAATTATCCATATTTAGGACACCGAGTGCAGAAGATCAAGGTTTACAAATAACAAACCAGAGCCAATGATGATGGCTTCCTCGTGTGGAATATATTGGAGGGGACCAGATAAGGGTTTCATGGGAAGGAGAGATTTACTGGTCAAAGGGTTCACCTTCCACTTTTCCACTTTTATATAGCAGTAAATTATTTAGGCTAAATTCACCAGAACATTACTCCTTTATTTGGCCATGTGCCATGGCTTGCTCTTTCTTTGTGTCCTTTCAATGCAAATCCTTGTAGTGTAACATCAGTTGATAAGGGGCAAATAATTGAAGTAATAGGTAATTCCCTTTAAATCGTACATATAGGATGGTGAGGTAATGCTCCAGGAAGAATGAGATGAGGTAAAGAGCAGAGGGCTGAAAGTGAAGCAATATCAACCTCAGCCATTAAATGACTTTTCTGCCAAGAAAAAAAA
>NW_006434373.1:1514191-1521675 GCF_000325575.1 Pteropus alecto
TATAAATATTTGCTATATGTATGTGTGCATCTGTCTCTGTGTATTCTACAAGCCAGTAAGCTTATGGTAAGAAGTAAGTATTTGAACATAGAGACAATACATCTATTTTCCCTGTCTGGAATCCTTATCATTAAAAAAAAATAAATCTAAACATATTTTTTCTCTTCTATCTACTGTCCCCATACCACCTCAAACCGACCTAACATTTAAAATTGGCTCCCAAGCTTCTCCAAGACTTCTGGCTCTGAGAATAGACATAAAAAGAATTCAGGTTGGAACTACTGTGTGGCATGGTTGAAGGGTCAGTGGTAGAGATTTTTCTGCATTACAATAATTGCCTTGTAATGTTTCCAGAAAACAAGCACAAATGTAGCACAGTGTTTTGTCGCATATTTGCATGCTCATCTTGAAATGTAAAATATTAACTAAATCCCATTTAGTGGTACTAACTTTGAATTTTGTGTTTTGTTTTGTTTTGTTTTTGACTCATAATCAGCTTTGGAACCTATTGGGAAACTGGTCTCCTTGCTTCCTCCTTTGAGAGTCTTCCAGAGTTTTCATTTGTAACTTTTTCAGTTGGTGGACAGGGCAATAGGAACCCACTCTCAAATACACATTGCAATGTAGTGTGAACCACTTATTACAAATACAAGACTTTTTAAAATAAAAAGAGCCAAGGGGACATTTGGGGATATAATTTATAATTCCTACATAAAGAAGTATTAGGGAAGAATAGGTGATCCTTGACCCAAAACATTTTCTTCACCCTAGACCATAAGGACAGGAAATGATCCATAGATTACTACCACACACATGCACTTTTTCTTTTCAACAAGCCAAAGATACCATTTACTGTACGATGTGCCTTTATTTTACATGCCACTATGAAAGAAAAACTCTGTCAATTATAATTGCAAGTTGTCACTGATGGTAATGGTGCATTTAGATCCCAGAGATGATAAAACTAAAAATATGTGTCTTAGAACTAGTGGGATACAGTACACACAATTCTGTTAGTCGAATAATGAGTTTGTAATATTTCGGCCAAAATATTTTCAAAATTACCCATTATTCTACCGAAATTAATTTTGTTAAAAATTAACAGATATAAAACACAGTCACATGCCACGTAAAGACGTTTTAGCCAACGATGGACTGCATATACAATGGTGGTCCTATAAGATGATAATGGAGCTGAAAGAATTGCTATTGTCTAGTGATATTATATCATAACGTCATAGCACAACACATTACTCATACTTTTTGTGGTGATGTTTGTGTAAACAAACCTACTGCACTGACAGTCATGTAAAAATAAACACGTACAATTACAGTGGTAGGCTATACCACCTAGGTTTCTCTAAGTATAATCTATAATGTTCCCATAATGATAAAATTGCCTAATGATTCATTTATCAAAACAAATCCTTGTCATTAAATGGCACATGACTGTAATATGTAGACAACATATGCAACACATACTCTACAGTTATATATAACTTAAAAGCATAGAATTGAGACAATTATCCATTCAATTCACCCAAAAGAAAAAGAAAAATGACAAATATTCTTTCATCAGTAATAATCTGGCAATTGAGGCAAAAAATAAAGGTTTCTGGCATTTCTAGAAATTACCTAAACTAGAGAAAGAATCCCAATTTTTCAATTCATTTGATGCATGGAGATTCCAAAGGATTCAATGTGTTATTTCACACACATACATGTTTAGTATCTGCCAAAATAAAGTGAATAATTTAAGCTTAGTTTGGTTTGGTTTGGGTACTCCAGACTGGAGATTGTTGATTTGGATAATTTGGTTTCCCAAATCAGCTTTTCTCCCTGAATACAGGATTTTTACCTAAATGATCTGAATAGTGCCTAAATGTTTTACGATCTCTTTTCATTAAACCCTTTTTCTTCCCTCACTGATAACCACTAATCAATCTATGGAAACTAACCATTATTATGAAATGGTTAGTTCAAAGAGAAGTTCAAAGAGAGATCAACAACTACTTTTAAAGTAACCAGTTAAATGCAGAGAACCAGTTAAATCAGTTTCCAGTTGAAGCTGATTTTTAAATTTTAACTTCTCTTTAAGATTAAATTCAGTGTTTTTAAAATTAGCTTGTAGTCCTACATTTGAACAGAGGCAGATTTTCACCCCACTGGAAGTGTACATTGGCAGAATGTAGAAAAGCAAAAAAGGGAAAGTTACCCAACCAACAGACCTAGTGACTCTAAACGTGGCTGTTATCATAGCCATGCCCTTCTAGGCTGTGCAGCATGTCTGTGTGCCTGCATGCATGTGTGAATGTACGTATGTGCGCATGTGCATGTACACACAGGTGCCCACACACTCATGGGTGGTGTCCACATTGTAGCAAGTTACAGCAGCACAGCACTTCTTCTTCGTGCCAAAGCTAAGCATTGTTTGAACTCGAGTGGTGGAGAGAACCTAAAGGTATAGAGATGCCAGGGAGAAGATTAAAGGAAGCTAGATATAGTGTAACTCTGAGTTCATGTCTTCTGGAGACCAGCTTTATCCCTCTTTGTAGCTCGCGATGCCAACGTTATGTAAATATGAGCTATATGCTCAATTACCACTCTTGGGGCTTTTTCTCACTAAATAGTAAGTGGTTAGTTTGATGTCTGGCTATGTTTTTTACTCTTATGCCTTCTCTTCAGAACCTCCCCCCACCCTGTATCAATTAACATCAAACATTTATTCAGTGCATGAAAACTTCATTAATCATTTCTGTCACAAATACCTAGTTCCCGTTGAATCTTCATATAATGAAGAAGGCTTTGTGTGTTCATCTTCCTGAGTTGCACTCCTGGAACACTTTGGTGGAGGCGTTTTAGCCTCTTTAAAAATGTCTCTGAGCTGGCTTTCTTATCTGTGGGCAGTCTATATTGCGGTATCTGAAATAAACACAGAATTCCAATTATTGTTTGCCTGTGAACTGGTTAGCAAGATGATTACAAGATACAGTAAATACGCTTGGCATGTTGAAACATACTTTCAGCTCCAATGACTTCAAATAGCTTCTAAGTAAAACAAATAAACAGAATAATGGTGGGATTTATTTGGAATTATTCATTATGAGACTACCCAAGGCATGACATTTCCAATCACATCTTAATTTTCTTTTTAGGAGCAGAAAGGGTTTTCATATCTTGACATATTCATCACCCTGAGCTCAAGGCAGTTATCTCTCTGGCTCATTCTATGGCTCTGAGAGCTGATGGGATGCTGTGGGGTCTTTTGCGGATCATGCATGGTTTGCACTGGCTTCTACACATTAAAAGTGAAATAAATACCCAGGCCAACTGTCCTAGATTATGATCTATGAGTTGATTTGTTAAATGAGCCCATTGCTTTAAAGGTTATAAATGACAAGATTTTTGCTATTACAAGTAATTTCTAGCTATTTCCTTTTGACATGACAGATCCTCGTGAGAAGTCCAAATTTGTCTGCTTGACATACATTTATTTTAACACTTTCCCTTTCTCCAAATTCTAGCATGTATTAACTACTGTTTTCCTAGGTGTCAATTTGCACCTGTGGGGTTTACCTCTTCAGGCTTCAATGAGGTCCTCTGGCCTCTACTCCAGATGGCTGCTTGCATTTCAGCAGCTAATGTGGGTGATTACTGGCATATTTACTGTAATTTATAAAAATCATAAGAAATGACATTTTTATTAGTCATTGACTCCACCATCACTAACTGCAATGGATGTTATGCATATAAATCCACTTTTGAAAAATTGTTCTTCCAAAATCAGAAGCTCTTTCGAGTCTCTAATTCTGTGAAATGATCATGTTTCACTTTTGCTTACCATAAATGGGATCACAAAGAAGCTCATATCTCAGCTTATTTTTTAAGGACTGAAATTTTTCTTGTGGGGACTGGAATAAGGGTCAGGGAAATGTCCTTCAAGACTGGGAGAAAAATCCAGAAATGTCCAAACCTCAGTCTAAGCGGCACTATAGAGGGCTGTTAAAAGGCAAAGGGATTAAGAGGTACAAATGGATAGTTGCAGAATACACATGAAGATGTAGAGTGTAGCGTGAGGAAGATGGGTAATAATGTTGTAATAAATATGTAGGGGGAAGAGGGATACTAGATTTAGTGAGGTGATCGTTTTGCGAGTTACGTGGATCTCCGATCACTATGCTGTACAACTGAAACTGGTATATTATTGTATTCCAACTATAATTGAAAAAAAAAACCCAACTCATTGAATTGTACAATGTAAATACGAGCAACTAATTGCCTATTATATTTCAATAAAGCCGGAAAAAAATGTTAAATGAAAAAAACAAAAAACATGAAAGTGATCGTTTTGCGAGTTATGTGGATCTCCGATCACTATGCTGTACAACTAAAACTGGTATATTATCGTATGCCAACTATAATTGAAAAAAAAAACCCAACTCATTGAATTGTACAATGTAAATACGAGCAACTAATTGCCTATTATATTTCAATAAAGCCGGAAAAAAATGTTAAATGAAAAAAACAAAAAACATGAGCTCTGGACTCAAGCTGCTGCCCACAGAATCTCTTCCGACCCATCGTGAGGATTTTATACGTCTACTGTCATTATATTGTTGCATGCCAGTATTTGTATGCCCTTTCCAGTGACAGGCTGAAACTGTTGGTCAGAGCTTGTTCCATGGAGAAGGGAAGGGAAGGGAAGGGAGGGGAGGGGAAGAGAAGAGAAGAGAGAAAAAAACCCATTGAGAGGAGAGGAGAGAAAGAAATAGGGAAGGATAGAGAAAAGGAAAGAAGGAGAGAAGGGGAGAGTTGAGGGGTGGGCATGTGTTGTGACTTAGGGCCTTAAATCAGAGTTATCTCAGAGTACAATAAACATTTTTTACTAACTCTGACCAGGACCAAAGGTGTAATTAACAAGCCCCTTCTTTTTGAGAACCATTAGACTTAACAAATATTTGCTGAGGGCCAATAATGCCTCAATCATTCAAGAATGTTTTCCTCTTTAATTCTTAAAACAATTCTTCAAGTTAGATAACATTTTTGCTTTTCCATATGAAGAAACTGATGCTCAAAGAAGTAAAAAATTTGCCTTGGTTCACACAACTAATAAGTAGCATAGTCAGTGTTTGAATTAGACCATCTGACTTCAAATTAGTGCTCTCTCTACACCGCAGCTGCTATTATAAGATTTACATATATGTATCTTTCACAGTACAACACTCGGTGGAATTTTACCAAACACCAAAATGCATAAGATGAAGATTAAGTGCTGTGGGAGATGAGGAAATTGGCAATTGCTATGGTTGGAATGACTCTGGAGAAGTGCTCAAATTAACCTCTGTATCTTCTGGGATAGCCTAAAGTAGGAGTTCTTAACTGTTTCATTACATCAACCCATTTGACGGTCTGGAGAAGCCCATGAATTCTTTCCTCAGGATATTTCTAAATATCTAAAACAAAATGCATAAAAGGAACCAACTCATTATTTGGAAAATTGGTAAATAAAGGGAAAGAATCAAACACATGTATTCTGACTTTCTATACTAACTCCACCACTGGGTAACCACATAGTTGATAAGGCATATTTTTTTCCTTGTAGAAATAATAAAGATGATCGATTATAAGGAATGATAAAATTAAAATAAATCATTTTTGCAACCCCTAATTAACTAATGGATCTAAACACTGAAAATCAATGGCTGCTAGCCATTGACAACCAGAATTAATCTCGCCCCTCTTCTGTCCCCAAAATCTGATGGCATCAAGCCTTGAGATCCAACTCCCAGTTTAGAGGAAACACAGAGGAAAGAGAGACATGATAAACTACACCACAGGGATGCAATCCACAACCTACACTGTGGGAAATTTTACAGGATAAATAGCTCTCTTTTTTTAATTTCAAGAAATAAATTGCAAGAAGAGAGAGAGAAGAGATGAAAGAAGATCTATAAATTAATAGACATACCAACCAATTGAAAGTGTGAATCTATTTAAATTCTATTTTCAAAACACTAGGAATAAACCATAACACTTAACAGACACTTGAAACCTTGAACACTGATAGGTTGTTTGATTATATTTAAGGAACCTGATTTTTTTAAGTGTGAGAATGGTATCATGGTTATACTTCAAGAAAAAAACTTTTTATATTTTAGAAGTACATACTAAAATATTTACAGATGAAATGATATAATGCCTAGGGTTTACTACACTATAATGCAGCATTGAAAAGAATGTGGGGGGTAGAGTTGGGTGATGGATATGTGGAATTCTATGTACCTTTGAGTCCACTTTTATGTATGTTCCAAGTTCTCCACAAACTAATATTTCAGATTACCAAGGAAACAACTCATATTGAAATGCAAATATCAAAATATGTTTTAAAATATTTTGTGATACAGTAATAATTTCCCTCCATAATGCACTAAGTAATAAGATCTGTGGCAGATCTAAAACTACTGCAATTTCAAAGTGGTTGTGAGCATAAGTGATATTTTGAAGTATCTGCAACAACTATACTGTGATATGAAAATACTGATTATTTCAATTAGTGACAAAGTCACAAGTACTACTAATATTCCTGTGATTTGTTGACTATATTCTTAGCTGAAGAAAACACTAAGTTTCAATTAAAGGTTAATAAAAACAAAGATGAATATTTTTATGTCCAAGTTCAATGGACACTCTGAATTCTATACATGGAGTCCTTCCATCCCATGTTATCTCTGTGGACCCGAGGTTAACAGCTCCTGTTCTAAAGGTACAGGAGACTTCTGGAATGGGTGTAATGTTTTTATTCTAGGCTAGAGCTGTCCTATGTTGATATGGGGATTTGAACCAATTTAAAAATCATGGTTCTTATTTGCTTGAAACATTCATGGATCTGTTTTGGGTTCCCTTTTTTCCTTTTGGAGCCCTAGGGACCCTTGTTTCAGAAACAAGTTGAGAATCCTAGCATTTCTTCTTTGCTCTCTCTGATAGAAGTGACCCAATTAACATACCACACTTATTATATCACTTAGGAGCCACTTATATGATATAGAACCACAAATGTTAGAGTAAAAACATACCTTAAAAATAATTTAATGTAACATCTGCATTTTGAAGATGAGAACAGTGATGTTCAAACCAATTAACTCTTTAGTGCAGAAGTTCCCAAACTTTCTCGATTCATGGCACCCTTAGTGTCTCAGTAATTTTTTCACAGGATCCTCATAAAAAAATACCTACTATTTTTGTTTTTTAAGTAGTTAAGTTCAACTTAAAACATTTTTCTGTACTAGCATTCCCAAACGATGGTGTAGGGGGGTGCCCATGCAGAAAAAGGCAGTCTTGCTGAGTTGAGGACAGGGAAAATGGAGAGTAGGACCAAAGAGAGAGCTGGAGGGTAGGATATAAAAATGCACAGAGAAGGAGTTCTAGAAATTTGCACAGACATCCCCTTGAGTCTCTGACCAAACAGTTGGCTCTGCATGCTAAAG
>NW_006434373.1:1521716-1538506 GCF_000325575.1 Pteropus alecto
ATCAACTATCAAGGAGAAGTGAAAACCTTGAGTAGAAATCCCAGAACTTAAACAAGGCTGGGGAAAAGTGAAGTACTAATAAACCAGTATGGTGAGACCTCATTGAACACACCAAGCACTCAACTGATAAAGGGACATGCCTTAAGAATGGGCTACTCTAGCCTGACAGTAAAGACTGTTCTTCCATCACAGTAGTCAAATTTCAAGTAATCATAGCATGGTTCTAAGGCCACAAATTGACTTTATGCCCTTAAATTCAATATTGTTAAAATCTAAATTTTTGCATGTTAAAAAAATTAACTTCCAAAGGTTAGAATAATTCAATGACTCCATAAAGAGTAGCTTTTGCCCTGGAGAAATTCAAGGAGATTTTTTTTCTCATTTTATTGGTCAATATGTTAAGAAAAAAGTGACAGTCTGTCTGAACAAAGTGGTTCTCAACATTTCATGGGCAAAACACTTAGTTGGAGAGTTTGTTATAAATGAAGATTTCTGAGACAATCCACCTTCAGATTAAGATATATCTAATCTGGGTGTCTATTCTTCAATGGGACTTAGGAATCTATATTTCTAAGAAGCATCCCAGGTATTTCTGGTATATAGCTATCCTTTAAGAAATGCTAGAAAAATATACTAATATCCAAACCAAATATTTGTACTTCGGTCAGTATAATTTTACATGCATGATGTGGATACATTTAATTTTTCTTTTGTAACTTCTGTTAGTATCCACCAGCCATGCTCTTCTTAAATGTAGAAAATATTTTTCCATTTTTACTTTATTCTATTGAAAGCAAACTACATATTTGAGACGATTCAAAATGTCATGTTTTGTATGTTAGAACCTTGCATACACTAGGTGCCATTTATTTGTGAAGTTGCTGAATCTAGATGATAGATGTCTTATGGACACCATCTCTGAAAACACTGCTCCACAAACACTAATAAATTAATGATATAAGAACAAAGATACTTGATCCCAATTGAGTATTTTCCCCTTTTATATTAGCAGAATACATTTCACAAATAAACTTGTTATTAGAGTTCTGGATCATTTGTCCTTTTTTTCCCTTATAAATAATTTGTAATAAGAATTTTACTCACAGACTCTGTAAACATGTGTTCTCCTTTGGAGATGATTGAAAATTCCCTCACATAGTATAGGATGAATACAGATTTGGCTTACAGGGTTTATTTTATGAAAATCAGATTTGGAGGTATTCAAGAAGGAATCCAAAGAAGAGTATTTTATTTCAGAAACTTTGTTTAATCTACTTCCTCAGCACTCAATTAGAAAACTAACTCTTACCCATGAGAGAGCTACTGTTTTCGGCTAGCTAATTTCTCGTTAAACTACTAAGTTTCTTGTACTTTGAACTAAGAATCTCTTCACAGGGGATTATGCCTATCTAGTATGATTTTAGAAAGATTTTATTTTTGTATATTTAATATAAATTTTTGTTCATTTACTTAAATAAATTCTTTATCTTGTTTTAAAAAGCCAAACCAAGTTCTTTTTGTGTTGTGCTTCGTATTTTTGATGTATTGGTAAAAGATGCATCAGGAAGTATGATATCTGTGCCCTGTATTTGCTGTATCATGTTCAGATTATATAAGAATTATCAAAATAGTACCAATATCAGCCATAATTACATTTTACCTTTTTGCATATATCATATACTAGTAAAGAGGAGTTATATTTAAATGTACTTGTATGTTTGTATTTTTGAGAAGACAAAATCTTTTCTTTATTCTTCATCCAAATTCTGAACCTTATAAAATAGCCTGCCATAAAATGTTTTTATGAGTATTTATTTGATTTGTAGTTTTCTGAACTCATTCCCATTTTATGTTCAAAGAATGTATATCACTTTTTTTTTGCCATGATAGTTCAATTAGAATCGATTTTAGGGGGACTTTTGTTCTAGTTACAGCCTACTTCCTCTGTGATAGAAAAGAGATCAATAAATTAATATATTTACAAAACCTGTGTGCATTTTCTATTTCTCAACATTTTGGGAGGGGCCCATGATTCACTTAGTAATTTTGTGAAATAGTCTTTCCATGGCAACTCTTTGAATATCTCTAACTAGTCGCTAGATCAAAGTTCATGTTTATGGAATAATTACCCTAGTGTCTCTTATGTAACAGCTCTCAGATCATATAATTCTCTCTGGGGAATGACATTTTGGGGGAGGTATGGTCTCCCTGTTTACCTTAATTTCACCTGGTAGCTGACCTGTTGTCATTGTTGGTGGTGGTTTTCTAAGAACTCAAATAAATATTCTTTGCAGAAATACTTCTATTTCGAGATTGATTTATTTACAGTTTCCTCCTTCTCAGTCTGCTGTGGTGTGTGAATGCTCCCTTCATCTCTATGGAAGTTACATTCACTTTCTTTTCCCTATGTCAAAAAAATAAAGCCTTTTCAAATTGAAAAGGGAAATGGTGGAGTAGTAGGTGACTTTAAACCATAACAGCAAATTAAAACCAATTACAGCTGGCACTGGGACATTTCATCTTTTGAAATAAGAACCTAACCAACAAGGAACTTTTCAAATGAGCACTCACAGATATTTAAAATTGTGAATTCAGGGATAAAGATGAGAAAAAGCAGGAAATCAGTAAATCCAAAACTCTTCTCTATGCCTAAATTCCAACCTCTAATATATATTATAATTAAGTATCTCCTTAAAAGCTCAGAAAAATGGATTTTATTTAATGTACTTTGGTAGAAATTTACAAGCTTATTCTAAAATTTATATGGAAATGAAAAGAGCATTGAAGAGCTAAAACAATTTTGAAAAAAATGAAAAAAAATTGGAGGATTTACACTACCTGTTTTCAAGAGTTATTGTAAAAATGCATGATATTGACATGAAGATAGACCAATAGATCAATGTAGCAGAATAACAAGTCCGCAAGTCGACCCACACATGTATGGTTACCTGATTTTTTACAAAGCTGCCAGAGCAATTTAATGGGGAAAGAATAATCTTTACAAAAATAATAATAATCGAGTATCCATATGCAAAAAATATTAACACTTACCTCAAACCACATACAAAAGTTAATTCCAAATGCATCATAGACCTAAATGTGAGAACTCAAACTAGAATGTTAGATTATTGTTCAATAGAACATTCTGTGATAATGGAAATATTCTTTGTACTGCTCAAGATAATAGCCACTAGCCACATACGACAATTGATTACTTGAAAAGTGGCTAGTATGAATGAGGAACAAATTTTTAAAATTTAATTTTACTTAATTTGATGTTAAATTTAAATAGCTATAGCAGCTTTAACGCTGGACATCACATTTCTAGAAGAAATCATAGGACAAAATCTTAATGACCTTGAGATTGGCAAAGATTCCTAGAATAAAACACAAAATATATGAACCATAAAAGGAAAACAAAATCAATAAATCAGACTTCAACAAAATTTAAAACTTTTTTCTTTCATGACATTGTTAAGAAGATGAAAAGGCAAGTTACAGATTGAAAATTTTCACAAAACAGCTTTCTGATTTATATCCAGAATATATTAATAACTCTCAAAACTCAACAATACAAAAAATAATAAAAATGGGCAAAATGCTTGAATGGACATTTCTCCAAAGAAGATATATAAGTGAATGTCTAATAAGCACATGAAAAGATGCTCAATGTGATCCATCATTAGGAAAAAAAAACACAAATTAAAACTACAATGAGATACTACTACATACCCAGTAGTGTGGCTAAATTTAAAAAGCAAGTGTTGATGTGGATGTGGAGTAATTGGAACAACCATCCACTGCTGGTAGAATGTAATATAGTACATACACATTGAAAAAGTTTTGCAATTTCTTAACGATTTAAACCATATGACACAGATTTTCCACTCTTAAGTATATACCCAAGATAAATGAAAACATATGTCCATACAAAGATTTGTACAAAAATTTTTGGCAGCCAAAAACTAGAAACAAATGTCCATCAAGAGGTGAATAAACAAAATATAGCACATTCATACTGTGGCATCTACTCAGAAATAAAAGGAATTACTTATTGGTAAATGCTACAATATGAATGAATCTCAAAAATAATTATGCTAAGTGAAAGCAGCTAAATTAGAAAGTACATAATATATATATTTCCAGTTATATAAAATTCTAAAAAATGCAAACAAAACTATAGTTACAAAAAGCAGATTAGCATTCCTGTGAGCAGAGAGGGCAGGAAGGAGGTGATGAATATGTTCATTATCTAAATCATGGTGATGTTTTCATGGCTGTATATATTTCTCAAAATGAATCAAATTGTACACTTTATATATGCATAGTTTATTGCCTACCAACTACCCCTAAGTAAACTATATTTTAAAAAAGAGTATTGATTACTCAAAAACAACATAGTAAGTTAGAAGACAAAAATCTCAAAGGAAGATTATTTTTTACCTAGAATCTTATACCTAGCTAAACTAGCACACTAGTGTTGTTTAGCTTACTAGAAGATATAACTTACCAAAACAAGGGACCCAGAAAATGGGAGATTCACATGGAAGAAAGGCAAAGTGAAGAGTGATGATGACAACTATGTGGCAAATCTTCAGAGCAGCCAATTCAGTTTTGAACACATAGACGGAGAGCTCCAGTAGGAATGTTTCCAAAAAGATATTGAACACAAATTCCTGATGTGTTTAATCTTGCAGAAAATAGTATCAAAAGTGTTCACAATACCAATGTAGACTATGGAAAGTATTTGTAATAAGAACAGAGAAAATTAAGTAAATGAACAATAACCCTCGCAAAACAAGACCATTAATAACTTTAGGGAAAACAAAGTTTTGCAAGAAAGGATATATAATCATAGTCTACCACTGGGCTTAGCTACAAACAGTACTTCCATGTTCATACTAAGGTGTACACTGAATATTAATTTAACAAAGAACAATGATGTACCTTCTTTGGGAAAAAGAGACTTGAGAAGAATGTGAAAGAACATGAAAGCTTTATGGTCTCTGATGAATAAAGTGTAAATGTACAAAATTAATAAATCAAGAATAAGCAATATAAACTTTTAATTCTGAAATGTGGAAATAAATAATGGAGAAATAGCCAAAGGACTTATAAGAAGTTGCTGATAGGGAGCGGAATGGAGAGGTGAGGATGGGTGAAACAAGGGGTGAACATTTTTTTTATAAGACTTAAATACTGTCCATCTTAAGAAAATATTCAACACAATTACAGAGACAGTAAACACATCAATGGTTTCCAGGGGCTAGAGGAGAAGGAGGATAAATAGGTGGATCACAGGAGATTTGCGGGCAGTGAAATTACTGTATGACATTATATAATGGTGAATATATGTCATTATGCATTTGTTCAAACCCCAAAAATGTACAATGATAAGAGTGAATCCTGATGTAAACTATGGACTCTGGGTTAAAATAATGTGTCAATGCATGTTCATGAATTGTTACAAATGTCCCACTCTGGAGGGGATATTGATAGTGGGTGAGGCTATGGGGGGAGGACTGGGGGCAGGAAGTATATGGGACATCTCTGTACTTTCCACTCAATATTGCTATAAACCTAAAACTGCTCTATAAATTAAAGTCTATTAAAATGTTCATATGTATTACATTAATTACAAATACTAGAATCTGTCAGTGCTAAATATTAATCCTACATTTTTCAATTATAAATGATCTACCCCTTGGCAGATTACTTAACCTCTCGGTTTCTTCATCTAGAAAAAAGGGAAAATAATTATAGTTATAATCTGGAAGTATAGTGAAGAATTAAATGAGATTTTATATATATATATGTGTGTGTGTGTGTGTATATATATATACAATCTGTAATAGTGATCAACCTCTTTATATGTTGCATTCTTCCTAAAAAGATGAAGAAGAATTACAAGGATATATTTAAATAGCAAGATAAATTAAATTAAGGCCTAGTGTGGTACCCAGGAGTTGCTCAGTTTTCTTTCTCCTATGACTGAAGCAAGATGGTCAACGTAAAATTCATGAGTCTGTGTTCCCACTATGTGCTGCTTCAATGTGGTTACAGTGAGTCCCCTCTGTTGTCCTGCAGCTTCTACTGTGCTGTTCTATAAATGGTTAATCCAAAGTAGACTCCAAGCCAGTCTGAGGATCCTGACTGCTTTTATTAAAAGGTCCTGTTTACAAATTAGTTTAGGGTATAATCGCACATAAAATATTTGAAAGCCCACAAAAGACTATTCAATTTCCTAGTATGGCCCTCAGAACGTGTAGTGTTTACTAGGCAAGAAAATGTATCAGTGTCATAATCGAACAAGTGATGTATGGCTTGAATAGTGTCCCTAAGATGTTGAGGTCCTAATCCCCTTATGTGACCTTATTTGGAAATAGGGTCTTTGAAGATAGATAATCAAGTTAAGATGAGGACAGTAGAGTGGATCCTACTGCAATATGATATGTCCATATAAAAAGGAGAAATTTGGACACAGTCATACACAGGGAGATGCCACGTGAAGATGAAGGCAGAGATTGGGTGATACTTCTACAAGTCAAGAAATGTCAAGGATTGCTTGCAAACTACCAAAACCCAAGGGAGAGACTTGGGACAGATTTTCCCTCACAGTCTCAGAAGGAGCCAGCCCTACCAACAACTCGATCTCAGACTTCTGGGATCCAGAACTGTGAGACAATAAATTTCTCTTGTTTTAAGCCATCCAGTCTGTGGCACTTGGTTATGGCAGCCCCAGAAAACTATGACAGTAAGGGACTATTTAGAATACACAGTCAGGTTAAAAAGTCTCTTTACTTAAAAGAATCCTATACAACCATAGGCAGAGGCTGTGATGGTTAATGTTTGTTCCCAAGCTTTGACCCAGGCCCTCTACTTTGCAATAATACATAATACACAATGCCTCTCTGAGGCAAGGTGACCTTCATGACAAACTCTTTGTCTTTCTAATATTTTTGTCCTTCCAATGTGACCCATCTCTGATCCCTTCTGCTTTGGATTCACTTCTAGCTTCTGGGTAACCCCTCATTCCTAATCATTTCCTTAACGTTCCATGTTATTTCTTGGCCTGAATTATGTTCTCTAATTGTTCTTATGTTCTAGTTATTGTAATGAACACATCCAACCAAAATATTTCAATCACATCTAGTTCAAATGCCATTATATGTTTATAATAGAGTCCTGGCTTTAATGGGTAAGAGGTTATTTAAGAATATTTTTATAGTGAGCATCAAACCGATCTCATCTATTTCCCTGAACTGGGTGAAAACAGGCAGTGAAGTTTGAGGTCTTTTATTTTGTGATCAAACTAAGGCTCAACAAACTGCTGGTCAACGTGTAGACAGCCTTCTTATTCCTGCTTATTCTTGTTCTCATTGCTGTCCTGAATTTTCCTTGGCCTTCCTCAACTTGACTCAGAAAAAAAAAAAAAAGAAGAAGAAGAAAAAGAAAAGAAAGAAAAAAAATGAAATAAACTTTAAAATAATGAAAAGCTTTTGAAGAAAATAATTTACTATGCATAATTGAGTTATCTCTTTCAAAGGGGCATTTTCTCCTACTTGTAGACATTTGATAATCCTGTAAGATAAAAATAATTTGAAAAATAAAAATGTTAATTAAATATTTCAGATTCAGAATAAAGCAATAGCTTGTACTGACCTCCTCTACCTTTTGAACTGCCACCTTCACATACTGAATTGACTGGCCACTTTTATTAATATAACATTATTAATACTAATGCTGCTATTATTATTATCATCACATACATACACTTTGTATATTGACCATAACATCCAGAACTATAGACATTTGGTCACCACAGAGTGACCAAATCCTGTACTCAAAAAGAAAGAAAGAATTACTGGAACAGAGTTGTTTATAGTAGAGTTAATGAAATGAAATAGAAAAGTAAAGTCTAGGGTGACTCTTAAAGCAGTCTTGCTCATGGACAAAACTATAAGCAAAGCATCTTTTTAGAAAGTTGGTAAAAACCCTGCGGCTGGGAGCATTTACTACCAAAATAGACAAAAAAGCTAATGAACATATTTTGGCAATGCCTTGGCATGTAAATTTACATGTTAGTATTTAACTATCTTTAATTCTCTTTGAGTTGCATGGATTTAAGTTTGATTATGTTAATCTCAGTAAGATATTAATGTAAAAACTTTCTTCTCATTAAAAAAAACACTTATATTAGCCTTTTAAAATAAGAATACTACTAGAAATGTATTCTCAGTTTTAGAAATGTGAAATTTGGATAATAAGCTACATTATCCACTTACTAAGAGAAATTATATAAAACTCTTAAAATAATCAAACCAGTACTTTATCATCCAAAATGAATACATCACTGGTAGTAACTATTTGCAGAAAAATAAGATCATATTTAAAGCTGCAGCTCAAATTAAATGATGTCATTGTATTGACATAAGTAAAAACAGATCATTTAAATCAACAAATAAGCTAGAAATTAAAAATCAATTTTAATCATATTCATTTTACTATAATATATCTTTAGCATCCCAGTAATTTTTTATAGTGCTCCAGGTCAAAAGAAATATCTAACAGTTCTGTTTGTTAAGTAGTTAAGTCTAAACAACTTAATAAATATTTATGTCCTAATAGCTAAGCAGCCATTTAAAAAAATTACATAAATTGAATGAAAAAAATAATTCTTTCATTTTATTTCCTGACTAACCAAAATTACTAATTAATGGTTTGTGTGTACCAGTTGAGCACTGCATAGCTTCTCCAACCTTGAAATCAGGTTGGACTCCAACACCTCATTTCCTGGTCCACATCACTTTCCCCATAGAAATTGCTTTTGTCACAACAACTACCAAAAACACAGTTTTACAAAGATATGATATCATCAAAGGGAATTTAGCTATAAGCAGATATTGAGACTGTGAACAACCTTAAGGTATAGCTCACATGGCATCTGACCAAATGTCCATCATTGCTGTGTTTCCCTCAAAATTTAAAAATATCCTGAGCTATCCCTGAGTTCTGTGGGGCTCCCAAAGTACCTCAGCTCATAGTTAGGGAAACCATGGGAGTAGGGAACAAAATTGGAACAGTTCATCTGGTACTGTCCTGCCATTCAACGTAGGTGCCCATTTGCTTTCCTTTGCATAGTACTTTGCACATCGTTCTAATTATAAGAAATAAATTTTCAGTGTCATACATTTTAAACACATAAGCAAGTTACACAGTCAAATTCATGCCACGATAAAGAGTATTACAAAGAATAATAAGAAGGCAGGTATCTGGAGACAAATCTACCTAGGACCAGCTGCAAAGGTAATTCCACATCAAGGTCACTGCCTTAAGATTTATTTCCCAGAAGTTCCCTTGATAGTTCTATATATAAAGCCAGAAGAGGTAAATTCCCAACATACAGCTCATCATAGCTGCCCCTCACAGTTCTAATTTTCTAAGAGGTGGTTGCCTTTTCTCTGCTTTGCCTCCTCTTTTCTAGGTACCTACACAAGATGTGCCTTTACCATATGATCTTGAGAGAAAAACCTTACCTTGAAATAATATAAAACAGTACAGCTTGATATAATACAATATGATACAATGTAATACAATATAATACAATATAACACAATATAGCACACTGATTGTAACATTACACTTGACAAACTAATAAACATTCTTTGCACCCCACTATGTCCCAAATTATGTAGTAGGTCTTGGAGGAAATTTGGAATTGAAAAACAAGCTCCCTAGCTTCAACAGTCACTCAGTCTAGTATTTATGTAATATAAACATGTGAGCCCTTTACTCCTATAGACCTCTGATATTCAAACACTATGCCACAAGAGAAACCAGTCCTGTGTCCTGCTCTCAGGACTGGATTTCGCTTTCTATATCTCCTTAATAGCCACAAGGAAACAGCCACAAAAGCACTACCGCTCCTAATGTTCTGTGCTGTACCAGGTACTGTGCTAAGCCCCTGAGGTGCCTTCTTTTCTTTGCGCCATTAGGTGATGTTGATGGGGCCGTCCCTGCACCCGGGAGTGCAGGCAGGGCCTCCTGGGGTGAAGCAGGCTGCCCTTCTCTGTGCTGGTTCCTTGATCATCAGCTCCTTACCAGCAGGCTAAAGCCCTTGCTTCTACCAGTGTACTGATTCAATTCAGTAAATAGTTGTTGTCCCTCTATAAGGTGCCTGAAACTGAGCTGATGCTTGAAATCAAAATTTAAAAAAAAAAGAAAGAGAGTGAGGGAGGGGAAGGAAGGAAGGAAGGAAGGAAGGAAGGAAGGAAGGAAGGAAGGAAGGAAGGAAGGAAGAAGGAAGGAAGGAAGGAAGGAAGGAAGGAAGGAAGGAAGGAAGGAAGGAAGGAAGGAAGGAAGGAAGGAAAATGAAAGGCAAGCCTGACACACTTTCTGTTCTTTATGAGGCTTGGTCGAGTGTGTTAGTTTTCATGTGGTCTCTGCCCAAAGGCACGTCTGCTCCCTCAGAATATATTTTAGCAAAGAAAAGCCTTCACCTACGTGAAGGTGAGAGTGGTCAAGGCTGCCGGCAGGCACTGCAAGCGGAAGGATGGAGGGCTGACTGTTTTTTGGTTCTTAAGTTTTTTTTTTTTTTTTTAAATCCTAAAGTGAAGACTTCACCTTAAAATGTTTTGTAAATGTTCCATTTTCCTCAAACCTAATACAATCATAACTGCTTCAAATGCAGTTAAAACTTAAGCTGTTCAAATTTAGATTGAACTCGTAGCTTATAGATTGATTTAAAATGATCTATTTTTAATGCAAATGCATGATTAAATTTGAGCTGTGACTATATACAATTTTCGTTTTCTGCAAATAGTTACTACAGGTTATATATTCATTCATTTTGGATAATAAAGTATGGTTTAATTATTTTAAGCCTTTTATGTAATTTCCCTTAGTAAGTGGATAATTTAGTTTGTTATACAAATTTTATAGTCAGTATTTAAAATTGAGAATACATTTCTAGTAGTAGTCTCAATTTGAAAAAGTAATATAAATGATTTATTTATTTTTTAAGTGAGCAAGAAAGGTTTCACATTAGTATCTTACTCAGATTAACATAATCCAATTTAAATCCATGCAACTCAGAGAGAATTAGAGATGGTAAAATACTAACATGTAAACTTAAATGCCAAAGCATTGCTAAAATATGTTCATTAGCCTTTGGTTTATTTTGGTTGTAAATGCTCCCAGCACCAGGATTTCTACCAACTTTCTAAAAAGATATTTTGCCCAATAGTTTTAACCATGAGCAAGACTGCTTTAAGAGTCACCCTAGATTTTCTTTATTTCATTTCATTAACTCTACTATACACAACTTTGTTTGAGTAATTTTCTTTCTTTTTGAGTACAGGATTTTCTTTTCTGTATGTAAACCCTGTGGTGACAAATGTCTATAGTTCTGGATATTGTGAGCAGTACACAAGGAACATGTATGTAATAATAATAGCAATGGTGTTAGTGATATGTGGTAATAATCAAAACAAGAGTTTAAGAAACTGCTCTCCCCACTGTTCGTGGGTACCTGATTATCTGGATTGACATTCTTATCCATTAAAATTGTGAATGACTTAGTCAACAAAGACAATGCCATTTTTTCCAAAAAGCTTTAGTTAAAATGCATCCGTTATCAGATTTCCTGAATGATGCCTTGTATCTGAAATTAGCTGAAAGCCATACCGGAATTCTTATTTTACTAACATGTTTTTGATTCTTTATATAGAACATTTCTCTCCTATTTAAAATGTATCTTCTCATATGCTACTCAAATGGATACTAATTTCTTCTATGACCATACTTTAATCTAGATCTCTATCTATAAATATAGTGAATGCTGTCTTTATTATGATCGGCGGCAAGAGTAACATCTACAATGCAGAACTGCATGCTTGCTAGATAAAATATTGCTCATACATATTAGTTTATTCTGTTTAAAATGGAAGCCCCTCTATTTAAAGAAACTCTTCCTCTCAAAGACATTTAAAGTTCTTAATGCATAGAGAGGTTTTGTTTACAATAAGATAACTCCCATTTTATAGATGACAATATCAAGAAACTTGATAGCTCAATAATACAGTGTTATGATTATAATTGTAGTCCATCAATTTATTCCACCTTATGTGCACTGTTAAATGCCCTTCTCTTACTTTTCAAATGCCATTAAAATAATTCTCAACTCATTGACGTGAATGTTTTGGCCCATATTGCATTCACAAGGCTATACAAACCTACACTATGTATATAGAGATTAATTTGGTAAAATTAGAAATGAATAAAGCACAGCATAGGACTTTGTTTAGTCCTTTTAATTGTCCGTTCTTCAAAGCAAAGATGTGTGTGTGTCCTATGACCCTCGTGTTTCACCTTGATTGCACTTCAGAAGAGGCAAAATGCATTCACAGGCAGCCAGAACAACCAGTCAGAAAATGTAAAATAAAATCAGTAAATCAGTCAGTCCGTGCTATTAATAAGATTCTAATAATCCAGCTTAAAAATTTTTTTCCTCTCCCACTAATTTAATTTTTTAAAATCATCTATTGATCACATAAGTGAGAACACTTTATGAATAATAAATTGCTACTCCAATTTAAATGATCTGGATGTGGTCTTAACAGCTATTTACCATTAAAATATTCAGGCCTATCTCCTAACATAGATTTTCCAAGTGTCATTCAGAACCTGCCTCAGCATCTTCTGGAGTGTGCTTAAGTAAGCACAGTTCCTGATTCCCACTAGAACCCCAGACTCAGCCTGTCAGGGGCACTGGGTCTGAGATTCAAATTTGTAACAAGCTCCCCTGGCGTCCTATGCACCTTGAAGGTGAGAGACCACTCCTAGTGAATCTCTAAGTCTAAATCTTTGACAGCTCAAAGCCAATCTGGAGCAGCCATTCATTGAAAAACTAAACAGTTATCATAGGCACTCTGTTCAAATTTATACTATAATCTTCATTGATACATAAAGAAATACAATGTGCAAGCCTCATGGGAAGACCGGCCGTAGGGAGTGTTAGAGCAATACTAGGATGTCTGGGCTTCCAGCCTAGCTTTCACTTTCTCTAAGAAGCCTTCCTTGACTCCTTCCAACTGGGCACAAGTGGTAACGTAGCATCTAGCATGTACTTCCGTCCCACAGCTGTAGCCCTAGATATCACACTTGCCTATGTGACAATCTTGCCCACTGGGCAGTGAGACCCTTCAGGTTGATCTTTGCCCTCTCAGTATCTGGTAATTATATAATAACCAGGACATACAATATACTTGTAATAAATGCTTATTGAACAGATGAATGAATGAATGTGATGATTGTCAGGTAACTCTAAAGAGAAATTGTTACTAATATGGATGCATGGGACTATTGGTTTATGTAATTACCATTGTTTCCCACCTACACCAAGTTGGCACTTAAGGTCACAATTTTTCACCCCTTTACCCCTGCCTAAGCTGGCACAAGCTGATATATCAAATGACTATTTGAGGGCCTACTATTTGCTAGACACAGCATACACCTTAGATTGTTCATACTGACTATATTCTTATGAAGCTCGTTTTATTATTCTTATTTTGCATGTGAAAAAAAAAAGAACTTAGAGGTAAGGACATTTGACCACAGACATAGATCTGATATGTGACAAGCCATGATGATTCACCTGCAGTTCTGTCTTACTCCGATTTTTATATTCTTTCATATGTTGCTGTACTACGATTCAACATAGATTAGAATACTGTAGATACCATATTGACTAACTTTTCACATTGATTCTTCCTTTTCTTTGAGCGCAGGTGTGTCATTTCTCTTTGAGGTGGAAGTGCAAATGGCCAATTTTTACAAGAATCTAACACAAGAATGAAGGTCCTGCTTCTCCATCTGGGTGGCTGTTCCTGTTAAATTTACTGTCGAAGTCTGACTTTTCCACTACTATAGTTTGGATTACTTATAAGTATGAGGTTTCTAAATATTTTTCCAGGTTAAAACATGCTCGCCTAGATCACCTATTCTGTTGCCTAGAAATAAAAAAGATAAGTTGGCCTCCGCTTTGAATTTCTCTGGATCGATCTTGACACTGCTACTAGACTGTTTACAGGTTTTATATACCTATAAGGCACTTTGCCCTACAGATTCCAGTATACATTATGTGATATTCTGGGTCAGTCCTTTAGATGTCTAAGACTCTTGTTTTCATATGTTAGAAGTGTGTAGGGCAAACATAGAGTGCTATTGCTGCCACTAGATATCATCTCTTCTTAGCATTTCCGGGGTGCTCAGAGAGAAAACAATGTCTGGGTGATAACTCTTGTCAGTTTCCCCATTGTCAAACCCAATCTTACATTCCTCCACACTCTCACAATATTTCCCCATTGGGAACATGCCTGACATTGCAATTTCTCAAAACTGCAGCTCTGCAGTGAATGCCTAATTCCTGAAACTGCAAAATCTAACAAAAGCTGATTTTTTCCACTGATTTGACTGGCTGACTATTTCGAGGCTTTGCATGTGATGACCTGCTGTTCTTCACAAACAACATCTTTAATGTACCCACATGGTTGTTCTGAAGTGGCTGGGGCAATTAAATCCTTGCGAGCTGCCTGTAGGGCATTCAGAATTACTCACAATGTCCAGAGTTTCTGCCACAGACAAATTTTCCCCATAGGTTACATTTAGCAACTTATCAAGTAGCAATCTGTTACTTGCTTTGGAATCTGGACCCCATTTACCACCCTAGTGTACCAATGCTACCCAGGGGGTAGGCTGTGGGTATGTGTCAGTTCAATTGAAGTTGTTTCCTGTTGTTTTAAAAATTGTGTTCTCTCTCTCTCTCTCCTCTCCTCTCCTCTCTCCTCTTCCCCCACCCCATTGTTTTCATTTTTAAGTGAAATGCCAATTTAGAGGAAAATATAGCAATCCTGTGTTTTTTTATTTGTTTGTTTTCACTATCTAAATAGATGAGCTTTTTCTGTCTTTGGATATATCACTTGTTTAGATTCTTTTTCTATTTTTCATATTTGTTAAAACTCTTGATGATGGTGTTATTTCAGCACAAATTCCCAACCTGACTGCTAAGGAAGACAAATGTGTCTGCTTTCCTTCTTCCCTAACCCCCATCTCCATCTTTCACCACCAACTCTAGTTTTCATTGCTTTTCAGATGAGCCCTGTAGATTCTACTCTCTGATGAACCATGCCATGGTGTAAAACCCAAATTATTGCCTTATTCCTCCACCCTAACGGGGAACAAGGTCTAGTGACAAATAGCCTTAATATATTTCACCCTCCCCCATACTGCTCCACACACACACACACACACACACACACACACACACACACACACGGTTTGCAAAAACCTAAGTAAGGAAACGACTCCTGGAGAGCCTGGTAAGAAGGTGAAAGTCTGAGCGACTAAAGACCTAGTCTTTTAGTTTTGGTTTCTTATGGAAATGAGATTGCTTTTATAAGATAGAGCTTCTCGAGCAGAGAGCCCATCGAGCATTCTCCCCTGGCTCCCATCTGAGGAGCAGCCGGAAGACAGCCTGGGAAATAGGAGATAGTCATTTTAGTTAAAAAGAAGAAATTCTAATGGACAACTAATCCACCTCCGTAAAGTTCCAAGCCAGCACCACACTTATTCGCGCCACCGGCGCCCCTCCGCGCTGGCCCCTCCAGTGCGGTTTCGGGCGGGGGTTCGGGTCTGTCCCTCTCCCCGCAGCCCTCCCGTTTGCTCTTCCCCAGGGGTGTGTGTCTCCCCATCTCCCTACCGCCCCGGCCCCAGGGTGCGGATCTCCCCATCTCCCGGTCGCCCCCTGCTCCTCCGCTCGCGCTGCAGCCAGGCCGCCCTGCCTCCCCTCCCCCTCCTTTCTCCCACTTGTTGCGGCTCGGCCCGGAGACGTGCTTGTTCCGCTGGCTGATTGTAAAAGGGTTTGACTTGCAGCTGACCCCGGGTCAGGACTTTCTCTCTACTAATCCTGCCCTCTTTAAACACAAAAACACTCTGCCCTCTTTCCTCGCATCAGTCATCTTAATCCTCCCAGCGCTGACACCCCGCCCGGCCTCCAAGTCCAGGCTGCACCGATTACGAGTTGGGGGCGGACGCCCGGGCCTCAGGCTCCAAGATGGTGCTCTGGGACCCCCAGGCCCCTCCCGCACCGAGCCCATGGCGACTCAGCCGAGGAAAGGTGGTGGACGGGCCGCTCCCTGGCACCTGCCGACCCTGACCCGAGACTCAGAGGGAGCGTCCTGAGGCTTCGGCCGGGACGAAGAGGGGCCAGGTCGCAGGCCTTGGGGGAGACAGGAGGCGGCGAGCAGAGACAAAGGGAATTCCGGAATCTCAGAGAAAGGGAATGGAAGGTGCTGGGGTCAGTGAGGGGAGGATGGGAGAAGAAGAAAGGAAGAAATGAAGGAGAAGTGAGTGGATAACGCGACAGGAAGGGGATGCCAGAAAGGTGGAGAGGAAAAGAATTGAGCGGGATAAGAAGCTAAGGCCAGGAAATTGCCCACTGTTCAGGCTTAACCGTGAACAGAAGAAGAGAAAGGCGACGCTGAGAAGCCCGCGGGCCCGGCCGCCCCCGCCCGGAAGGGACCCAGGACCCGGATCCTGGGAGCAGGGCGCCGCCCGCCGCCCGCCGCCTACGCTGATGGGTTCTCGGGGGCGGGCAGAGCGGGGGCTCTGCGGGCTCGCAGCTGGAGAAGAAGGGCCTGGAGGAAAAAGGGAGGCAGGGAAGGAGGCGAGGCAGGGAGGGAGAAAGGGGAGGGAGGAAAAGCTCTGCACCCCGGGCGGGCTGGGGGGGGCAG
>NW_006434373.1:1543356-1547441 GCF_000325575.1 Pteropus alecto
AGCAGGGCGCCGCCCGCCGCCCGCCGCCTACGCTGATGGGTTCTCGGGGGCGGGCAGAGCGGGGGCTCTGCGGGCTCGCAGCTGGAGAAGAAGGGCCTGGAGGAAAAAGGGAGGCAGGGAAGGAGGCGAGGCAGGGAGGGAGAAAGGGGAGGGAGGAAAAGCTCTGCACCCCGGGCGGGCTGGGGGAGGCAGGCTGAGACCCGGAGCGGAGAGTGAGGGTGAAGGTCCCTGCTTGCACACCTCCCGAGCCCGGCCTCCCCGCCGGCCCTCGCTCAGTCTTCGCGCCTCCTCTCCCGCGCCCCCACTCTGCAGGACTGGGGGCGGCGGGGACCGGAGCCCACCTTCCTCGGCTCCTCGCCCCAGGGTACCCGCGCATCCTCACTCCTCCCCTCCTGGCCGGGCCTTTCAATCCCGCCAAATAGTCACGCTGGAAAGAGAGCTGCGCCAAGGCCAAGTCTGCTTTTCACTTGAAGTTTCCAAGGAATCAAACCTATTATTACATTCTGCTGCCGACGTTTCTGGAGCCTCTGCCCCGCGGGCCAGGCTGCGGAAGCAGGGGTGGGGGCGCGGGGGGTCGCAGGCGGCGGGGACAGGAGCCAGGGCCGCCCTGGAGTGCGCCTTCCAGGGGCCCACTGCCCGAGATTGGTTTCTTGAGTTAACTGGAATTTTCTGGAAACAGAATTCTGCGTTGCCCAGTCTTTGTCAGGAAAATGAAATGCGTGAATATGCGTGCTATTCTCCCACATGCATGATTTTAATAGACCTATCAGTCACACTACCCGACACACATCTGCAGATCAGGCGCGCTGTACCCGCTACTGGTTTCAGAATTAATTCATTTCACCTAGCTACTGGTGGGTTTCTTGGCGGGGTTGGGAGCTGGCATCAAAGTCTTGACGACAACGACGACGACGACAACAACAACAACAATAACAAGAAACAACAAGGGGCCGGTGAGTATTTTTAAAGGGAGGATGAGGAGAAAGAAACAATGGGAAACCCCCTCAAGCAACCCTACTACCCTCAGCCACGGGAGACAGGCTGCGCGCAATGGCTGGTTTGTGAATAATTCTCGAAATTGTCCCGGCAGGAAGTTATACAAACTTTATACGCGGCCCTCCAAAAGTCCTGTCCGCCTTCTCCACACTTTTTTTTTTTTTTTCAAACAAAATTAGTATAAGCGATTGAAATACCGGGAAGTGAACGAAGCCATCATGTAATAACTACATTTCATTTCGTGAATACGTGTGGAGGACCTTGGCAGGAACCGAATTCACAGTTCAGTTCTCTAGTGAAATAAATCCAGGAATTTAAATTGAAGAAACACTGCTGGCATGATAGAATCTGAATCCTGAGAGACCAATCCTAGCTAATCTTTACTGCCCGACCCTGTGTTGTTTTTAAATGGAGTCATTAAAGATTTTGTTTGTTTTTCTTCATGTCGTTCTAATCAACGAAACAAACTCGCTGAATTTCAGGAATACCTATTTTAAGATCTTCCTGGGTTTTTAACAAAGTTGCTTGAAGCACCTGACATTGAATATTTCAACTCATTATATATATGAGGCGAATACGGGAAAATGCCAAACTGTAAGTCCACCTTCCAGGAAACCAAAAGAGGAGCAATGCCTGGAGTTCCTGACATATTGCTAAACTTTTTAGTCTGAAACATTTCAGGTGTGACCCACATTACTAATATGTGTGATGAGCTAAGACTTACATGCTAATAGTTGAGAATAGATACAAACTTGCACATACAGGTATGTGAGCATGGCCACACATCTGTCTGCCACTCTAGTAAGTGCAGGGAGATGTTGAGACTGGGAATTAGCAAAAGAACTGGAGAGTCCACTCTTTGTGTTTCAGAATAAATGTGGCCTGGCCCTTAAACTGGCTGGTGAGTTAACAGAGCATTACAGAATTTCCCAAAGCATTTCCCAAAGGGAACTGCGTGTGGCATTTATCTTCAGACTATCTAATGATGCTGTTCTACTCAGCAACTGATATATAGCCAAACACTTTTAGGAACTACTGTTTCACAAAGGATTAAATTGCTAAAGCAGAAAAAAAAAGAGGGGGACTTTATTATCTTGTTAGGAAGAAGCAGTAGACATCTTTTTTGAAATTTCTGCTATCACTTTAAGGACGAAGTGGTTTAAGCAAAATTATCAAAATTACTCCAAAAATTACACATGTCAATTGCCCAGTTAGCATTTTACTTAAAGCTATTCTTGAATGCAGGCTGAATATGGTTCTCATTAACCCACTAGCATAGGCCATTTTTGGATGGACAGTCTATACTCATTCCAGGGCAAGAAAAGATGTCGTGAAAAAAAAAAAAAATGAGGAGTTGATGAAATCAACACATTTTGATCTGGCTAAAGGTTTTCTTCAAAAATATAATTTCACTTTTATGTTGTGACTAATTTCAAAATGTATTTACTACAATATAACTTTTAAATGCAATATTTAATGCTGTCAGATTACTTGAAGACAAAGTTTTACAGAAAACTTTAAATTTCAGAAAAAAACTTCAATGTACCAATAAACACCTAGAAAAAATATAATTAAAAAATTTAAAGCATCAAACAACCTCAGATCTCATCGGGAATAATAGACACTGCATTTTGCATTCACATCGGTTAGCAACTTGCATCCCAGTTCACACGGGGTTACGGGGTTGGCCAATTTTGTGTGTGTGAAAATCCAACGAAATTATTTTGCTCTTTCCCAAGGAGAAATAAACCAGAGGGAGGGGCTAAGGAGGGGCTCAGTTACAGTACATTTTGGTTCAGAGGTTGTGTTACCTTGAGCCAAATCCAGATAAATTCCACCTGCAATCTTGTTAATTGCTGGGGAATAAGGCGCACCTGTGCCCCTACCGTGGTCTTTGTCATCCAACCTTGGCCTGGTCCTGCCATTGGGGTCTTCTCTCCTGGAGGCACAGATCCCGGGCCAGCTGGAGGTCGCAAAGCCCACAGCAAGGAAGCTCAAAACCCGCGGAGTCGGTCCGCAGATAAAAACACACCAAAGGGCCAGAGTATAAAACGATTTTTTGTAATTATTTCTCATTCCGTATTAACACTGTAAACTCTACAAAATAATCTATAGATTTTAACTTCCTTCCCTTTCACTGAATGAAGCTCCGTGAAAATCGTAGCTTCGCCCCTGGAGTTCTCTCGCTTTTAGTCCATGCTAATAATTTCTCCTTTGTCAGATTTACTAATTGTATTTTGAGCTCATAAAACATGCATGTAAAATCAGCACGTTTCGAATTTATGGGGGGAAATTAGCTTCTCCCCCCCTCTTATATTCACTCAAAACTCGAAGCATTTTTAAGGGGGGAGTCTTTTTCATTTTTAGAAGAAAGGCTTTATGGGAAACTATGTACATAATCTGAATCCTCCTCCCCACGCCGCAACGCCTAAAGTAAAAATTTCACAATGCATTTACAAGAAATAATTACAAAACAAAATAAATGGAAATGCTCAGATACAGAAAAGTTTTACAAAACCCAGAATATAACGCTGCCATCTGAAAGGGGTGGGGGGATCTCTTTGTATAAATTAACAAACCAACCCCCCCCCCCCAAAGCGTTAACAACTACAAAAAACGTCTAAGTGTTTGGATCTGCCTTACTACATCGATAACAAATAAGAACAGCTCCCGGCACCGGGTCCCGGGCAACCAAACGCCATCAGGAAGCGATGCAGGATGAGAGTGAGAGCGCCGGCGGGATAGAAAAGTTGGAGTCGCCTCTTGCTTGGTTTGGTCTTTGTGTCCCCTTGAGCAAAGAAACGCTTCTGCCTCCTCTGTGGATGATAAATACTGTACAAAAAGTCTAAAGAAAACACCAAAGTTCAGTCTAAAACTCACGACTGTGTCCGCGCCTAGCGATCCCCAGGAGCTCCCAGATAGGCGAGTGGGGGGTGGGTGTGTGTGTCACCTAGTGTTAGTCGCCAGTGTTTTCCTTTTTACAAGAACGTGGAAACGTCTGTACAAAAGCAAGGCTGCGCCTGGCCAGGCCGGGCGCCTGAGTCGGGCCTCACGCTCCTCGTCGCGCGTCCCTGGCGCGGGCCGCACAG
>NW_006434373.1:1548486-1549173 GCF_000325575.1 Pteropus alecto
CGCCCCGGCTGGGCCTGACAGGTTCGTGGGGGCCTGGGCGCCGCCAGGCGAGTGCAGGTCGGTCTCCATCATCATGCTGTACATTGGGGCGGCTCGCGGATTCACCGGCACTGCGCGAAGAGGGCCTGGAGCATAGACGGCCGGGGGGCGGAGAGATGGAGAGGGGCTTAAACAGAGCGAAACTTGGGGGTGAGTGTGTGGGGAGAGGTCTTAGTAGAGAGAGGAAGGGGGGGAGATGGAGGCAAAAACAAAAAAGAAGCAAAAACACACGCACTCAGCGCCGGTCCGGCTTACAGGTGGAAAGTTTTCCTCGTGCACAAACCACTTGCCGAAGAGAGTGATGGCCGGGATCGCCGTCCTCGCCGCCGCTGCAGCCGGGTCGCCCTCGGTAGAGCGGTACAAACAGGTGCAGTCGTGGCCAAGTTGCAGCTCCACTTTTCGGGATGAGAGCGATGCGCGGGGCCCAGTCCGGGGCTCGCTGCCTCCTCGCGGGCCGCCGCTGCGCGCTGCCTCCTTTCTCCGCCACTCCGTCCTCAGCGGCCTCCAACTCTGGTGCTGCAACTTCTAGCAGGGAGGCGCGCCGCGTGCGCTGGACGTGTGCGGGTCCCAGGTGCCTGGGGTGGAGGGGAAGCGAGGCGCCGAGGGGGGAGCGGAGGGGGCCCAGGGGGGCGATTACGGTGCAGCTGG
>NW_006434373.1:1549226-1551556 GCF_000325575.1 Pteropus alecto
CGGTACCGGCTGCCCGCTGCCTGCCCGGGGCCGTGGGCTGGGAGCGGAGGCGCACACGGGGCCGGCACCGCGCGGGGCCCAGCAGCCATACGCCGGGCCCGGGCTGCCATTAAATGAGCGCGCCGCGGCCAATGAGAGCTGGCGGCGGCGGTGATTTGCATGGCGCGCTGGCGAGTGACGTGGGGAGGGAGTACATACACTGGGCGCGGGCGGCGGAGCGGGGAGGAGGGGAGGAAAGAGAGGGGAACAGGGGCAGGAAGGAGGGGAGGAAAGGAGGCCCAGGAGGGGGGCATAGCCACGCTGCTTCCTGAGCGCGCGGCGGCGGCGAACCCGGAGCTCACCCTGAGCTCTCCCCGCCCGCGCGCTCCGAACGATTAACGAGTGGATTTAAAAGCAAGACGAAGAATCATTCGGGGACGGGGAAGGGGGTAAGGACTACCCCTCCCCCCAGCTAGGTTTAACTGAGCGCAACGGAAATCCAGCTCCTCCTAAGTCCCCTGCCCGCCAACTCTGCGCCTCCTGGGAAGGGGAAAGTTGGGGACCTAGGCTGGAACCTCGCCCTCAGCTGGGCCGGAGGGCCGGAAAGGAGGGTGTGACCTCGGGAGCAGGAAAGACTGTCGCTGGTACACAACTCAAAAGCCCCCACCCACCCAGATCTGCGAAGTTTGGGCGGCTCAGTCACCTCGCCCTCCTAGGGTTGCGAGCTTCACCGCCGCATGTGCCGAAGTTCTCCAGTGCCCCCTTTCGTAGGCAAGGCCTTCACAGCCCAGGCCCCAGTAATTCCCCTAACGGGGTAGCGTTTGTATCGGGCTTGGTTCTATAGCTTCTTTTAACATTAACCCTGAACTTTTTTGGGGGGGGCTGGGGGTGGAGGGGCGTTTTTTAATGAGCCCAAGTGTTATAGCCACACATTCTTCTATATTTGGCTTCTTCCTCCCCAAAAAGAATTTCTAGGAAGGTAGAAAACAAGATCCATCTGGAATCCAGTTACTCAACAGCAGTTGAAAAAGTTTCGAATCGCGCAAGAATGCTGTGGCCCACGCTCTTCTGGAGCTCAACTTCCACAAGCTGTTCGCCCAAGAACTGCGAAAACTGCGTGAACGAAGCGAGAGTCCCCCCGCCCCCCGCCCCCCGAAACCGAATCGGAAAAGTGGGGCCTAGGGAATGAGATACAGATGCTGTTTTCCTGCATTAAGCAAACGAAAGGCCTGGTTCCTGGAGTGACTCAAGCATCCACCAGCCTTTATAGTTCTTAAACCTCAAAGTGTCTTCGATTCGGCGACGTACAAGAGATTTCCAAACTCAACTGCAAACACTATTGTGCTCAGACTACCTTTGCCATCCGAATGGTATGAAAGTGGCCCAAAGACTTTTTGCAGGAAATCCGTTGAGACCACGCACCCCTCTTGCGTCCTCATAGAATAATGGGGGTGGGGGGAGGAGGGTGTCACCGTGCTCACAGGAGAGGGAGGTGCTTAGGAAATTGTTGGTGGGTAAAGCGAAGCCTAAGAAAAGCTGATGACTTTCTTGTAATAGAAATAAATAATTATGATGATGATCAAAGAGTAGTAATATGGATGTTTAAGTATGTTGCGCAGTGAATACATGAAGCCTCTTCTTCCCCCTTCCTTTAAAAAAAAAATTCTGAGGTAGTGAATTTCCTGACCCAATAGCCTGTCCAAGGTACAGAAATAATGCTTTTTTCCCTCTCAATTACTATGATTATTACTGTAGCTTTCTTTTTATTGCAAGGTTGCTACAGTATGCAGTGCAACAGCAAATTGGTCTCTGCAGATTAAACTGCTTTCATTTCAGGCCATTCAGCATTTAATAGTGAACTCATCGAATAATATATAATTATATTAAAAAGGAAATGTCATTTCATATTTACTTTTCACTAAATATCTAGGTTATAAACTTGGTTTTCAACTACCTTCTTATTTCACCAATTGAGTTTGTTAAATCTTTTGATTTGTTTCATGCGCTACCTCCAAATATCAGTTACATTGTGAATGAACAAAAAAAGAACAAGAACATTGTTTAAGAATGCTATAGACCAGTTTTTCCTCTGATAATTTAGGAGGCAATGGGTGTGCAGTTAGATCCAGTGTGTTATGGAAAGTCAGCAAGACTGAAATAAAGGAAATAGTTTACAAATTATAAACTATATTATCCACTTAGCAATTGAAAGATTTCTTTCCTTTGCTTTTCAATTTAGAGTCTAAACTAAATAGCCTAAGACCCCCTGAAAATGCTTTGTATGAATCAGGCTTGGCACATTATTTTCCATATCAATGGGGCAATTTATTTTATAAACACCCTGCACTCTA
>NW_006434373.1:1551605-1559042 GCF_000325575.1 Pteropus alecto
TGGTCTAGTTTCTTTCTGCCATAGTCCTGAAAATTGTTTCCAAATATGACATTACCCTTGTTTTCCAGAGCATCTAAAAAGGAGGTAGATGGTTTAGCCTTGTATGAGATCATGCTAGTGCTTAGCATTCGGGGTGCTCTCTATAAGTCCTTTTTAGATGTTCCCTGGGTCCAAGTGAGTGCACACACTATGGGGTGCCAATGTGCATAAGTATTAAACTGGAGCTGCAGGTGTAACTTGTTGCCAAGCAATAGATGATTGGCAGCCGCCGCCTGTGCCAATTAGGCAGTGGCAGGGCACTGCATGCCAGACCTTTCAGTGCCTTCCATCCTGGCATGAAGATTGAGAAGCATCATATCAACTCCTGGTAATGGCTTTTGGGAGCCTCGATTTCTTGTGTTTTCTGACCCCCTCTCCAGTAACTCTTTAAAAATAGAGAAAACTGTCCAAAACCAGTTTGAAAAACGCCTCTTCTCTCCATTCTATGTTTCTCCCTCTGCTCCCCTCGCCGGGTTGTCAGAGACCACCTTCAAACCGAGGACTTTCTCAAAGGCCAGGTACTGGAGGATTTGCTCACTCTTGATTGACCAAGTTTGCTCTCTTGGCAACTCAGAAACTTAATTGTGTTTGAAATGCCAAAGAGAAGATCAACTTAGAAATACAGATAAGTAAAAATGCCTTCTGTTCATTTATTTCACTTGAGAGAATGATCTTTAAAGAAAATTCAGATGCACATCATCATTAGAGGAAATTATACACACACATGCAGATACACAAATACAAATACACAGAATATGTGCACATTTATACACACGTGTACCCACAGATTATATGCACACATATATGCATATGCATATATACATGTGTGCACAATATATACATATTTACATATGTATGTACGCAAATATGTGCATACATATGTATGTGATGTAAGAGCCCTTGACTTTCAAATACATTGAGTTCTGGACTTTAATACCATTAGCTTAAACTGCCTGTATGGAGTAACTAAAACTTTCGGCTTTTGCTTTCTCTCCTTCCCTGTAGTTGTGCTCAGAAGAAATTTGGGAAGTAGAACAGGTCACTGGACAAACTTTTCTCCCTGCCGCTAGCAATCTTTACATGAAAGCTAGCTTTCAGGCACCTACAGGTGACTTTCTTTACCAGCGTCAGTCTTAAGCTCCTAACAGAGAGGTGGGCATAGGAAGAGTTCTGGGGAGACAGTCAAAGGTCACCCTAGGAAAGCCAAAGAAACTAAAAATTCCTGTCTTCCTCTATCTTGGCTCAGATGGTCTGTCCTGGTGACGCCCTTCCGAGTGATGTGTCTACCCATGCCCGTTGTCCTCCTACGATTCAGCTCTGAGACCATGTGTAGACACGTCCGTGGACCGCCCAGGGCACAGTCTTCCAGGATCTGGTGTTGCCCCAGAGGGCTGAGACTAGAGTTCTAGGGAGCCGCCAATTTCTAGGCGCGACTTTTGAGAGAGAAAAGAGTGTTTTGAGAGAAGTGGAGAAGGAGGCAAAGAAAGCGCAGGAGAGAAAGAGAAAAGGAAGACAGTTCAATTCGAAGAGGCTTTCAAGGTCATCTCCGCCAACAGGAGGGCCTCCAACAGGAGGCGCAGACGGAGAAGAGGCGGGAGGATCGCGCGCGTGGGAGGGATCCGTTGAGCCTGGCTGGGTGCGGGCTGGAGGGGAACATCGCGCGGAGGGGCGGTGGGACGGAGGCCGGGTTCCCCCCCACCCACAGCCGGGAGCGGCGGGAGCCCGCCCGGGTGCGCGACCCTGGCCCGGGCTTCGCGTGCGTCTGTCCTAACCCAGACGCCACGCGGGCCGCGATCGCCGTCTGCTGGCCGCTGCCGCCCTCGCTGGTCTCGCGGAGCTGAGGGGCCTAAGGACCTCGCTCTCCGCCGCCGCACCCCTTTCCAGCTCCTGAAGCCACAAGCCCTGTTCCAGGGCTCGGAGTGCGCGTTCGGGTGTTTGCGCGCCAGGGTGCACGGGCGACAGGCCTGGGAGTCGTGGTGGGTGTTCGTCTCTCCCGTATCCCCGGGCACGCTCAATTCTCATCCCTCCCGGCCCTGGTCTGGCTAACTTGGCCCCAGTGTTCCCAAACAAAGCCGAAAGGGTCAAAGTAAAGCAAAAAGATTTTTTTTTGTTGGTGGTGGTTTGTTTTTGTTTTAGAGGGGGAAAAAGATAGTCATGGAAAAGGGAGAGAGGAAGAAGGAATAGAGAATTGCTTGTCAGCATGGAACTTCGAGCGACATCTGTGCCATTAGGAGCAGCAACAGAGCAGGAGATCTTTGTAGTCTTTCTGAGTGTGCAAGTCCATCGTCTTCTCTTTCTACTAAAAGCGTCCGGGTTTGGAGGGCTGTTCCAGGAGCGTCTGCAGGAAAAGGGAAATAAACCCTTCCTCTCGAAAGCAAACAAGGCTTTCTTTCCAGCGATCGGTGTGGAGATCCGTAAATTCACAGTGAAGAGCAAACAACCCTGTGTGTGCGTGCGTATGTGTTGTTTTGTGCCTCCCAGCTCTCTGGGTGAAAGCATTTGGAGAATCTCTGGGAGCTTTCGAGTAGGGGCTCACCCTGTGAGCAGTACTCACACATATAATTCAAATTTCACAGCTGACCTGCTCTGAAAACCTCAATCAGCTTCTAATTGAAGGGAAAACAAAATATTGCTTCCCTACAGCAGAGCTAACGATTTAATCATTATATCAGACATTATAGCTTTTAATTAGGCTAATGCTGATACTGTATGGAAAGAGATAATTCAACACAGTTCTTGATGAATTCTGTAATTGGGTTAACGGCGGAGCAGTTGGGGGAGAGACGTCAATATTCAAGCTGCGTCTGTAGCCACCAGGTTTATGAATGAAAGAGAGAAGACAAGGGGAGGAAAACACTGGGACCCGAGGAGAGCACCGCGCCCTCCGCCCTGGCGGAGCTGCGGGCGCTCTGGAGGGAGGGAGGCAGAGACAGGAGTGAAGCTGGGCGGCCGCGGATGCCAGGCTGCCCAGGCCTTGAAGCCAGCGCCAACATCTCCTACCGCTTGGCCTGCCTGCCCTTCTTTTGCAGGAAACTTTCTGAGAAGAATCTCAGCTCGGCTACCTGTCTGGTACACCTGGGCGCCGGGGGCTCCTCTAGGGTGCCCACTCAGCCCAAACCAGTTGGTGCAGAGGACTGGACTGAGGGCAGCTTTAGCGCGTAGTTCTATAGGGTGGCCTCTGAAGACATGAGCTAGCCCCTGGCTCTCATCCCTTGCCCAGCCCAGGAGCCAGCCAGGAGGTCACAGAGCAAACCCTCTACCACGAAAGCAGCCCTGGCTAGTTCCTGGCTCTGGAGGTGCGGTGGATGCGCTAAGCGCGAGAAGCCTGTGGGCACGGCAGGCTGCCACATTCTCGTGTCCACACCGATTGTTCAGGGTTTGGTGGGAAAGTGGCTAGAGTAGGGGGACCCTGGCTAGTTCCCAGTAGCATGTCCCACTTGGCCTTGGCTAAGCTGCTGTCCGACCTTGAGGCGGCAAAGATTGGCAGACGAAGAAGGTCCACAAACCTTCCTCGTGCTGTCATTAAAAGTCCTGCGACTAAGGAAAAAGCCGTTCTGTACACCTGCAAAAAAGCGAATTGGGCAAAGAGGCGGCTGTTATCCACTCCACCCACTCCCCATCCAGCCTTGCCAACTATGGCTTGATTTGGAGGCGGTTTGAGGGTCACCCGGGATTCCGATCTGCCTGCTGCGACAGACGGGCTTCTCCTCCCTGGGGGCGTGAGGCGGCCAAGAAGAGAGGCAGGGCTTGAAGAGCTCTCCGGCTTCTGCTTCCCAGATTTCTAGGATCCTCAAAAGTTGTGCTCAAGTCATCGAATCCACACAGCTGAGACTTGACCATGCCAGAGGGGACCGTTCCGGAGCTTTGGATTTTGAGGAGAAAATGCTGGTGCCTCCAAAATTTGGATGGGCTTTTTAGAAAGCCACCTGAACTGCATTTGCTACGAGTTTAACTCAAATGGTTTGAGTGTTATTTTTATGCACATTTTTAAATTTCTGCAGCCACCCCCATTTTTCTTCCTTCTTGGCTTACTATGTAAGTGAAATATTCTCCTTCAAGATAAATAACTGTATTGTGATCTATCCTTGTCTTATTTTGTCAGTAATTACCACAAAATTAAATGGGTCACTGCTAAAGTTTCATTTACACAAATCTCTGTAATTAACAGTTTGAATACACCTTTTTACGTTGTACAAAAGTTGTAATTTTCTAACGCATATAGTTTTTTTATTGGTGAAGAATGCTTGCGTTAGATGTGATAATAAGAATACAAAGCACCTCGACTGAGCAGGAGGTGTGTTTGGTTTCTTTCAAAGGGAGTGTAAAGACAGCACAGATCAAATAGGGGGAGCTTCCTAACTATTCAAACTAAAATCTGTAGAATATTAAGGTCTGAGAATATAGGACATATGATTAAGATAACTTCTAAAGCCAAAATCCTTGGGAGAAACTGAACCAGCCCCTGCAGTTAGACAAGCCTGGCAGGCCCATTCTCCCAGTGTAGGGAGAAGTTGGGGTTTGACATAGAGGCTTCTGAGACATTCATGCCAAAGGGGGAAAAAAAAAGTGTTTCAGGCTCATGCAGTGTCCAAATCAGTGCAGGTGAGCTGATGACCAGCGAGTGTATGCTAGAAATAGCGTTGGTTATGAGTAAACACCACCCTTTCTCATGTTTTCTCTCATTAGACCCCCAAATAGAAAAGGCATCACATCACTCACAAGAGGAGGCAAGTCATAAGGAATTTCTATATGAGAAGAAATGAAGTAAAATCAGAGATTTTTTTTTTACAGGCTATCCCTGTTATTGCAAATTAGATTAGCTACACAAGCTTCAATATAAACATGACACGAGGTTCACATGAGTGAAAGGACCATCCACTCCAATCTCTCCTTTCATCGAAGCATCTCACATAAATTACATCTTGTCCTTTAATACACTTTTCAATGAGATTAAAACATCACTTTGACACAATTTCAAGCCCTTTCAGTTGCATGTGTTGCTTACTTCAGAAAACAGCAAACAGGGAAGTGGATCTGTTGAAATCTTCAGGCAATGGGATTGGGTTCTAAAGGCAGCACCAGTGCCCTGCGCTCTAAGCTAAGAGAGGGCCCTTGGCTCTATTTTAATGCCCTTTATCTTTCCTCACAAAGGCAGAAGCCATCTGTCCTGCCAGGAGAAATCAGATTTACCTTTAGTTAGGTGGAGGCCAAGAGACTACTTGGATACATGGGCCTTTTTGGAGAGCATACTTGTATTATTATTCGTGAATATTTGGGGTGGCAGCCTTTGAACGGGAGAGGTAGGAAAAGACCTTCAACACCCCCCCCAAAAGGTTCCCCAAGGACACCTCCCAAGGACACTAAACATCTTGGGGATCTGGCACCATGAAAATGAGAGAGAGGTTTGGCAAAACAAAGAGAGGAAGAGGCCAGTTTTAGATTTAAAACCTAAATCTTAGTGAGGGAAAAGTGAGTGAACATAAGGGAGTTTTCTACAAAACTGGCTAGAGGGAGATTTCCCCATCTTTATCTGGCTGCTGGGTGCCATCTCTCCCTTTATGGACTGCCTGCTTCTAGACTGGCACCTATGACTCTGGGGAGTGGCCCCAAAAGGACAAAGTACCCTCATCAGGCAACATGAGAAGGGTATTTGGGTCTCAGGGTAGAAGCTCTATGCATTTTCTTTATGTTTCAGCTATCTAAAATTGTGTTCGACCCTAAGAACACACAGGCGCATTTGGTTCTGGAGGAGGCACTAGTTATATCCCCTTTTAGCAGGTGGTTGTACCCTCTGTCATCTCAAGGTAGGTCAGCCACCAGGAGAACAGGCCCGCGGAGGCGTCCCAGCGGCCTCCTTCTGCTTGCGCGCAGGGAGACCTGGAGCAGAGTCTAGCTGCCATAGATTCCTGTGCCATAGATTCCAATTCGGTGCGCCTCCCACCACCCAGCTGCTGTCTCTCTCGTCCAACTGGGCTTTTGCTCCAGTATTAACGAGGAACTGAACACAAGGCCACCCAGAGATTTTCTGTCATCCTCAGGGAGCACGCGTGGCGTTTCCTATGCGCTCGGTTCTCAGGCCGAGTCCCCCGTCTGCGTTGCTTCATGGGAAGAGACGCTGCTGGGGCTCAGCAACCTGAGAGCACGGAGGGTATATGGGGTAGAGACGGAATCCCTTTGGGCGTGGATCCTGGTTTTAACCGATTGTCTGCGGCCGCAGTTGAGCGCGTCGGGGAAGACTGGCCGGCGCGGGGCGTTCCCCGCTCTGTGGCGGGCGTCACGGATCCGTGCAGCGGGGAGCTGGGGAAAGGACCTGGGGTAACAATATCGTGGTCCGGAGAACAGAGCAAGAGCCCTCCTTTCCCAACTCCAATGGAGGCAAAAGCTCCCCACCTCCCCGCCTCCCCGCCTCCGGCCTGGCCTCCTGGGAAGCCTATTGTGGTGGCCAGGGCTTCTTGGGGGTCCTTTGCACCAAATGGGGAGACATCAGTGCAGCCCCTGGTACCCCTGCCCTTCATAAAGGACCTTCCAGAAATCCGGGCTCACCCTGCGTTCCTGGAAATCGATGCAGTAAAGCGAACTTTTAATGGGTTAATTGACTAGAGGCTGCTATCGTGTTCAAACACCTGTTTCTTGCAAGGAAAGGCAGCCAGCCCCATCCTGTTCCCGGTCGATGGCTGCCGGCCCTTCCCGGTCGGTTTACTTCAGTACCAGCCACCGCCGAAAATCCATTTCACCTTTGAAACTTCGTGACCTTTCCTCTCCGCGGGCGGCTCAAACCGGGGAAATAGGGGTTTGAGCGGGTGGTCAGCTCGCGCCGGTGGGTAGACTCTGAGCTGCGTGCAGCAAGGATCCAAGCGCCCGTCGAATGGTGCGTACCGTGATGCCAAGCGGGTGCTATTTCGCAGGAGGAGGGAGGGAGTACGCGCTGAGGGGAACTGGGTCTCCGTGTAAGGGTCACCCTCCCATCAAAGCGGCCCACTCAGCAGGTAGGGATTTGAGGGCGTCCCGGACCCCATCTTTCAACGCCCTGCTCCAGCCGGCTGGATGGAGACTCTGGTCGCGCCAGCAGGGTTCCCGGCCTGGCACGGGGTCCTGAGGCGCTCGCGGCCTGTCAAGGGCTCGCTGCTCACTGATTTTTTGTGTGTGTGTCTGTGTGTGTGGCAGTATTAACACAGTCAAGACCGTCGGTCAGTCAAAGTTAAATTGAGTCTTTGCCAAAAACACCTCTCACTAAATGGCACACGCTCAACATGTTAATTTTTAAAACGTAATTTCAACCCGCGGATTTAGTTCTCAGCCCGGCGCGCACTGCAGAGAGAAGGAGCCGGCGCGGCCAAGGGCAAGGGCGCTGAGAGCGAGCCAGGGCCGCGGCGGGGGCGGGGGCGGGGGCAGGGGCGA
>NW_006434373.1:1559470-1561361 GCF_000325575.1 Pteropus alecto
GGCGAGCCGGTCGCAGGAAATGGGGAGCTACCGCGGACGCAAACCTCTCCCCCAAATCAACTGTCTCGACCTCCGTCCTCCTCCCCCCAAAAGACGACCCAGAGAGAAACGGTCTGGGTCCACGGGAAGGCGGCCAATCCAAAAAGCTGAGGAGGAGGGGAGGAGTGAACCCACAGATAAGAAAACGACAAATGGACCCCTGCACGCGAGTCCGCCGGTGGCGGTCTCCACGGCTACCCACCTGTTCTCTGACGAGGACGAAAACTGCGGGGAGACCCTACCCTCCTTTGCAGAAATTCACAGTGGAGACACCGCGCCCCCTCCCAGCGCCTTTCCCTTCCCCCTCCCCAACTCCGGGCCAGCTGAAGCCCAGGCGCAAGTTCGAGACACACTTACAGTTAGTTCCTCCTCCAGCTCCAGCGGGTCCCCAGAGCGGGTCCAGCACGGCAGCGCCCCCAGCGCTCTGCCTGCGGGCACCTCCCCAGCCCTGGCTTCTCGAGACCGGGTGGCCGGCCGGCTCCGCACTCCCAGCGTGCCGCTGCCCTGGGACCCCAGCCGGGCCGACTCCCGGCGGCGCCTGCACTAGAGACACGGGCGCCGGCGCCAGGCGCACGCACACTCACACGCGCACCCCCGCTCGCACACTCACTGCACACGCACACACTCTTCTCTCTCGCCTCGCTCACACCCTCCCAGACACACACGCTGCAGGCGAGAGAGACAAGAAAATGAAATTTATTATTGATAGAAAAGACTTTAAAGACAATTTCAAGTTATTGTTTCTCTCTGGAAAAAGGGGGATCCTTCCACATAATGAAACGCCTTTTGTGTGGCGCCGAACAATACCAAACAAGTATTCTAATAAATAGCCACTTTTTTGTTCCTACTCGACAGTGAATAGAATTGAGCAGTTGGTTCGCGAGCAGCTGCGACGCCGTTTTGAGCTGGGAGGTGGAGCCGCGTCTCGCGTGCTCCCCGCGCTTTGCCCCAGCCCCTCTTCCCTCACCCTCCCCTTCCCTCAGCTTTCCGCTCTCCTCCCCGGGCCGCCCGGCCGCCGCCCGCGCGCTCCTCCCTTTTCCTAGGCCCTGATCCCTAGTCGCCCCAACCCCCACCTGCGTCCCGGCCTGGCCTCAGAGATTCAGGCCCAATAATAACTGTAGTGACCTGAAAATCCCCCCTTTTCTCCTTCACCTCCTCCTCGAGTGGCTCGAAAGTCTTTCCCTGAACTCCCCATAAAAGAGTTGTCATTCCTACATCACACAGGCTACCGTTTTCGCTTCAAACTGCTCTCTGGGCCCTTCCCACTTCACCCTCTCGGTTGGGGTGAGGCGGGGAATGTCAGGTCCCCAGCTGAAGTCGGGAGTCACCTGGGTGGTTTCCTAGGGTTATCGGCGCCGCCCCCACTCCCCCACTCTAATCCTGCCTCTTTCTCGCTCTAGGCTCCCTCCTCTCGGGGACAGAGCTGCAGCTTTGTTCTCCCGCTCAGGGGACACTTTAGCCTATCTTTCTTCCCCCTCTGCTATGCGCTTTACCGCCCCCCATCCCGCCCCCGCTCCTGTTCCTTCGAGACTAATGGCAGCTGCTGAACGAAAGACTGTGTCTAAAGATTAGTGTCACGGACACAAAACTCTCCAGGTAAAAAGTCACAGGGGCCAGGAGGCCTCGGGTTCCTGGCATGCATCGCTGGTGGGGAGCTCGGCGGGGCTGTGCCTCCACCCAGCCTCAGGGCGCTGACCTTTGCTGCACCCTGACTCCCACTGCAGGCGAAGTCCCCTCCCAACCTTTTGGAGTGCCGAGCTGCCCTCCCGGCCGCACCTGCCTGCCATTCGGACAGAGGAGGAGGAGATTGAACGAGTAGGAGCCTAAACCCCAGCCCGCCCTCCTCCCTCCC
>NW_006434373.1:1561418-1585463 GCF_000325575.1 Pteropus alecto
CCAGTTGTGCGAAGTTGTCAGCACTTTGTACCTAACACTATAACACCCTCTGATCCTTTCTGGAAATGTATTAAAAAAACAAAAGCAACTAACTGCCTTTCTGAAAATGATGACCCCACGTCTTGCGCAAATGACATATGACCCCCCTCCCACCAGAAGGAAAGATATATACCAACATTTTTTTAAAATGCGAGTAAAGTACATTTGAACATCTTAAGTGCTTGTCAGCCCCTTGGTGCTCCAGATTGTAGGGTGTGTGTACTTATTTATATATCTTGGACATATGTAAGATTTTTATTTTCATTGCTGGCAGCTGCAGTTTTCAGGAGAGTCTTGTCTGTATGGCTTCGTGGAGACAAAAACCCACATGACTTTTACTTAAGGGACCTTAATCTAGAGAAACACTATGTCATTTGCAAATTATTTCTCAGTCGGACCAAGCTATTTAGAAGGGCAGAGAGAAGTAGTGTTTTTGGAAATCGCCAAAGAGCTCAGATATTAACGAGGATACTATTCCTAGCAGCTAGCTTCCCCCAAAAGACACACTGGTGTAACTATCAAACGCAAAATAAAGCAGGTACGCTGCTTTATTTGGGAATTATTATTATTATTTTTTGAAATCTACTTTTGAGAGCTGTATTCTCATGGAATTTAAGGTAATTTAGTTCTGTCATCTGAGATTTCGGTAATAAAAGGAAGACAGAATTTGGTCCTTTGGTATTTTTTAAAAAACGGGATTGTGCAGTAATCTCGTGGTGGGAAACAACGAAGCAACGTTGAAATTGGACTGATTCCAGCAGACACCCTGAAAGCTTTTTCCTTTTGTATGGAAAATGGAAACATTTTGGAATCCAGATTTAAAACTTTGACTTATATTTTACATGTTAAATCACTGAAAGATTGGGTACAACACTGCATAAAGCTTCAAAACCTGCAAATATTTGAATGGTTTTTGTAAGCGGAGCAGCTGCCAGTCAGCTGGCTTTGACAGGCTGCCACAATTTTGTCACTTAATAGTGGGTGTTAGGCTAAGTGCAAAACACTCTGGCAAACAGATGTCAAACCCATATCTCATATCAATGAGAGTTGTGAAGTGGAGTTTTAACCTACATGTAGGTCTGGCTCACGGGAGCCCAGGTGTACATGGGTGCTGGGAATGCGAGCGCTCCGAAAGTCGCGGCCCGGCCCTGGGCGCTGGAAACGCGACCTTGGAACTCTGTAGAACCCATAACCTTCTCGCCCATGCAGAGAAAGAGCGGGACGAATGTGAGGTGCAGGGCCTCGGGAGGAAGGACGGATGTAAGCGTCCTCACCCCACCACCGCCCTCCTGCATCCGACCGCTTGCCTCCCGCGATTGTGGCTGCTTTGCAGATCCTGGAGCGCAGAGGCGGACAGACAGAGCAGCCCGGACTTCTTTCCTCTGGTTTCACTTTGGGCACTCCCCCAGGCGCCCGGGCCTCTGCCCAGCGAACTCGGTCTCCCGCGGTAAGCCTTTCCGGTGGCCCCAATAGTGAGGCTGGTTGTGGAGACCGGCGAAAAGACCCTCTATCACAGTGGAGTCGGCTGGCGCAGCCAAGGTCAGCCCAGATGTCAGCAGCCGCGCGGGATCTCAGCAAAGCCCAGAGACACGAGCAGAGGGCAGCGGGTTTCAGCCACTCTATTCCCACCGCCCTGAGTCGAGGCGTCTAGGTCAGAATTGGCTTTTCCTCTTTGTTGGTGCTGAGGCATGGGACCGAAAAACTCTCCAAGGAACAGAGCGGGGACAGACGCAAAAGAACATCGTCTTTGTTCGGGCGTCCCAGAGGCGGGCCTGGGACGCCCCTTTCTCTCCCAAGCAGGCACCCCTCCTCAAAGGTCTGAACTGCCCTTTAGTCCAAGGACACCGAGCTCCTAAGGAAATGCGCCCCCTTTTCGGCAGCTCGCAGGGACCCTTTGTATTTCTAGTCCCTTCACACTATGAATACTTGGGCGTGGTTGCTGGGCATGGTGTCCTGCACATTCGGCTCTCCTCGCAAATCAGTGTAACAGATGGATTATTTTACAGTAAGAATATTTATTTCTATGCACTCGGAGCCTTAGACCTCCTCGAAATGTCTTCCCAAATTTTGATGATGCCTAACCTATACTCAAAATGCAGATATTTACAAGATCACATTCATTACCTAATGTTATAAGGTAATGCCTGTGTCACAACACATTATTGTTGTTATATTTTCATAATATGAATTACATTTGACTTACTGCTTCATCCACATTTTCTCCTTTCCTTTGTATACCCATCCTGCCAACTCTTCACTTTTAGAACTTATTCTTGGAAGGTCAAAATAGAAAATTTGATTATACTACAAAACGATGAAAGGCAAGTGTGTCAATATGAAGATTTAAAAAAATTCTCAGGTCTTTTCCTTGAAGAAAGAAAGCTATGTCACTCTGCTTTGCGTATTTCCTCATGATAGGCATTTAAAAAATGACTAAGAATCTTGAGGCTACTCTCTACTTTATAATCGATTGAGATCAAAACACTAATTTTAATTTGCTTTACTATAAGATCAGCCTGAGACCTATTCTTATTTTCCATGAATGCATACACATGAATAAGTGCTTGAAAATAAGACCCTTAGTTGATTCGCATATACTCATTGATGAAATCGAATCAAAATATAATTTAATACCCTTCCCCCCAACTCCTATTAAAATATACAGAACAAATATTATTCTAAGGTAGAACTTTCAGGATAACTAAAGCTTCTCTGTGCTCATAGATTTTAATGAAAAACCAAACGTGTTAACTTTTTAAAATCGGTTTTTAAAGTTCTATAGGATTAGTTTTAAATGCAAAAAACAAAAATGTGAGCATTTTCACTTTCTGACTAGAGTTCACTATTTTCACATGTAAAAATATCTGACCTACCTAAGAAAATAGTGGTAAGTATGACTACTTCACATTAGAATCACCTGAAGCCTTTTAGAACATTTCAAGGCCCCATCCCAGACCAGCTGACTCAAACTCTTCAAAAACTTATGTTTTCAAAAAGGATCCAAAGTGAATCTGATTGGAATCTAGAGTTGAAAATCCCTGGCTTAAACTAGTATTTCTAAGAAATTACTGGAAAATCCTGAAGAAACCACACTGTCTTGCAATTATAAGTTGTTTTGCAATTTTATGGAAGAATTATAATGTAGAAATATTTACTTCAGCCCATTTGGACATGGTTACATACATTCCAACACGCTGACATGACATGTATGCGTACAGGTTCTCATTTATATGTAATGTGCCATGATTGAGCATATCACAATTATTCCACAGAATCCTGGTTGGTCCTCTGAATTGCAATGCTTTCAGGAAGGGGAAGGGTAGTGGGGGAGGTTAAAGCAGGCAGGTGTCATCTCCAGCAGGCAGCCCTGCCTCAGCATGCTGGATATCTGACTCTGAGCTGTAAGGTAGGACTGGGAGAGAAGCGGGTCCTTATTAAGTAGACTTATTAAGATATAAGAGGCTTGTGTCTTTTGAGGGAAGGGGAAGTTACACTTGCTAAATGTAACAGATGTGCAAAACTGTGTGGTGAAAGAACATTCCGTGAGGGTCCCAACATTGGGAGGAAGGCTTGAAGGGTGGAGATGATTTAGGTAGGTGAGAGAAAGGAGGGCTTCATTGTTATTAAAATTCACCCCCTCAAAAAAATCCTTCAGTCTACCGTCATGTTACCCAGAACAAACCAGATCTCTCCCAGCTGATCTCAGAAGCTAAGCAGGGTTGGGCTTGGTTAGTACTTGGATGGGAGACCACCTAGGAAGACTAGGCGCTGTAGGTATAAAAAATAAAAAAGTAAGGAATTGTAAACTGACAAGATCCTTCCAATCTGTGAGGTCAACCAAAGGTTGCCTCGCCTAAAAAAATTAAAAAAAAAAAAAATCCTTTAAATTTAAGTCCTACCTAATCACCTTTTATTAAAGATAATAATTTTACTCTCAAGCTAATATTTTTCTATGCCACTTATCCAAGGATTTAAATGGAACCAATGGGTAAGCCATAAAATACTGAATTTTGCTGAATTTTTAAATTCATGTTTCACTGGACATTCTCTCCCAATAGTCAACTCCCAGAGTCAACCAGATGCAATTAGAACTGAATCCATAAGTTGCTGAATAGGAAGACAACAGGAATATCAAAATATTTTCTAAATCAGAGAAAAAAAGGGCCGATAATTAATTTTATTCCAGTCCTTTAACATAGAAAAACAGCTGTAATTTTTGGAAGACCTCATCAAAAGGTTAAATATTGTCAGTGGAGAAAAGCTTGAATAATTGTCCTTATATGCTTATATGCTTATATATGTATATATATGTATACATATATACACAAGTATGAATAAGGAGCTTTCTCTCTGCGAATAAATATGTATATATATAAAAATAAGGTGTCTTCTCAATCATTAATTAATTTATAATTAAAACAAATTTTCTTTGAAGTTAAAATAACTTCGTAAAGTTTCTAATACTTAAGATGTCTGCTTGCTTTGTAGGTGATATGCACACGAGCATTCTAGACTGGGCTTTTCAGCCTTTGTGTTTCAGTTTTTGGAGACGAGGTCACAGCCCTGTGGGGGGGGGCAACTCTCTGGAAGAATGGTGGGTACATAGTAGGTGAGGAGATGTTTGTTTATAAATGAAGTGATTTTGACGTGGGCAGTAACTCAAGATCTCCTGCGCTGGAGCCTGGCTTTGTTCTGCTGTTTTATGCTGTGTGACCTCGAGTAATTTACTTAACTTCTCCAGTCCTGTTTCCTAATCTGTAGAGTGGAGCTATTAACGCCTACATTATAGGATCATTGTGATAACTAAACGATGCAATCAATGTAAAAGTGCCTGAGCCTTAGCTCTCAAAAATATACCATATTATTTAAAGTCCTCTCATTTGGTCTTCCTGGAAGACCCACTCATACTGGTTTCTTTGGCAAAGAGGAGTGGTGGATAGAGTGAAATCAGGCCGAACAACTTCTAATTTCCCAGGGAAAACTCCAACAATTTGACCAATGCAGCCCACTCTAGGTACTGTCCCTTGTCTCCCAGCCAGAGGTGTTTGTTTTCAGGAACCCAGGACTCCGCATATCGTTATATTTCAGTGTTTTCATTTGAAAACCTAAGATGAACTCTCTATTCTCAGGACATTTTAAATATCCACAGTCTGTTATAACAATTTGGTGTTTTGTAATGAAATTGGCTTTTTGGGGAAACAGTGACCAAATCTTCAAATCTTATTATTTCCACTGAGAAAGGCTTATTTATTGACAATTTAAAAAACTCAGTTGGCATACTCAAGGTGACCCCTATTTAATAAACTATAGGCTTTGGAGATCTCACTACTTCTTTGTTTGAGGAATTTTTTTGTTTCCAAACTTCACTCATTTCACAATTATTTACTTATCTTCTACTATGTGCCAGGCACTGTGTTGGCCCTACAGATGTGACGGTGAACTAAAGTGGGCCTGGTCTGTGTCCTCACAAAGTGCGCATTCCTCTTGTGGAGAACAGGTTTGCAGATGGGATTTGGGGAGACTCAGTGATTCTTCTGGAGCTGCTCATCTTAGTATTTCTCTGAGGCCCCTCTCTTTCATCTGATATATGCTTCTTAAAGCTTTTCTTTTTTGTTCTTGTTTTAGTTTTTGGTGATGTGTTTCTTTTCCTTTTTTCTTTTTGGATTTCTTGGAAGAAAAAGTTGACAGGACTTTTATCTGGTTTTGCCTCTACATAATCCCAAAGCCGCTGAACAAGTCAGTCTAAATTTCAGTTAAATCGTTGCTTGGGAGCTCCATGCAGGCAAATGTTTGACTATGATATGGGGGCGATTACTCCACCTCCCAGAGACCTCAATTTTCCAAGCTTAAAAGTAAGGCAGCGGAACTCAGTAGTGTTTAAATTTCTTTTCTAGAGCTAATGTTTTATGGTTCTAGAATTGAATAATGAAATATTTTGTCATGGTTTAGATCTCAACAGTTTAATTCCTTGATCTAGGAAGTGGGTACAAAAAGGTACTAGCCTCATAAAACCATTAGTGTTCAAAGAGGAATTCAAAAGCTTCTAAAGATGTCAACTGCTTATTATTACAGAGAATTTCTACTTTCGCCCCATGTTGGTGGGGCAGTACGGTGGGCAGATGAGAAGCGAGCACAGTGATAGCCCTCTTGAGATAAGTGCTTCCTGCTATTTGAATTTTGCAGCTCTGGCAGAGTACTGAGTATTAGGAACTCAAAGAGTGATTTCATAAAGAAAAAAAGTGTAGTTTATACCAAAATGGAATAAACCCCCTTTTGAGTAACAACAATCTGCATAAATGCTTTAAGAAAGCCTATAATTATGATAAAAATGTTGCTCAAAGTTAAAATTATGAAGCAATCAAGATTTATAAACAGTCTCTCATCGACTTTTAATCATTCTTTCTTTTTTTATATACAAACTGTACACAATATATGGTTGCAATATATCATACTATATATTTTATTTTCAGTAATTTAGCTGAGTAAAATATATGTGAGGTGACATTGAGAAACTAGGTTATATATGCACATGATTATGGGTATATAGCTGCCTACAGTGTACACACACACACACACACACATACACTGAGACAATTATGCATCTTTTTGGCTAGTATCTTACACAGAAAAGATGCATGTTTTACTATATCAGAATATCTTTAAAATTTTCATTAACAGAGCCCCTTTTGCAATAGTTTGAAAAAGTATGATATGCATGTGAGTACTCATTCCTTTTTGCCAAAAAGAAAATATTTTAATATCTAAATGATTGAGGCAAAAATTGACCAGATTGACAAATATTTGTCTGTATTGGGCAAAAATAATTTGAGTGGATGGAAATAACAAGCAACTTGGTGAACATGTGAACGGCTGACCTAAATACGATACTGTGTTTGAAACTTTCTCTTAAATGATTTAAAAATGTTTACGCTTAAATTGAAGAGTAAAACATAAGGATAACCTTAAGCGCAATAGACATTTATTCACTGGCATCTTCAGATCAGGGATCCAAAAAAGATTCTGGAAATAGTTCTAATAACTGTATATGAGTGATTTTCTTGTGGGCCATCCTTATCTCTTTTGATTATTTTAATCCTTAATAACTACTTCATCTTTGTCTTAACACTTACGGCCTAGAGTACTAGCCTGATCCACTGAATTCTAGTTTCTTCACTTAGTTCATCCTAGCTAAATCAAACTAAACCTGTTAGAGTGTCAAGAACTAATGAGTAAAATTTAAAAGGACTTTTTGGGCCGGATTTCATTATCTGAATACTGGAAAGGGAAAGATTAACTGTTGAAATCTTATAATCTCAATAAATACTGACCTGCAGCCCATTGGTTCTTCTAAGGTAAACTCCCTAAGCTGGCCTTCACACTCTCCAAAAGGTATATTTGTTCTTGCTCTTAGACGACTCAGTGATGACAGATGTATTATCTATTAGGATTTTGTTACTTACTCTTAACAATGTTTCTGAACCTGATCCTGCTCGGCCATTTCAGTGGTGCTCCATTTCTCCAAAGACATAGATCTCATATAGTTAACAAGGCCTCCGCTTACCTTTCCAGTGTCATCTTGGATTGCTGTGCCCAGACACCAACGTTCAGACCCAGACAACTTCTGTTTTTGCTGTGGGAGCTTCCTCTCACAATCTCTTCTAGGTTCTCATAAGCTCTTTTGTCTCTTATACATCTTCCCTCAAACTTTTGTCTGGCCTACCCATCACTCAAGTCACTTGCTTAAAGAATCTTTCTCCCCCAATCTAAATCAAGGTACTCTGTTACATTTTAAATACATAACGTCCGTAAATACATAACGACAGATTTATTTTCATGGTTATTTGTTTAATATACATTTTTCCCCACAGAACATAAACTTCACAAGGGTAAAGATCAGGTTATTTGTTCAACACTATATTTCTAATGCCTAGCACATTTTAGACACTCAATAAATAGTTGTTGGATAGGTGAATGTGAACTCTAAGGGGCACGGCCTATAATGGAGAAACTGGTACTACATTGCCCTTTCGTGAACAAATAACTATAAAATCTGAAAAATATATGAGGCAACTATTTGCAGCAGCAGCAGCAGCAGCAGCAGCAGCAGCAGCAGCAGCAGACAACAGGCATTATAAGATCATAATCTTTAACAGAAGGAAATTTATTAAATGAGCCCCATGCCCTGGCTCTCTGCCTGGGGACAATTTCCTGGCCATAATGCAGAGGGCTAGAACCAAGGAGATCATGGTGGTTCCTCCTAGTCGAGAAAGCAGAACCCAGAGTTCTGGGTACTTAAAGCAGCTGGAATCCATGGGGTGGAACTGCAGGGAGCCATGCAAGGAGAGGGCCCAGAAGTCTTTGTGGGTGCCCCCTAGGAGTGTGTGGCTGAAGGTCAGGCTGTCCGTGCACAAGGCTAGACTAACCAAAGCTTATCAGAGAGAAGCTGGTAGGAGATTGAGAGCAAAACAGAAAAATCAGAGGGTGAACATTGCAGACACTGTCAGAATTCCATCCCTGGGAGGTGACAGAGATCTTTTAACATCGCTTTGAGACCCAAGGCATCCAGATGAGACACCAGAAATACTGCCTTAGGAGTTAGGATCACATGCTTCTGGAAGATATGCTCTAGTCCAGTTTTAACAAAACCTAATTCCAAGCCCTGTAAAGATTCATAAGGGAAATAAATATAGGTTGAAGGGTAAGTCTGGCCAAGTTAGAGAGGCTTGGTAAGCACTTTAGATTTCCACAGATATTCACTAACAAAGCATAAAACCAAGTTCATGATGATCATCCAGTAATTGAATTGTCTGCTGTCATAAGAGTCAATACTGAAAAAAGGCACGTAACAGAATCTAGTCTCTACAACATGTTATCTACAATTAATATATAGATCCACTGTCTTTATCTTGACTATTTTGCCATAAACAACTGCCACTGAAGTTCTTATCATGTTGACTGGTGGGCACTGCGAGGTGACTATGTGCAGACATCTAGTCTCTAACTCCAATAATTCTTCAACTTATAGGGCTCTCTTCTATAATCCAATTTATATTCCAATTAATCATTATAATCACTCTCTTGAAAATGCTCTCAACCACTTGTCTCCATTCTAATTTCACTAACACTATTGCCAAACACAGCCATAGTTCAAATGTACTCTCTGTACTCCATACCTCCAACTGAACAGCTGACTGTGGCTAGGAAAAAAAATAAAAACAATGAAAAATATTATTAAACATATTAGGAAACAGGAAATGATATCCACTGTCAAGGGGAAAATCAATCCTGAGATGGCTCAGATGTTGCACTTAGCAAAGATTTAAAAGGCATTTTTATAAAATGTTCAAGAATTTAAGGAAAATATAGTTTTAATAAGTGAACAGATTGGGAATCTCAGCAAAGAAGTAGAAATTATAAAGAAGACCCAAATGGAAGTTATGAAACTTAAAAGTATAGTAACTGCGATGAAAAATTCACTAGATAGCCTTGACAGAAGTAGGAAATGTCAGAAGGAAGAGTAAGTAATTTAAAGACATCAACAGAAATTATCCAGTCTGAATAACAGAAAGAAAAAAATTGAAGAAAAATGAACAGAGCCTCAGGGACCTATGGACAATATCAAATGGCCTAATATACATGTACCAGGAGGCCTGAAGGAGAAGCAAGTGATACTGAGGTATAAACATTTTTTGAGGAAATATTGGCCAGATAGTTAATTTGATGAAAAACATGACTTACAGATCCTGGGAGCTCATCAGACTACAAAGAAAATAAATATGAAAACAACCATACCTAGGCACTTTGTAGTCAAACTTTTGAAAAACAATGCTAAAAGGAAAATCATGAAATTAGCTGGAGAAAAAAGACACATGTATAGGAATGTCAGCTGACTCCTCATGAAATATAATGGCGATCAGAAAACAAAGGAAGGGTATCCTTAAAATGATGAAAAAACCCCACACAGCTATCAACTCACAGAAATTCCATATGAAGCAAAATAATCTTTCAAAAAGAGGTGAAAAAAAAAAAGACATTTTCATATCAGTGAAAGCCGATAGTATTCACAGCCAACAGACCTGCTCTACAAAAAAAAAAAAAAAAAAGTTAAAGGATGCTCATTAGGATGAGAGGACATGGTACCAGAATGTAAACCGGCATCTATACGAAGAAATGAAGAGCAACAGACATGTGGAATAGAATTCTGCTTTCCTGCTTCTCATGATTACTTTAAAGAGAACCAAGTGTTTAAAAAGTAAATCTGCAACTGTAGCATTAGTACAGAGTCGATAAATCCATATGGAGATTGAAGCCATATGCTCGGCTTCCGTAATTCCAACAATTGAACGTTTATTTACAAATAAAGCCAAAATGAAAAAGAGAAAACGAAATGTTGAGAATAATAATGTTTGATCACAAAACGAATTGAAGTACTGGGAGTTAGTGAATTTTCAAAATATTTTGCCAACAATGAGTTTTTAATCCAATCTTATAAAATTTCTTGAATATGAAATGCGTACAACCTTCCAGCCAGAAACTAGGCTATGCTGAGAAACTTTTGGTGTTTATTTTATTCTACCTCCATCGTATTAACTTGTTTTTCTACCTGTTTCTTGATGTCCTCAAGAGTCCTTGTTTCATTAAAGACAAGGGACAGAAGTGTTGAGTGAGGGATCTGGCCCATTTGCAAGCTGAGATTTATTTGCAACATAAATTAAGTATTTCATATTGCTGCCCAAGAACATTTGGAATCATTTCTCCTCATAAGAGGCCCATGGGGAGACATTAAAACTGAATAATTACTTGACTCTGGATCTCTATGTATAATGATAAAATGAAGATGCATTTTTTGGGGGCGAATAAAAAGAATAATAGCTAAACACCCACTGTAAGACTTGTTATTTTGTCTTTCCTTCCTTCTCGTTCCCTCGTTCCCTCTTCCTTTCCTCCTCCTCCTCTTCCTTCTTCTCTCTCTCTCTCTCTCTCTCTCTCTCTCTCTCTCTCTCTCCCTTTCTTCCTCATTCACTTTCTCTCTCATTGGATATTGGCCATGAAATTTTTTTCTGTAATAGTAGTGGATGATTTTCTATTATTAGTTATGAGTCTTCTATTTTAAATGAATTACAATCTAGAATAAAGAATGCATGCTGTATCACACTGAACTTAGTACTTGGAAAGAAAAAAAACCCTTCCATTTCTTAGGATAAATATCGTATTGCCTGTAACGGCATCTAGTTTCTATTTTGTCTTTGCTATTTGACATAAAAACACATGTTTGTTTTATTGTCTTCATAAGCTTGAAGTTACCCCCCCAGCCCCCCCCCCCACACATATGCAGACACAGAGTTCTCTCACTCTCTCCTGATGACATATACACTTGCAAGGTCTTTTCTTTGAGGCTGGATTCTCTACCCTTCTTCCAGTCCTCCATGGGATACTATCTCAAAAACTGCTGAAGTTCTACATATCAATAAAACAATCTAAAAAATGTGTTCCACATGCCAGCTTCATAGTATTTGCAGTTGTGGAAACTAATATAAAAAGATCAATGCTAAGCCATAAGTCCTATCTAACTTGTGTAGACAAAATGACTTATGTTTAAACATAATTAGAATACAACGGAACATTTTTTATTGGTACAATTATTGGATTTTTCTTATATCTCCTGTATGTTATTCAAGAGTGACCTTTCTGAACTTTGTATTTTGAAAATGAAATACCCCATGATCAGTAGCGTGAGCATCATCTAAAAGCTTATTAGAAATGCAGAATCTCAGGTCCTACCCCAGACTTACTGAATCAGGATCTTTAAAAGGATCCCAGGAATTGCTGCTCTATAGCATAGATTTCAGACTTGCCTGTTCGACTGATTACTAGAATTGTTTTAGAGAAAAACGATGTTGCCTTTTTCAACCAATTCTAAAACAGAAATTAAGAATTTTAAATTATTGTTTTCTGATACTTACCTGGACCTTGTGTTTACATTCAGTGTTTTGTACAGAACAATTGTTTTATATTTTAAAATAATGATAAAAATGCATTATAATGTTTCTCTGTGACTTCTCATGAGTTATTTTGGGGTTAGATTACTTTAAATCTTGGTTTAGCACCCCGATTCTTACTGATTTAATGTCTAGTTACTATTATCCCATGCTCCTTTGTTCTTGCTAAAATATAAACTAGTTTCAATAATTTAAAGAAATGTAAACTCACTTTTGATCATATATACTTCCTAGAATAAATGTATATTTGTGTTATAACTCCTTTATCATTTAGAAACTGAGAGAGAGTGAAGGAAAATTGAAATGAAGTGAATGTCCATGAAATGCCATTTCGGGTTAGGAAGCAGAGAACTGGGGGTTACAGCTAAAGACTAGGGACAATCAGTCTCTAAATTAATTTTACCTCTCTTCTCTCTGGATTTCTTAAGCCATTATTTACAAGCTGTCAAATTTTATGGTTGAAGTAATTTGTATAAAATATGCAGTGAAAGCATATTTTATCCATTGATTTCTTGGCTGTTCATGGTTGCCACTCATCTCCTGAAGAACTCTTTTCTGCTTGCACAAAACATAGATTAAAATATCAGTCTTCAATCCTGTCTCTAATGCAGAGGTAAAGAGAATGGGCAATGAAGTTAGCCAGGCCTGGGTTTAAATCATAGTTCTGCCCATTATTTATTGTGTATAATTTAGCCGAGTTATTCCATGTCTCTGGCCCACATTTTCTTCATTTTAAGATGTAGGTAATAATAGCATAGCATTTGCGATAGTTGCAATGAGCAGTAAACGAGTTAATACATGTGAAGCTCTATCACTTGGAAAATTTTAAAAGGGCTTTAAGAGGATTTTTTTGATGAAAATTTTTATAAGTACAGATTTATCTATACTTAAATTTTTTTTTATTGAGGGAGCTGCCACTTCCAGTAAGAGCAAATTAGTTATAGCAAATTTGCTATAACTATCCCACAGATGATGACTCAAAAACCTAGGCAAAATGCAATATAAACAAAATCAATTTTTTAAAGCATGAAAGAAGTAACAAGATAGTGAAGTAACTAGGAGAAGACAGGAACCTATGGGTAGATCCTGACACATAGGGCCTCTTTGGATCTTATGGGCATTGACTGAACAGAAAAAGATGAATGAAACCTGAACGGTGCTTTTGATACTCTCACAAAGCCAAGGGGAAAAGGCTGGAATTTGGGGCCCATCAAATTGGAGACTTTGGTAAAGTGGCCCCCACTTTGGGCTGGTATTCCTGAAGGATCTTGCTCCAGGATGAATTGATTACAAACAGCCTTCTCACAGTCTGTAGCCCTCAGGAAAAGCTCAGGGCTTGAACTTGGTTTAAGGTGGTCCTAGACTTCTACTCTCTGCAGTGTGCTACAGAAACAAATAAAAATCATCCTAGACCTAAAAGTGTTTTTTTTCAAATACTTAAAAAAAAAAAAATGTGTCCAGTGCACAAAGGCAACCAGACACAATGAGACAACAAACCATGACTGAGAATGAGCAGAAACAAGAGACACCAAATCAGGACTACAGTAACTACAGGTATGAAAATTATTAGATGTGGTGTGTATGATAACACTGTTGTGAGAGATAAAGCCAGGCTGTAAAAATGGACAGTGAACTGGAAAAAGTGTAATAGAATTTTTTTTTTTAATGCAGGAGAAAAAAATGCAGTAATTCAATTAAGAACTCACTGGCTAGGGTTAAAACCAAAGAGCTAAAGAGAGAACTTGTGAACTAGCAAATAGTTTAGAAGCACATCCCGAAATCATCATGGACAGAAAAAAATTAACTGGGGCCCTTAAAAAGAGAGGAACAAGAGAGGGAAGACAAAATAGTTGAAAAGATAATGGCTAATTACTTTTCCATAACTAATAATTGCCATCTTACCAGAGAGTCAAGAAACCCAATATATTCCAAGCAGGAAAAGTAAAAGGAAGTCCGTAGGTAGGCACATCATGGGGAAACTGCAGAAAATCAAAGACAAACAGACCTGAAAAGCAGTCAGTGAATGAAGACAGACTTCCTTCAAAGGAGCATCACCTGTGTTGGCCTACTTTCACACAAGCACGATAGATGCAAATAGGTAGTGGAATGATGCTTTCAGTCAGGACCGAGCCTAGGGTGACTGAGATGAGGCATCTGCCCCAACACAAAATTTAAGGGGTGCCAAAACACTTAGTTATTAGAATTAATAATAGCTCTTGACCGGGCTGGGAGAGCTTACAGATTTGGCCTTTGCTAGCAATGTCAGTGAAAGTGAGCATTTCCGGAGTTTTAGGGCAATAATAAAATTAATGAAATCTGAAACCTCCCTTAGTTTAGGATTTTTTTTTATTAACTTTAACAAAAATTTAAGTGATATAAGAACATTAAATAAAATTAGAGAGAAAAAATACTCTAAATAAATCATTTATATATATTCTCATCTAATCTTTGTTCACAGGTATATGATTTTACATGGTTGTAAAAATAGAACTTGAAATCATGATCTGTATGCTCATACCCATTTGAGAGGTGGGATAGCTTCCTTTTCCCTTCTGCTGGGAGAGCTAACACAGGACAGGGTATCAGTGTCCTGGGGTGGCCCTAACAAAGTACCACAAATTGGATGGCTTAGAACAACAGAAATTTATTCCCTAATAGTTCTGGAGGCCAGAAGGCCTGAATAAAGGTGTCAACAGCACTGTGTTCCTTCTGAGACTCTGGGTAGAATTTTCCTTTGTCCCTTCCAGCTTCTGGCGGTGGCTAGTAATTCTTGGCATTTCTTGGCTTACAGCTGCATCACCTCTACCTCTGCCTCACCCCTATCTCTGCCTCCATTGGCGTATGGAGGCCATCTTTGCATATTGTCCTCTTCTAATAAGGACACCATTCACATTGGATCAATGTCCTTTCTACTCCGGCATGACCTCATTGTCACTAATTATAGCTTCAAAGGCCCTATTTCCAAATGAGGTCATATTCTGAGGTCCTGGGGTTTAGATTTTGAGGATAGCTTTTTTTTTGCAGGATGTGATTCAACTTATAACAGAGGCAAAACCAGAAAAGGCAGCAATAACTGAGACAGGGAGGTGAGGGCGCTGGTGACAGGCCATGGAGGCAGGGTGAGGATAGCTGGCCCTCGGCCTTCGTCTCTGACCTTCCTTTACAACTTCAAGTGTGACTACTTAGGAAGTCTTTCTCTATTCACTTAAAACTTCTTGTTAGGTTAGATAATTTTTCAGTTAAATGGGACTCTAACAGATCAATTTCTCAGGAAATGAAAAACTATGCTGATTTTATATATTTTTGTCCAATCCCATTGTTTTCCTAACAGAAAGTATTTCTCACTCGTGGTATCAGCCTAAATTAACCACATCATGGTGTGTTAATAGTTCTAAGGATCCAGTGGGACTTTGGTAGGAGTTTAATACACACTTAGTTGAAGCCCACACATCTATTTGAGAAGGTAACTGGGAAAATCAGTAATTTAACTAGTCATAAAAAGACAATAATTTAGTCTTTCTTAAAAGGTTAAAGATATTAACATAGCAAAAGATTAAATGTCTTTCCAAAAAATAGTTGTGCATTTTAGCCAGAAGAAGTATGCTCTATGTTTCCATGCATGTTCTATAGTTTGTTGGAGATTTACATTTTCTTTTGCATGCAAAAGTGAGCACTTGTCAATTACCCACTGAGGGGGTGCTGTGATAGAGAGGTTATTTCTCAATAATCACTTGAATAAAAAGCACTTATGCAAAACGCCGTTTCTGATGCATGTGTACAAGCAGGTAGCATGCTTGGAAAGGAGCACTGGAGGTAGTGTCTCTCATTCTCATGCTCTTAGTCATCTGCATAATGGGATTAGGTTTGCATTGGAATAATTTCAGTTGCATATCAAAGTCATTTAGGTGCAATAGATGAAGTTTTTTTCCAAGGAGCATAAAGCCTTTGGAATTCATGAACCTGACCAGCTTTCTGGGAGACAAACTAGGGATGAGGGATCTACATCTAAAAAGTACCCTGTTCCAAAATTCAAAGAACAGAGTTACTGGTACAGTTGCAAAGGGGACTAGGTGTCTTCATTTCCCACTGTCCCAATGCTGTTTTGGCCATAGGATTATCTCTTAAGTATGGTACATTTTTTATTTAAAATGAAATCTGAATAAAAGTTAGCATTAGTTTGAATTAATTCTGGAAAGAGAGATGCGATGGCCACAAGCACATCATTTCAGAGTTATAAAATCCCATGGCAGAGTTTTTAGTAGGTATCATTATTACTCAATAATCATTCAACAGATATTATTAAAGGCCTTCTATATGCTAGGTATGGAGTATATTCATACAATGGTATATGGCGAAGAGATGGAATGTACTGTTACTATGAACATCAACATGAATTAATTTCTTAAATATCATTTTAAGCAAAAGAATACACAATACAATACAAAAGAATACATACTGCAGGACTCACTTTTAGGACACTCAAAATCAGGCAAACTAGTCTACAGTATCTGAAGTTTGGCTAGCTGGGGGCAATGGAGACTGGAGGACTTCTGGAGCGCAGACGATGCTCTGGTTCTTAGTCTGGGTGTTAGTTATAGAAGGGGATTCATTGTATGAAAATCCATCACTCTATACCCTGTGACCAGGGCACTTTTCTGCATGCATGTTAGACTTCAAAAACGACTCTTTATAAAACTATGGAGAGTACTGAAGTAGTGACTCGACCAAGTGCAAATATTATAAAGAGTTCTTTTGTGCTGAGGAAAATAGATTTGAGGAAGGCAGAGAGATGGCAGAGAAACCAGTGAGGTGCTATTGCATTTGTCCCAGTAAGAGACAGGGTGACACGATCTAGGCTGGTGGCAGTTGAGACAAAGAGGATAGATAGGTTGAAATGTAATTATGGGGAGGAAATGCCAGGACCTGCTGAGAAACTAGATGGAGACAGGAAGAGAAAGAAATCTCAGCCTGGTGAACAGTAGGGACGTTCGCCGAGAGGAGGAAAATTGGAAGTGGAATTGATTTATTCTTTCATTATTTCACATCTAAAATCCCACAGAGTCAAAAGCAAATAGTATCGCATTCATCTTAGAGACCGTGAGGCTATGATACATAAAGGTTAGCAATTTTTAACTTTATTTAACATTTTCTTCCAAAATGTATTCAAATCCATATATAGTTGCATTGTTTTAGTAAGGGATACAAGTTCAGTGAGAAATTATCAGCTTTGTTTTGTAGTTGAGGAGGCACAGAGCTGAGAGGTGACTAGGGCAAGGCCACAGGCTTGAGTTCCCAACTCATGGTCCAATGGTGAACATGGAATAAAAGGAGACTCAACAAACTATATTTTTCAAGTCTAGAAATCAGAGTTTCCCACACATTTTTGGATTAAAAAATATATGGATGGGAAACAACACATATGCCAAAAATTACCTTTGGCAGCTCTGTTCTACTCCACCGTTGTGTGATTACGGGGGCCACCAAAACAAAATCATGGTTATGTCTTGGCACCAACAGGGCTGGATTTCCTTGTGTTAAATACTATTACAGTTTTGCACTGTTGCCCACAGTGGAAAAATAAGAACTTTAGCATGAAGCATTAGGAGAATGATTTAATGTTTGCTCCAAATGTTGATGCTCAGATCATCTTATACAGTTTTATTACTGTTTCTTTTCCATGTACACATTCATGTGGAACCCTCCCATATGGCAAGATGGTTTATTGAAATAATTTTTTATGAATCTGCTAATTTTTCTTATCATGATACAGTATTTAAACAGCAAATTATTTTCTTTCTCTCTACATTAAATAATCTCAGTTTATCTCCCTGAAATTGGAGACAGAGAATAGTTCCAGGTAATCAAGGGTTAGACCTATGCTTTCTGATGAATTTTCTGTGACGATGGCAATGCCCTTATCCGAATGTCCACTGCTATAGCCACTAGGCACATGTGACTATTGAGCACTAGATATGAAGTGAATGCAACTGAGCTACTAAAGCTTTAATTTTATTTAACTAAAATTAAAAAACTACATTGAGTTATCACATTGAACTTCAGAGGTGTAGATACACCAAGCCTAACATGATTCGTTGTCTTTATAATAGAACTCCTTAGTAGAGAAAAGATGTATTTTATATTCCCCACCCCCAAATGCTTGAGACACTTCTAATAATCATTATTGTCATGAAGGAATTACACGCATTTGTAGTATTACTCCTACTTTACAGTAGAAACAAGTGAAACAAGGAGTTAAGAGATTGGCTTAGGATCTAGGAGAATAGATTATTTTTCAAGGCTGATGGATATAGGAGAAAAGTAACTCAGTTTTTCATTAATTCAGCACATATTTATTGAGAGCCTGCTGCTAGTCAGTAATCTAGGTTCTGGAAATACGGCTGCGAACCAACTTTCATACTCTTGGAGCTTGCACTCTAGTCGGGAAAATAGACAATAAACTAACAGATAAACTAATTGATATTAAATGGTGATCAATGCTTTGGAAACAATGAAGCAAGGTTAAGGGGAGAGAGAGTATAGGTGAGTCAGGGAAGGTGACATTTGAGCAGAGCTGTCTAGACAGAGTGAGCATCATGAACAGAAGCCGGGGGTGGGAGAAAGCTTGGAGTGTTCAAAAAAAATTCCAAGGAACCAATTTCCTGGAGCAAAATGAGAAGAGGGAAATATGGCCCAGTCGGCGAGGTGAGGTGGAGGGGGCGATCTCGGGAACTCAGCGAAAGCTTTTGCTTGAGATTTGAGTGAGTTGACAGGCAATGGGGGATTCCGAGCAGGAGAGTGATTAGACTGTGGTACATTTTCAAAGATTGGGCTAGCCACTGGATGAGAGTAGACTCTGGGGGCCAGGGTGGAAGTTGGGGGTGGGCAAGGAGGAGACCATGGTCCAGGCAGGAGATTGTAGTACATGACCCAGTGGGGACAGGGTATGTGGAAATGCTGAGATGGGCACAGGTTTGGGGTATATTTCCTGATGTGCTGGGTATGAGCTGTGAGAGAAGAAGAGCTATCAAGGACACCAAGGTTTTTGCCCCGCGAAACACCCTGAATTGGCTGAGAAAAACTGAAATCCACTGAGATTAAGTTTTTAGCTACCAGGTACACTGGAGGATTGAGGTAAAATAAGGTTCAGTGGCAGAAAAAGAGAGAAAAATGTGTTTTTGTGTTTCTGTGGTTTGTTACCTGCACTTTGCACAGATAAAGACTATGTGCCCCAGCAGCTCCGCCTCAGGAGCAGTCAAGGAGGGGCTGAGAGGGGACTGGAAGACACCTTGGGATGACAGGATCATTTCTAAAGAAGGCCAGATGGTGGTTTGGTTAAGAGGAAGAGCTGAGGAAGTTTCAGGAAGTGAAAATGCCCGAGGCAGGGCCTGTAAGTGAGCTTCGTATGGTGGATGGGAGGTGTTTGCAAAGCATGGATGATATAGACTTCAGTGTTAGAGGAAACAGAGCTCTCAGAAAGTGGGTACCAACAGGTAAAGGCCCTTAAAGCTTTGTTAGGATGTGGACATACGATGGAATAATAAAATTAACATCCACTGTTTTACACCACCCCCCTGTATTAGTTTGCTAGAGTTGTCATAACGAAGTTCCACAGACTGGGTGGCTTATAATAGAAATGTATTGTCTTACATTCAACAGAATGGAAGTTCAAGGTCAAGGTGCCAGCAGGGTTGGTTCCTTCTGAGGCTGTGAGGGGAATCTGTTCCAGGCTCTCCTTCGCTTGTAGATCTGTACCTTCATCACCACATGAACTTTTCTCTCTGTGCACTCGTGTCTCTTCTCCCTTTTCATAAGGGTACCAGTCATGCTGGAGTAGGGCCCACCTAACGATCCCAGTTCACTTGATCACCTCTGTGAAGACCTTTCTCCAAACAATGTCACATTCTGGGGTGCTAGGGGTTAGAACTTGAACATATTAATTCTGAGGAGATACAATTCAAGCCTCTGTCTGAATAAATTTTAAAAAGTTGCTGGAATGTGTACTGGCATATTGGGCAGAGCCCAGACTGTGGTGGTGGCTCCTAACCTTCAACTCATTTGCCCAGCTTAAGAGACCTCACATTGCAGAGGCTGTTCCCAAAGCAAGAGAGGCAAGGTGACCACCAAGACAGCCACCTTGGGAACATCTGTCACTATGTGCTGGGCTGGCTCTCAGCAAGGACCTTGGGCCCCTCAACATGCCAGCCATAAGGTCTCTGCCACTTGGAACTGTGTGACCTGGGTCAAGTCACTGAACTTCTTGGCCTCAGTTTATTCAGATGAGCCTAGACCCGAGGTCAGCAGTGAGGTGGGGTTGTCTGCCCTTCCGCTGGGACTCATTTCCTCACTGCGAAAGGACTCATTTCCTCCCAGTGAAAGCTGGCAGTAATCCCCACTGAGAGCACCCAGAAAAGCCCTCCAGCGGAGCTGAGAGCCACACCTGCTGGACAGGACCGCAGCAGACCCTGTTTGCCCCACTGCAGGGCAAGCTGTCACAGAGGTGGGTGCTGTTTTAGACAAATGCCTCTCACATTATTCATTTTAGTCTTGGTATCTTATGTCTTTCTCATAAGTGATAATGCTATTTGTCTTAAATCATTGAATATCAGAATTGTCAGACATCTCAAAGGTCTTTTAGTGATACAACAAAATAACAACATTTACCAACCCATAATTCTCTTCTTCCCCTACTGGTTCACCTGCCTTTGGGTGGAGCCCTTGGAGGAACTAAAGAGATGAGAGTTTCCAGTTGCCCAACCCTGTAAACCTTTACCTGACATGAACCCACAAGAATATCCTGCAAGTACTTAGTCAAGGGCTGTATCAAGACAAAGGATAGAAAAATGGTCCCCATCTCTCAAGAATGCCTAATACCTCTCCAGTGAACTGAAAGACTCTTCCAGAAAGCTTATCATATGTATTTGCTGCTTTTCTTTTCGCCACATTAGAAGTGTTCCGCTTTTCTCGTATTGATTCTGTGCACTGTCCAGCAGGTCTGCAGGTAGAGGAGTGGCGACTGGGAGATACAGACAACATTCCTCTCGGAGAGCCAAAAACCCAGGTGACTGCTGGGGATGCTTAACACTGACCCTCCTGCGGAGCTGTAAAAACAAAGCCTGAAGTGTGCAGCTTTCTGAGTCCACACGCGGACCTGCACTGGAGCCTCTCATTGATTTTCGCTCGTGTGAGTCCGCAACTGTGGCATTTTCTTTGGACTTTGACTTTATTTGAAACTCCATGGGTGTGAAAATATGTCAATCAAGTTGTCTTCTTGAGAATGAGGCCTTGCTTGACAGGCATAGAAATCTAACCTGCGTGATAAAATGAAATACTTTCTACTAGACAGGTGGGGCAGAGCTTGGATCCTTAGAAACTTGGACAATTCCAGCAGCTTTGGACTGTGAGAATGTAGCTCATGCAGCCAGAAGATGGAAAACAGTCGAAAATTGACCTCCGTCCTCTCTTTGTCACCTGCTCTAGTTTTGGGGGAAGAGCAGGGATCCTGTGTGTGACAGGGGATGCTTCCCAAAGGTGGAGTCCACCTCCACCATTTTCCTGCTCCTGTTCTGCGCTCAGTGACCCCTGTCACACTCCTTCAGATGGCCACCAGGACTCATTCTAATGGAATCTGCCCTCTCAGTTGTGAATCTGCAAGAGTCAGATTCTTGGACTTCACTTGCCCTAATTAACAAAAGTTTGAGCAGAGCCTTTGTCATTGGTTGGCTTGGGCAGGCTTCCAGGTGCCTCTTTAGGGTTCTCCAGGGCTCTTTTACAGGTTCATATCAGGACTGCATCTTTAGCTACTGTGTTCTAGAGACATGCTGTGGTGAAGAAAGAAGCTGAGGACGGTTACAGGGCTGAAGAAAAAACTGTGGGATACACAGAGTAAAGATGCAATGAGGTTTGTTGAGAGAAATGCTATGTAATAAAGTTTTCAAATATAAGGGATGCTACCTTTTGGTCTACCCCTCCCTCTGATTATGCCCAGAGGTCAGTTTAGTCACAGAAGCCATCTCAATCTGAAGTAGCTTATGTTATTTGGTGTCTCATATTTTTCTCATAAACTGTTTTATGTCTTCAAAAAAGCAATGAGAATTTTCTTATTTAACAAAGTCACATCTGAAAAGCATCAGTTTCTTCATGTGTTTTTGAGAGAGCTGAGCTACCAGCAGTCTGGGTGAAGTGCTAGGTAAGTTCATACCGGGGAAGCCTCTGGCATCACTCATAAACTCTGCAGGGCTTTCTTACCTCGGTGATTCAACTTTCAGGCCTTCTCCTGGCACCTGCTCTAACCCTGGCCTTCACCTGGTGCACCTCAAGTGGCCTGGATGACTCCTGCTACAGGATCTGCAGAGAAGAGCACTGGGCTCCAGTCCAACAGAGCAGAGGTGTGCTTAGACCTGACCCAAACATCTGGCCATTAATCAGTTAGTGAAAATAATGTAGAGACACCTTAGAGATGGAAAGAATAAATCTACAAAGAAAACGAATTAATTTTATCATCTAAGTAATGCCACAAGTTCTAGGGGGTCATGAAGCTTACATTCAGAATAACTTGCAAAGTCCGTGTCTTTCTTCATGTCATTTTCCTCTCCTAATATGCCTCCTCTTCCTTTTCTAGAACCTACTGACCCTTTCAAACCTTCTTGAGCTCCCCTTGGCCAGCTGGCTGGGTTGAGAATTCTATGGAGACAAAGTCAGGAGCTCCAGGCACATGGCAGGTGCAGAGGCACTGGGCATTCCCAGTGATGAGGGTGCGATGACTCACACACCACAATGGGCCTCGATAAAACTCAAGTCTCTATGCCTCTGTAAATACCTACCATCATCTTTCCTAAATGTGGGTCTGGTATCAGGTTTGGTCTCTCAATGTTTTCTTCCTGGAGCTCTCTGGAAGAGCATTATGACCTCTTGAAGTACAGCAAATTCTCCTGTCTCTGCTGCAGGGGACTATGTTAGTTTCCTTTGTTTTCACTCATGCAGTTTCCACGTTCTCATCACAGCGCCTCAACCATCCTTCTTCCCATATCCAGCATGGCTTCTCCAAGCGCCTTCAGGGGATCCTCTTTGGTGTTGCCACGCCCAACACAACGCATGTCACATTTACTTGGCATCCGCCACCCCTTCCCACTCATCATTCAGCTGGACGTCCTCCCACTTTGGGGCCCGATGCCTTTGTAACATACATTCCTTACATTTGTTTAGTGTAGAGAAACATGCCCATTGAGATTTTGTGAAAAAAGGAACTTCCAAGCCCAGGATACCTGTTGGAGGTGCTTCTGGACAAGGGTCCTTCCCAGTGCTGCCAGCTTCTGGTGAGCCCATCAGCGTTTGACAGCCCCTTAACCCACTGCCATTCTGCATCTTTGAGTCTTCTTCTTCTTTCCTCTCTCCTGGCTCATGATCTTAAAAAGCCCTTTTCACAGAAAAGGCCGAGCATAAGGCAAATGCTTCCTTGTGTCCACTCACTGTCTGGTCCTCCCCTTCAATGCCTGTCTCTCTAAATGGCACCCCTTCCCCAGTAGGAACACCAAGGTCAGTGGCCTCCAGCCTTCTGTCCCTCAGCCCCATGTCCAGTCGTGGCCCAGACTAGCCCCCTTCACTGACCTCCCAATTCTGTGCTGCCTGGCCTCTTCTTTCATCGCTTTGGCTAAAGTCTGCTGCCCCAGAACCCTAGTCAGCCTCCCCTCTAACCCATGTTCCAGATTGTTTCCAGAATGATCTTTGTAAAGTACAGATATAATCAGAGCAGGTCTGAGCTGGAAGCTTTTCAGTGGCTCCCTGTTTCTACAGGATAAGGCTCAGGTAACACAGCTTCCTGGGTCTCCTTCACTCTGGCCTCACCTATTTCTGGTTTTCTCTGTGACTAAATCACCCCTTTGTAAATGACCTGGAGCGGCTGAGTAAGTGGTTCCACCTTTGCCCCATGTCTCTGCTCGTTCTACCCTTTGTCTGTCCTCCCTTCCATTTGGCAAACATCTCAGAGTTAGGGACTCATCACCAACATCAG
>NW_006434373.1:1586180-1586695 GCF_000325575.1 Pteropus alecto
GGGGGGCGGGGGGGGGATGGAGGAGGAAGATCAAGGGGAGAGACCAACCACACTCCACCCACTGCTGGGCTTCAAGCAGCTGCCAGCTCAGGCTGGAGGCATTGGAGGATGTGGTGGGAGGAGAATCTTTAACAGTAAATGAATTTTGGAAGATAGTGGATCAAGACATTTTAAGTATGGAAACAAAGCAATCCTTGTGGCTGGTGGTGCCCAGAGGACTTTGCATCATCTGCAGCAGCTGAGAGAAGCTCTGAGGCTGCTCACGCCTGGGGACTTTCCGGGGATAGGGTGGGAGACACCCACAGATGTTTAAAACCCTGTCTTCTACCTAGAATTTTGGTCCTCCCTAGGATGTGAACCAACAAAATAATCATCGCTGCAGACTACTACATGCCAAACATTTTGCATGAGTACTTTCCTTTTACCTCAACTTTTTATTTTAAAAAATTTCAGACTTATAAAAAAAAAAAAACTGAGAGAATAAAGCAATGAACACTTTATATTCACCAGTTGTT
>NW_006434373.1:1590617-1686512 GCF_000325575.1 Pteropus alecto
TTATTTTAAAAAATTTCAAACTTATAAAAAAAAAAAAAACTGAGAGAATAAAGCAATGAACACTTTATATTCACCAGTTGTTAACAGTTTTCCAAGTGTGCATCTCTCTCCGTGTGTGTATACTTCTGTGTGAGTCGTGTATGTGCAGTTTTGGCCTGTTATCATTTGATGTTAAATTATTTAAAACTAAATTGCAGACTGGCAATCCTTCACCCAACACTCCGTCATTGACTAGAAACAAGGGCATTCTCCTGCAAAACCACAACACCCAACCCATCAATCACCCTTGATTCGGTACTGACATCTAGTTATACGGTCCATACACTAATTTCCCCAATTGCCCCCAAAATGTTCTTTCTAACAAAGGTTTTCAAAAATACAGAACCAAACAAGAATCACACACTTTAATTCGAATGGTCTTCCCATCTGTTTTATTTTTTCCTTTTTAAAATTTTTTTGGCTTTCATGGTATTGTCATTTTTGAAGAGTCCAGCCCAGTTTTCTTAAATCAATATCCATTATAGGTACAACAAAATAGAATGTAAAATAGAAGACCCCCATTTACCACCATACACACACACACAAATAAAAGCATTATCATTAGCTAGAACAACAAAAACTAGAAATACAAAAGTAAACAAAGACTTGTGCAAAGAGAAAGATACAATTTTCTGGAATAGGAAATTGCAACACCAAAAACATAGAAATTCTTTCAAGTTATCGTATAAATGCAATATGAACTCAACAAAAGTACGTTTTTGCAGACATGTACTGTGTAGTTAGGCCTAAGGTGGCTGCCATCTGTACTGAACATGTACAGGCTTCTTCTTCTTGTCTTTGTTCCCCAAACAACACAGCATTTACATCATATTAGGTATTATAAGTAATCTAGAGGTGATTTACAGTAAATGGGAGGATGTATGTAGGCTATATGCAAATACTACATCATTTTATATAAGGGACTGGAGCATCCAGGATTTTGGTATCTGAGTGCGTCCTGAAATCAACCCTCCAAAGATACTGAGGGATGACTGTATTTAATAAAGGTAACATCTCAAGTCAAAGGACAAACAGTTCCGAGATAACTGCAAAGCCAACTGGAAAAAATAATTTGGGTTTACATATCACACCGTGCTTTAGAACAGACTCCAAATGGATCAAAACATTAAACATAAACAAAAGAAACCATACAAATACTAGAATAAATCATGGGCAAAGTCCTTTATAACTTGGGTTGGGGAAATTAATTAAGACACATAACTTCAACTGTAATTAAAAGAAATGCAACTTATATCACAAAGGATTAATTTTACTACCGTGTAAAGTAGCAAATCAGTAAGAAAAAGAACAGACCTTGAGGAAAAATGGGTAAAGGAACTGAAGGAAGTGAACAAATTGGTCCCCAGAAAATGGAATGCAAATGACTGCTAAATGCATGAAAAGATGCTCAACTTACCAAGATACCATTTTTCACTTATGAGCCTGACAAAAATCCAAAATTTGGACAATATGCTCTGTGGGCTGGAGAAAAAGTACACATATTTTTTTGTGGGAGTGCTTGCTAAAGTGCGATTTCATGATATCTATTAAAATTTCAGATGTAATCCTACCTCTGGGAATTTATCTTAAAGATATACCTTCACATGTGCAAAACGTATGCAAAAGATTATCGCAACCTTGTGCAAATTATGAAATAATTGAAAATAATCTAAATGGTCGATAGATTAAAGATATAACTTATTACAAATGAAATATGGAGCTGTAAAAATGAATGAGAAAGTTCTCTACCAGAAATAAGAAAATAATTCCAGAACACAATGTTTAGTGGGAAAGCAGGGTGCAGAAAGGTATGTATAGAATGCTATGTTCTGTGTAAGGAATGGAGAGAAAATAAGAATAAACATTTATATTTCCTACTGTTTACACAAAGAAACCCAGGCAGAATACATAGGAAACTAATGAAAATGTTAGAGAATAGGGCAGGTGGGGTGGGTTATAACACTTTTCACTTTTTTTTTTTTACATTGTTTTGATGTTGAACCATAGAAACATGTGTCCTATTCAGAAACATACACACATACCCATTAATTCTTGGTGTAAGTCGGGGCAATCACCTTGAAAACCTGTTCGGCAGTATTTCTTCAAGCTAAAGATAAGCATCCCCAATGCCCCAACTTGTTTAGGGAAATAACCCAAATGTGCATTGACTGGGGAGTGGCTAAATAAAATGTGGTGTGTTCCTACAATGGAATTCAATTTAAGAATAAAAAAGAGCAAATGATTAATACATGCCGCCAAGTGGACAAAGCTCAAACATGCTAAATGGAAGAAGTCAGGCAAAGACGCATCCAGTCTCTGATTTTGCTCCAGTCAGAGTGGGGTTTCTCTGAGGGGCCCAGTAATAAATGGGGAGGCAGAAGGGAACATTGTAAGGTTTTAAGGTGATTACATGAGTGTAATTCGATGCAGAAATTCAGAGCAGCACACCTACAATTCATGCACTTTGAGACCGTATAGGATGCGTGTTTTAACCTCATCGAAAAAAGCAGTTTTCCTAGGATGAACCCGTGCTTGCTTTATACCTTGGCAGAGCCCTCTACCTCCTTGCTTACTTTTTAAAAACATTTTATTTTGAATAATTACGGATTCACAGAAAGTTGCAAACACATGTATAGGAAGGTCCCTTGTATAACATTAGCACAATATCAACACCAGGAAGTTGACAGTAGTCAAATCCACAGAAATTTTTCAGTTTCTTCCTTTTAGACGTGTGTGCTCATACACTCACATGCATGCAAGCAGAGTTCTGTGCAATTTTATTTGCGTGATGCTTCCAGTAACAGCTACCACAATCAAGATCCATATCTCGGTCCCTAAGGCTTCCCCCATCCCATACCCAGCCCTCTTCCCCTCCCTGACCCCTGACAACCAGGAATCTGTTCTCCAACTCATTTTGTTATCTCCAAAATGTGTAGATGGAAATATATAGTACACGTCTTTTTAAGGCTGGCTTTTTCTCCACTCAGCCTGATTCCCTTGAGGTTCATCAATAGTTTGTTCCTTTTTAGTGCTGGGTATTATTCCAGGGTACAGATGGACCACAGTTTGTATAACCACTCACCCACTGAAGGACTTTAGGGTAGTTTTCAGTTTTGGCTATTGTGAATCAGCTGCCATGAATATGTGTGATCAATATTCTGCATAAATGTAGGTTTTCCTTTCTCTGGGGTAAATGCGCAAGGGTGGTGTACTTGCTGGGTCATGTGACAAGACTATTTCTGTTGTGTTTGAGCCATTATGCATATTTGGGTTTATTTGGTGTAAGCACTGGAAAGCTATTTATTCTTAATTTATTCCGAGCGGAAGTTCGTAGGAATTTGAGGAGTTCACAGGCTCATGATGCAGAGGCATTCAGAGTTATTTTGCTCCAACTGCTAGATGGGGCTCGTTACATGCATGATAATAAGCTGAGTATCTGTTTGTTACTTCTACAGGGTGGTGAGCATCTACAGAGAGAGAACACCTTTGATGTGGATCTAGGTGTTCCTAAAGCCCAGTGCAGTGTGTGACGCTCAGGAAGTGCTGAGGTACTAAGAAGGTGTCAGAGAGCTGCCTCTCCCCAGATAAGTCAGCAACCAAGAGAAACCCATTTCTGATTGGAATGCTTAAATGCAGTATGTGCTTGCAGGTAGGTTGTTGCATTGATTATCTGTACGAAGAACCTATTTCCAAAAATGGCAACATTCTGAGGTACTGGGGTTGGAACTTCAACATGCGAAGTTTTAGAAGCCACAGTTCAACCCTTAACGCTTTGGCATCCTCCTCCCACTACAAGAAGGACATCTGCTAGTTGTCAGGACTAAATTCTTATTTGCTGACCCCCATTCCTAGCTTGAAGGTGTTAATGACTATGTTGCATTCCAAAAAAACCCCGTGTGGACCTCTTGGACAGGGAGCATTTTTCTTTGATGAGGCCAGTTGAGCTAGTTACCTTCAGACAGGACCCCCCCAACCCTGCCTTTTTTTAAAAATAAAAAAGCATTTAGGAAATATTTTTAAGTGATGTACAATTTAATGTCAAGAATCTGAATAATACAGAAAAATAGGAAAGAAGAATTACTTTAATCTACTACTTAAAGATAACTACTATTAGCACATATAATTATTTTCTTCCAGCATATACATTGGATCGTATTTTATTTCTACAGTTATAATCACACTATGATTTATACTTTTAAAAATACTATAGCACTCATATCAACAGAATTAGTTGTGAATTAACCCCACTTCTTAGATCTATAGAAAGATCTAGGTTGTACCAAGTGCCCAATAAATATAGAATAAACTACATAGTTTCCATTTACCTATGTGCAAAATGCCTTAAAAAGGAGATTTCTGTTTTCACAAATGACACCGACTCAGTCTTCGCATTTGCCTCATTCTCTGTGAACACCTGTTCTAAGATTTCCTTTCTCAATTACACTAATTAACATCTGCCACATGCCTAAAGATCATCCTTAACAATGTTTACATCTTACAAAAGACATTAACTAAAATTTACTTTTTACTTTCTGCCTAAAAAAACCTGCTGAATCATTCTTATCATCTTCTCCACCTGCAGAGATCGTCCATATAGGACATCTTTACTGTGATGCAGTCAGTGCAAGTTTTGCAGTGTGGGAAGTTATCTCCATTTTACAGATGAGAATACCGAGGTTTGGGACACATAAATGACTTGCCCTAGGTCACACAGTTTGGACAGCCCAGTGCTAGGGTCTAAACATTGTTCTAAGGCACTACAAAGCCAAATTCTCTCCCATTGTCCATGCTGCTACTGCCCGTGACAAATAGGGCTGCTGCGTGCCTTTCTGAACATACACAATGAGAGAGGAACTTAATGCTAAATCATTTTGCATTTTGCACCAAACATCAAGTCACTGAGATATCTCATCAAAAATGCTTCTTGAACAAAAAAAGATCTTGATTCTGATCAAGTCTATAGGACTGTGCTGTTTTAGACCCGGCTTTAAAAAAATATTTAAAATTAAATTACTTAAAACGCATATTCAGTTCCTCAGCAGCAGCCACATTTCAAGTGCTCAAAAGCCACAGGTAGCTAGTGGCTACTGTATTAAACAGTGCTGATATAAAACATTCCCATCATTGTAGAAAATTTTATCGGATAGCATTGTTCTAGAAAAAAAATAATCAATTTACAGAAAATCCAGGAGACAGAGAATCATATGGATGCAATCAGCAAAATGCAAAATATGGGAATTTTTACAGGATGAATGATTTAGTTTCTTCGATAGATAAATTGCAAGAGTGTAAAGGAGGTAAGAATAGTTATAGATCAAAAATGGCGTGAGAAGCATATCAGCTACATTTAATGTATAGATCTTGATTTGAACAAACTAACTAACTAAAAAAAAAAGACATTTATGAGACAACTGGGAAATTTTGAACAGTGGCTGGGTATTTGATATTTTTGACTTTTTCAATTTTTAGAAATTTAAAAAATAGTCGTAAAATATTCATAAGATAAAATTTTTCGTTTTAACCATTTTTAAGTATATAATTTTGTGGCATTTAGTGCATTTGCATTATTGTATAATCATCACCACCATCCATCTCCAGAACTTTTTTCATCTTGCAAAATTGAAACTCTGTCCCCATTACACATTAACTCTTCATTCTCTGTTCCTCAGTCCTTGGCAACCACCGTTCTACTTCCTGTCTTTATAAGTTTGACAACTCTAGGTACTTCATATGAATAAAATCACATGAGTATCTGTCCTTTTGTGATTGTCTTATTCTACTTAGTATAATGTCTTCAAGGTTCATCTGTGCTGTAGCACGTGTTAGAATTTCTTCCTTTTAAAGGCTGAATCATATACCATTGTATGTATATATCATATTTTGTTTATTCATCTGTCGATGGACACTTGGATTGTTTCTACCTTTTGGCTATTGTAAATGATACTGCTATGAACATGAGTGTACAAATATTTCTTTAAGATTCTACTTTCAATTTTTTTAAGTATATACACAGAAGTAGAATTGCTGGGTCATATAGTAATTCTATTTTTAATTTTGTTGAAGAACTACTCTATTGTTTTCCGTAGCGACTGTACCATTTTATATTCTCACCAACAGTGTATGCAGGTTCCAATTTCTCTATATCCTCACTTATATTGTTATTTTGTTTTTTTTAATTCTTATTTTAATATCCATTCTAATGGGTATGAGGTGGTATCTTATTGTGGTTTTAACTTGCATTTCCTTAACATGATGTTAAGCATCTTTTCATGTGCTTATTAGCCATTTGTATGTTGTCTTTGGAGAAATGTCTATTCAAGTCCTTTGCCCATTTCTTTTAATTGTTTTTGTTGTTGTTGTTGTGTTGTTGTTATTGTAGAGTTGTAGTTCTGGATATAACTCCTTATCAGATATATGATTTGCAAATATTTCCTCTCATTCTATGGGTTGCCTTTTCACTCTGTTGATAACGCCTTTTGATGTACAGAAGTTTTAAGTTTTGGTGTAGTTCAATGTATCTATGTTTTCTTGTTTTCTGTGCTTTTGGTGTCATATCCAAAAAAGTCACTAATGATTTCTGTTAATTTTTAGTTGAAATAATCATATCGCTTATTTTTTTGAAGTCCTTATTTTTTAGAGACACCTTACCAATATATTACCAATGAAGTGACATTACATCTAGTATAAACTTCATTATAACCTGGCTGGGTAAAAAGCGAGAGGTGGATAATTATTAGCCCAGGGTAAAAAGTGGGAGGGAGGATAATTATTAACATTGGCCAAATATTAACAATTACCCTGGGTGAGGGGTTTGGGGGGGTTACTTGTACTAGTCTCTCTAGGGTATGTTTAAAATGTTTCACAAGAAAAATCTTGGAGAAAAAAAGAGATCAAAAGTACATGTTCTTTCGATAGCAGACACTATTTCTGTATACAGGTCCCAAAGGTACTCATGATCTTGGAGCTAGGGCTTTCTCTCCAGGCAATTGACAGGGGGCCTCTAGAGTAGTGCCAGCCCTCAAGAACGTGGATCAAAGGGACCAGTTGCATCTTTTCCTTAGCAGTCTGAATTAATGGTCTTCTGAATAAAATGTAATATTTATCAGCTCTTTCAAAGACCCAAGGAGAAGAGCAAAAATGGTAACCTTGAGAAATAAGGCACTGAACCCTATTTCTTTTGTTTTGCTCTGTCCCATCATCCTGATGAAGGAATTTTGAAACCTTATTGTCTGATGGTATTTGTCTCTGGGCTGTACTGCGAATGGAGCAATTGAAGTAGCAATGGCCTGGTGGGAGAACCTGTGTCCACAGACCAGCTCCCCTTCCTCTCCCCTAGTAGAACTGAGATGTCAGCTCTTGCTTGACACCCCACTTGCTTCAGTAGTATTTTGTAGCAGAGTGATTACAAAAGGAAAAGTCAGGATTTACAAAGGCAGCAACAAAAACAATTGCTACCGTTTATTGAGCACTTATTATTTACCAGAACTAATTCATGGACCACTTTATTCAATTCATCTTCACAAGAACCCTATGAAGTAGATGTTATCATTATGTTCATTTTACAGAACAGGATACAAAGGTTCAGAGGTAATTTCTGCAAGATTACACAGCTAGTAAGTAGAGCCGAGATTCAAATCCAGATTGCTTTGTTTCTTCCTAACTATAGAAATCTATGTAATGAACCATCATTTGCATTTACTTAGTTTTTAAGGGATTTGGATCCTTAAAATTTTCCATGTAAAAATATATACTCTATAGAGGCTTTGGGGTTCTCCCTGCCTATTTCCCTATATTGTTTATTTATATCATACGCATTATGAAATACATATATGATTACTCAGAACAGTCTTCTTAGATATATGACACTAGAAAAGATCACTTCAAGAAGCTTACTGAGACCCCTGGGGATTATAAAGATTAGCACCAGTTGGTCTGTCAGACCACATATGTGCATGGCTGACCCATGAAATCACACAAACACAATAAGATACTGGCTTCTACGACAGAAAGTGTATAAATTTTTCTCACCAGTAACTTCCTAGGTTAAAATTTTCAGGTTAAAAGTTCTTTTTTAATTTGAACCTGCCACCCAGTCCCACTAATTAAACATGGCTCAATATCTATTCTGCAGCAAAGAGAATGAAATTAGGCAACAAATGGCCAGGTGGGCAGGGCTTTGTATTGGTGGCTGTATACATTTTTGGCTCTATACATTCTAATTAGATTTAACACATTTATAAAATAACCACTTGTATGGGTAAAATGCGAAACCACGATACATACAATTTACTATGCATCAATGACATAAGAAAACACATGGTAAATATATTATAATTACTGGTTAAGATAAAGCAGAGACAGTTCTCTCTAAGTGCTCATTTCATTGTAAAAGGTTTAATAAACAATTATATTGCAGTAACGTTGTCTCCTTAATAGCTTATTAAACAGTAATAAAGTGATCAACAACTGGTCCAAACAAGACTTAAAAACACCTTGCAAATACTTTGTAATGTATTTTCTGTGTAAACTAGTTATGAATTATCAATATTCTTAAAATATCAATACACATTAGCGATGCATTTACTTTCCATGTTTAGACCTATCCTACTCTGTTCCCAAAAAAGCTTATTAAAGACACTTATAATCAGATGCACAACCTTTAAAATAAATGAGCTGAGAGTTGCTGTCTTTGGCATCAATCTGAAAGTCTCATAATACGGTACATTTTCAGCCTTGTTTTGCTTTTGCCTGAACTGAAGCCAAAAAGCTTTCAAAAACCTGCGTTCACCGAAAACAGAGTAAACTGCCAAGACATAAATTGAATTCTAAAGATTAACTGCAGCGCTAGTCATTGTTAGCTTTTATTGTCTTTGTTTGCTTTAAAAAAATGGATTTATGGTCTGAAATGTGAATTGCCTGCATACTAGGATTTTACAAATTTTACCCAATTCACCAAAATGACACTTTTCTTACTTTCTAAGATTTTTTTTTTTAAATTAAACTATTTGGTTTTCTGTAGGACGCAAGTCACATTTCTATTTAAAAAAAAATGAATATTGACTTTTATTAAAATCACCAACAATTTCAGTTATACTGAGATTTATGTACTCTTCCTTATCCCACCCTCAGGAGGATCAAGGGCGTGGAGATAGGAGATGCATATTCAGAACTTTCTTAGAAAAGCAGAGCAAGCCCATTGCCTCACATTAACCAGCAGTGCACCAGTGTCGGTTTGAAGTCCTATTCATTCTTCTCTTGCAATTTGGTAGATACAATCTCTCAAACTGCAGATGCTGCTTAGCCCTTTATATGTTAATATATCTGTTCTTTCTAGGCAAAACTCTCAAAGTACGCCACTTTGATAATTAAAGACAGCCACCCACTCTTACCCAACTAGGGCTTGTGCTTGAATTATTTTTTTTTATGTGTTCTCATAGATTTCTAGTAAAACAACTGTCTTTTTTTTCTTTTTTTCCAAACCTTTACCCCAATATCTAATTTAGCAATTTTCAAAATGTGCTACAGCAGCATCTGGGGAATCCAAAAACCTTTATAAAAGATCCTAAGATCCAAACTATTTTCAAGATAATGCCAAAATGTTATTTGCCCTTTTCACTATGTTGGCATTTGGACATTTGTTGAAGGTGCAGAATCAGTGGTGAGTAAACTGCTGGGGCCTGAGCCCAAAACAAGGCAGAGGCACCCAGCTGTGCTAGTTACTAGTTATGTCATACTTCACTGCCATGTGTTTGCAGGAAAAAATAATGAGCACTGCCATGTGTTCATGGGAAATGATAACAGTAATAATGCCAGATGTACTTAAGAATTGCTTTGACAATGCTTTAAAAAGGATTGATTTTATTAAATTTTGACCCTTGAGCATTTGTCTTTTTAGTGTTTTGTGTGATAAAATGGGAAGTATGCACACTGAAGTGCAATGGTCATCTTGACAAGAACACTGTGAGATTGTATGAGTTGCAAGCTAAACTAGCAACATTTTCCTTGATGGAATGCCATCTTTACTGGGAAGAACACCTGACAGACACACTATTGATCTGACAATCCAGCTGTCTTCTATTAAGCCAGATTTAAAATGCCATGCTCCTCACTAAATTGCTTACTTTTTCTTGAAAATATAGCTTTTTAAAAAAACTAATAGTTTATTTATCATAGATTTAAAATGCCATGCTCCTCACTAAATTGCTGACTTTTTCTTGAAAATATAGTTTTTTAAAAAAAGTAATAATGTTTATTTATCATCATTATTTTATATATTATTGTCATTTTAAAATAATAATAAATATTCTAAAATTTACCAGTGTTAATTTTTAATATGGTAAATATTTATAGGTATAACTCATATAGATAAAAGCTCTTTAAGTCTTCTATATTTTCTAAACATTTGCTATGGCCTAGAGACCAAAACATTTAAGAACTGCTGCTCAGAAACTATTGAGCTATGGCCACACGAGCCTAATGTGGTTGCAAGTGGATTTTACTTTCTTGATATTGAAGTTAGTGATGAAATTAAATGAATTGGGAACCAACTTTAAATTTTATTTCCAGCTCTGAAAGGAATGTTTAAGATACACTGTATTTTGTCATGACATAAAATAATCGGAGTGATGGCAGTTTAGTTTTAATCTTTGGTTGGCTATCAAGAACATCAGCTAGAGTGTCCGCATTAGATAAAATTAAAATGAGCTTTAATGAAAGATTATAATAATATTTCATTAAAATTAGTTGGAAGAGTGGGAGCTGTTGACATTAAAAAGTCAAGTTCAGAAGTCAAGCCTTGACAATGTGGGATTCCTGTCTTCTTGAGCTATAAGCAAGTGAAAAAGAAATGACCTTATAGAAAGGGAACCTCTTTACTACTTTCTTTGCACAGGTATTAGGTTTTTAGAATTGGCCCATGGCCCCTAGACTATTACCTGATGCTAGTTAAGCTGACTATTCCATGAGTTTGAGTTATCCAACCCTTGTCTTACCTTCATTTATAGAAAAGTTAAAAGTGCCTCTATGAACACTGGCTCATTGAAATAATAAGATTCTTGAAACTCTCAAATCTTAACAAAACAAAACAATGATCTACAACAACCAAATACTGTTGTCGTTGAAGGCATAACTTGTTGAATTAAATTATTACATTATGCATACAAGCGTACACATATGCAGACATGCATATCCATAAAGAGACACACTTGAAATCACACAGGAAATTTAAGAGTATTACAGAAGTGTACAATTTGGCAAGAATTTAGTTTTGTATAGTAAAATTTGGAATCAGTAATTATTAGCAAGAAAGGAAAAAAAACTATTAGAAAAGGATGAAAATATCTTTTGAGGGCATACATGCCTTCATTCAGTTTGAATTCTGTTCACTGTATGGGTCCTGAGTTCTGCATATGTTTTCAGAGTATGTTTCTGATAGAATGCTCTTAAAAATGAAAACATTTTAGTGATCCTGCCGAGTTCGTAATTTTCAAATATTAATAATCTTGCTAATTTTAACTAAAAAATTCTTTACACTTCATAGGATTTCCTTTTCCACCCACATGTCTTCCCACATGTTCCAAGTTAATTCTCTGATGTTTTATGGTGATTAAAAATGACTCAATAATTTTGTACAAAGACATCTAAAGCAAGCAGAGGTTAAAATTTATCAGAAAGCATATTATCAATGGACTTCTAACTCTGGAATATGCAAAATCTAAGTTTTTAGCTCTAAGTAGCAATGGCCTAGATTAGGTGAAAAGCATTGACAAAACCGTCTTGTTTTTTCAAACACAGACCACCCTGAGACTTACAGTGGGGGTAGGTGGTTCTCATATGAGCATCCCTGTGCCTACAAAGAAAGACATATTTGAATGCATTCGTAAAGTTGTGTCCTTGATAATAAAGAACTGTTAACTATTACAATCCCTTTCTTCATGTGTAAAATTATGGACACTGCAGAAGAAAGGTGTGAAAATGTTACCATGTGCTGAAGACAAAGAAGGCGAATGTGTAGAGTTGATTTACACATTTCGTTAGGTTAGTTAGGTGCTGATGGGTTGAGGCAGGGATCTTTAGCTTTTGTTCCCCTTAGAAAAGTCCTATGGTCTTCCACTGTGTGCGCTCATGTGCGCACATGTGTGTGTGTGTGTGTGCGTGTGTGTGTGTGTAATTATGAATGCTTTCTCATTTAGATGAATGTCACTCTTGAAAAAAATATCAGAGAGTAGATGCACATATATGTGTACCACATAAAGTAAGAATTGGAGAAATTTTAATTTAATTTATTCACTCATGTCTGTATATTTTGGTGGCAGCTAATCTCAAAATCCAAATTAGCCAGGGTTCATATTTCACAAAATTATAATCCCTACTTTAAAAAGAAAACCAAACAAATGCACGATGTAGGGTAACATCTAAAATTAAATCAATCCTTAAATTTCTTGTCACATATTTCCAAAAGCCATGGCAAAAGAATTGGCTATAGAATTAAAAAGACATGGATTTGAAATCTGGATTTGTTAGCTATGTGTAATGTTGGGCAATTTACTTAAGGTCTCTGATTCAGTTTAGGCATCTGTGAATTGAGATTAACATCACCTACGTTTAAGGCTGATGTGAGAGTTCAGTGAAATAATGTAATAAAGGGCCTTTCATAGTAAGAAGTACTCATTCATTTATGCTTTCAACATTGACTGAGTACCTATGAGGTGCTGGAAGTTATATTAGTTGCAGGGGCCATGATTTTACATGGCATAGATGTTAATCCTCTCTGTGTTAACCCCTTTCCATAGCCAACTATTGCGAAAAATGGTTTTCCTGAAGCTGTGGCTATGTTACTGATATGTTACTGGTAGAATTTTACAAGTCCCATTTCTCTAAACAAATGTGGGAAGAAGAGACTTGGATCATTAGAAGATTTTTGCTTGAGAATTGGTGTTGGTTCTTAAACAGGATAACGTGTGTAGCTCAAGTGCACATGAAGAAAAGATGGTACCAGGAAATCAAGGTTGGGAACCTGTGACATTAGACCTGGTATGTGATTATGTTAAGACAAAGGTATTTTGGGCCCAGAAAAACTCTTCACAGATAGATCATGCTGTGGTAAGAATCTCCAAATTTCTTCAATGTCTCTAAAGTCTTCTTAATTAACTTACCCTTTCTTCATTTGTTTATCGTTATCATTGCCTGGCATCCTGCAGGACTCTAGAAGCATTTTTGAAGAAACTTAAATTACTTCTTACTTTTCAGCAGAATAAATGTTTCACTCTCTTTTGCATTCTTCAATGGATGGCCCAATATTGCCTTTTTTGCTCTTGTCTCCACTTATGATCATTTGTAACAAGAATAGGCATAAAACGAGAAACCAATTATAATGGGGTGCTTTGGGCTGTAACAGAAAACTCCAATTTAGCTATCTTCAACAATAAGAAAAAAAATTTTTTTGTTTTAATCTCAATTAAAAAAACTTCAAAGGAATTTGGTCCTGGGTTTTAACTGGGTGAACGGGGGCCCAGGTTCTTTACATCTTTTCTTCTTGCAATTTTAAGGGTGTTAATTGGTCCTCTGGCCAGTTCTTCTCATGGTTGCTTCCATCCCAGGTGTCATATTCAAATATGACCAGGTTCTCTCATGACTATGTTCAAGGGAAGAAAACATTTTTCTACGTGTCCCATTTTATGAGCAAAGAAATTATGATCAGAAGCCTCTCAGCAGATGTCCCTTCACCTATCATTCATTGGCTGGAATGGTATCACAGGTCATGCCTAAACCTTCTCTGTCAGGGAACAGAATCTTGTTGACGGTTTGACCTTACCTTGGGTTGGAAATGAGACCCCTTCCCTTGAAGCATGTGATCACAGGGAGGAGAATGGAGACTTGAGGAAAATCAGGATTTTATTAAAAAAGGAAAAACAGTATGTGTAAACGGCTGTTGGTACACAACTGATATTGTCCACTGTAACAAGAGGACACATGGCAGAACCCACATCAGCTATCCCACTTTTTCAAATTTGGGAGAGAAACAAAAGATCCTGAGGAAATTTCCCCTGTGGAATATTGGATATGTATTTCGTTATCGTTTGTGCATCATTAGACCTTTGAACACCAGTGCATCCCAATCCCCTAAAAAAGACCTTAGTCTCTTTCCTCACTCTCTGCGTCTTATTTCCAGGAGCTTCCACCAGAGCCCTGGATGTCAGTTATTAGTAAAGAAAGTGAAAGTGACTTTAGTAAGCAAGAATAGGATTTAACATTTACCATTCCTTCAGCATGAATTAGAGTAAGATGTCAAAAGTGGGTTCAGCCATCCTTTCTCTCTTATATCTCTCTACAGATCCCTGCAGAGCTGATGTTGCCAACTTGAACACATTTACCCAGCATCAACTTCCCCGAGTAAACAGAGAATCTGTTAGTGCATAAGTAGAGATGAAAAGAGGACTCAAAAGAGGAGTGGGCAGTGCCCCTAATGTAGTTTCTCCATCTACAAATATAAGTGGAAAGAAAAGAGGAGGGCTGTGCTCTCTGAATGCTCACTTAGCTCCTTAGTACTGGATACGAGAGGAATGAACAAAAAGCTAGAGTCGGACAGTGAAGGAAGATGAGAGGCTGTTATCGATTCCAAGAAGAAACAGAAGTTACAACATTAACTTTAATCCAGTGTGAATGGCATAGGGAGATGACTGATTTTAAATGAAGGCAATGTCATAGTCGATATTCATACATTATATGTGTATAATGAGTTAGTAGGTGATTTTCAAATGAAACATGACTCATAAAATGAAAAGTAAAACTCTTGATAAAGTCAACTTGAAATATTGTCTTTTCCGGAGGTCTAATTTTTAAAAACCACCTCATTTTCATCAAATGTAGCTCATGACAAATAAGTAAATATTACTGGGTCTTAAATAAAAAGCAATTTGGATTTCATGATAAATTGTTATAGGAAACTAAGATACAATGATATGTGCAATAAAAAATTTATTACTTGGGTCACAGAAGAAAAAATTAATGGTATATTAATTATCTGAAGGAGCAAATTGATCCTGAAGTAGATAGAAAGGCGTAATGTTTAAATGTTTAAATGTTTATATGTCCCAAAACTAGAATCTATATTTTATGTATAAACTAAAGGTACTTTTGTTTATCTTTAATCGGGTTTAGGTGAATACACCATAAAGAAACACATTAATAGAGAAAATAAAGAACAAAAATATTTGTGCATAAAATGCACATAAATATATCAAGGTCACGATTTATTTTAGCTACATACTATATACAGTTAAGTGGAAGAAAACTAAATGACATTGCTGCAGCCAGTTCCTGTGAAAATAGTACTTACAAGTGTTACCAGCAGTCAGTATACATTAACCCCCTCTCCCATCAGTTAATTACATCACCCTTTAAGATAGACGTATAATGTAATTAGAGATTTGAATAGTTCACAGCCAGATCACTTAAAGTAACATTGTTAATGGGCTCTGGAAGTTCTCCCTTTAATATTGCCAGTGTTATAACTTCTAATTACCTTAATAATTAGGGCTCTGTCACTCATGATTGAGGTAACAGCTCCTAACACTAATGGGTATTGGAGGTCTGGTACAAGGCATGTTTTGATGTTCTCATCTAGTTGCTTAGGGTCGGGAGAAGCTATTTGCCCTTGGAAACCTGGCGGTTGCTATGAGGTGGCCTGGGCATCCTTACCAACTGCTTTAATGCCGCCTCTGCCACTGCTGTTTTCATTCAAGAAAGAATGTATAAACTCTATTCACTAAAGACTACTCATGAAATGCAAATGTGGCACCTATGGATGAAATTTTCTGAATTTCAATTGCTCCTGTTGCTAGAACTATAAAATAACAGTATAAACTTGGATGTCAAATCAACTGGGATTGAAATTAAAAGGCACCAAAATTTCTTTCATGTGCAGTTAGGGTCTGCTGTTAATTGACGAAGGTGAGAGATTTGAGAGTAAATGGGGAAAATGAGAAAGATCTTGCTGTCCCGTTGAGAGTTGTATGGGAGCTTGTAGAGGGTGGGGAGACTGTGCTTGCTAATTTTATATGTCTATTCAAAGAACAGAAAAAAGGTGAGAAAGAACATTTTGAGGATAAAAATCGTACTTATAATACTGACTCAGAAAGTATGGTTCTCATAGCAGTACTCTAAGAAGATAGGCCATTGGCGCTTGTGCCTGCAATGCACATAAAGGGGTCAATGCTCTCTCAAATGCCATCTCAGCCTCGGGTCCTCAACCCTTCGGTTAAGGATGGGCTTCCCTTCCACAGAGCCATTTCTTTCTCTCTGGTTAAGGAACTTACACTCTGTAATCTTGTATGTCATTTGTACAGCTATGTCTTCTCTTCTGCCTGTAAGTCTTTTGAAAATAAGTTGCAGAACTCAGCCTTCTGTGTTTCCCTGTTGTTTTCTATAGAAACAAATGCTACTCATAGCACTTGGAGCAACTGGATGTCGCCTTGGTCGTGTGGGGATAGTTATGGTCGAGTCATGTCGCAAAGGCAGGGCATTCATGAGGAAAGAGCCTGCACATCACTGGATTGTAGTTCTTGAATATAGGGTGTAGGTGGTGTTATGGGCTGAATTGTGTCCCCCACGATTCATATGGGCAAGTCCTGACCCCCAGTGCCTCAGAATGTGACCTTATTTGAGAATAGGATAATTGCAAATATAATTACTTAAGATGAGATCTTTAGGGTATGCCCTAATCCAATAGGACTGGTGTCCTTATAAAAAGGGGAAGTGCAGATAGAGACAGATATGCACAGAAAAAATATGACGTGAAGATGCAGAGTGAAGAGGACCATCTACAAGCCAAGGAGAGAAGCCCGAGACAGGTGCTCTCTCATAGCCTCAGAAGGAACCAACCTTGCTGACACCTTGATCTCAGACTTCCAGCCTCCAGGGCTGTAAGACAATCCGTTTCTGCTGTTTAAGTTGCTTTGTCTGTGGTTTTTGGCTACAACAGCTCCGGTAAATGACTACAGGTAGAAATCAAACCCAACACCAAGTGTTAGGGAGACCCTCCTCCCCACATTTATGGGGCAGGCGAAAGAAAAGTCAGTGATAGAGAATGATTTCGAAGAGAGGCTCTCAAGGTTCAGGAAGGCCAAGGGGAGAGAAAGCTGACAGAGGGGGAAGCATTAGCGGCATCGGTTACTTTAGGGAGCTGAGGAGCATGCTTCCTGAGGAAGTGGCCCAGGTTATACAGGGGTGTGAAAGAAATCTGAACTTCATTCTATCAGCAATGTGGAGACTTTGACATTTGGTGAATAAGGAGCTGACACAATTCAACAGAAATTTAGGAAGATAAATTTGCCAGGGATGTTCAGGATGGATGAGAGCAGGCAGAGCTGGGGTCAGGTTGGAAGGTGATGCATGAGGCCGAGACGTCGTACGTTTACAATCTGAATGGAGGGGAAACAGGGCTTAATTAGTTAAGATGAGATTATTAGGGTGGACCCTGATTCAGTGTGACTGGATCTAGTGACTGCCTGGATCTCATGTGTAAGAAAATTATGACACGGACAATGAGATCAGCTGAGAATCATGCCCTCTCCCACTGATCATGGGCTGTCTTCAATGTGTAAATGAATCTCAGAGCATCTGAGTAGATGGGAATGATAGTAAAGAGAGGAGAACTCTAGCATGGGACACCATTTTCAAATGTAAAGTGACTTTCTGGAGCGTATACTTTATTTCCTTATGATGAACATAAAATAAGGAATACATTTTCTGTGGGCAAAATATCCCACTGGATCCTGAATTTTTCATAACAAAAGGCTAGAGAATCCACTAGTAATGAAAGACGGCTTATCATGGAGAGATGGGACTAGACTGCCAGGCAGGGGTGAACATCCCCTCTCCTTAGTGATAGCATGCCTGGCCTCCTCCTGCCGTCTTGCCCTGACATCCATACAACCTCCCCTCCCAGTGTGATAAGGGTGGCTGGGCAGGAATTAGGGGCTGATTGGATTTTACTCTCATTCTTATTACCACAAATTTTACTGGAGTTTGAATGCATTTAGATATTTGTGTTTTAAAGTATGCTTTTTAATCAAAAAGCCCCTGAAATTGATGAAATATGTTGAGGAAGGGTTCACTCTAAGTGTTCTTCAGTTACTCTAGGGCAACCTCAGCAACTCCAAAAAAACAAGGGGTAAGCTGCTGGGACCACATCTGAGAGACAGCTTGCACCAGGAGTAAGAGAAAATTCACAGCTATTTTCCGTGTCTAGCCGATTTAGGGCAAAATGGGAAATGTACCAGTGTCTACCACATCACATGTTTTACTTCAAAGATTCCTGAAGTTCACAACTTCAGTTGGTTCAACAGATCACTGTACCGTTTTATTCAGTGAATCTAAAGTTCAGTTAAATACCTTGCTTTTGAAGTGGTATCTGAACTTACTATGGTAACATCATGTTGGCAAAAGGCATAAGATTTATCGAGCATAATCTATCTCTATTGGCATTTTCATGCTTTTCCCCAGATGGTATCATGCATGGCTTTTAATTCATAAGTCAAAGCCTGAATTCAGACCACATCTGTAATGACCTAGACAGAAATTATCAAATGGCTGCTGGGAAGAACCAGTTTAGAGTTCTCAGACTCAAGGGTACAGGAGTCCTTCACTGGAGTCCCAAGCCTGCATGACTGTTGATCTTCTCACACAAATAAAAATAATGATCTTTGCAGACTCACGTGCCGGAGTGTAAATGATAGTGCTTTATCCAGTCTTTGGGTGTTGGTTCATAGCCATGTAGTACCCATCTGCGCCTGCCTTACACACTTGGTTTTTAAAGTATATGTATATGTCCCAACTCCCCATTCAATTTTATTTTCTTCAGGGCAGCAACTGTTTTCATGCTGTTTTTTGTTTTCTTGCATCTTCCATCTCTTAGGTGCTCAGCAAACTTGTGCTGATTGATTCATCCCTTCATATTGAAAACAGTGCTAGAAGGATGGGTCTGTGGACATTGCAGACATAGTCTTTCACTTGTATCCAAGTGAATCTCAAACACACAGCATCTAAAGACACATTTGCAGTCTTTTTGGTAATTCTGCCACTTAGACATATCCACACAAAAACCTGTACATGGATGTTTATGGCAGCTTTTTTCATAGTTGCTAAAACTTGGAAGCAATTAAGATAGGTGAACTGTGATACATCAGGCAATGGAGTATTATTCAGACTCATATCTGATCCCAAATTTCTCCTCCAAAGAACCCCATCTTCCTGATTCCAGTCACTGCACTTCTGGCTGGAATACTGTGGGCTTTTCTCTCTTAGGATTTTCCAGTTTTGCCACATTAGAAATGTTGCCAAGCACGATTACAACCACCCTGAAGCATCTGGGGTTCTTCACGGCTACTGTTGCTTTTTGCATGGTTTGATGAAGGTGACTGCTGTGGCTGTGTCTTCAATGCAGGTATCACTTTCCAGATATCGCTTTTGGGTGGTGATTTTCTCCCCTTTGCCATTTATTAATCATTCAGGGTTTTTTTTTTATAGGTGATAAAGATAAAAAGTGCTTCAGGAGCTAGATGAGACTCTCTCATCTATGAACCTACAGTTGCTTGGCAATTGACACATGTATGGGTTATCTAAGGACCCATTAACTCAAATGCAACCAACTGTTCAATGCAGAGTTCATCCATGTGGGGCAGCCAACTTTACTTTCAGTTCCCACCAGAATCCACGTTTGTTAATGATTTCACATGCTTTTGCAGGTTCAGTGAATTCAGGGCACTGGATAAAGATGTACATGTAATTTTCTTGTGGTTTGGATATGAAGGAAATACTGTCTGTACTAATACCTGCTAGGCAAGCCTGCATTGTGAAGCTTGCTTACCTATGAGACAATTTGGTGATCCTTAAGTTATACAACCTGAGCTTCCCTTTTATTTAAAAGATTCATAATGAGAATACCTAGAACAAGTGTATAAGCTGTCATTATTTTTGAACATATGATGGAGAACAGCCGGAAAACCTGAGTAGTGTTCTTATAAACTTGTTTCGATGACTATTACTAGCTGTTTTTAAGATTCTTTGACAATAAGCCTCAGTGACCATCTGTGTGCCAACGTCTTTCTGTGACCAGCGATTTTTGTCCCAGATGACTGTTCCCAATTTTGCCACTCTTTTTGAGATAAAAAGATGGTCATGAGAATGAGCACAAGAAACCCTGGGGTGCAGATAGGGTCACAGGGCTTTGTCTCCAGGTGCCAAGGGCCAGCCTGTGCACAGAGAACTGTTGTGGAGACAGTCTGGGCAACTGGAGGTTTCCATAAGGTTATTGGTCAGGAACCTGAGCCAAATTGTCATCTTTGGTAACAATACCCCTGTCTGCAATCCGTAGCTGGAAAAACGATCAAATTATTTTAAACTTTTTTCTTAGTTCAATCCTTGGAGACTTTCCTTCTTTTAAGAGGAAAAGAGAATAACTCTCTTCTGTCAATCAGAATGCTCCACTTTTATCTGGAGCAGAAACTAGTTGATTATTGATACAAGTTGCTTCAATAACAGCCTTGTCTGACGTGTATTGAGTACTGACTCTGCATTAGTGCACTGTCTGTTCTGAAAGCCATCGTAATGTCTGCCTTGGAGTTAATAACGTAACTCACTGCTCCTGTCGGTAACAAGAATGAGAAGTTTCCCATAATGCAGCAGTCAGTACCCACACACCAGGTCATTAAAGCTCCGTGCATTATATATCTCATTCGTTCCTCACAACAACCTTGAGACTCAGGTTTCGTCCCCATTTTACAGATGAGAAAAATGAGATGTAGAGAGGTTGAAAAACTTGCCTGAGGTCATGGGGCCAGGAAATGGCAGAACTGGCATTCTAGGCTATAAGGTGAGAGATAAACATTTTAATCACTCATATGGCACTAATTGATTTATACTGGTAGATACATGCTTATATATCTTTCCTCTTCAATTACATTATAAATCCCATATATATAGTCTTCACATACATATTATATAGATAGGTGGTTTAATTAATGAATGAATTGGTTGAATCCCCAAAATACCCAATTTGATCTGCAACTGAATTATTTTATTTTCTATATAAATAAGAATATGATTAAAGTTTATAAATCTAGTTTCATTACAGAATAGTAATGTGAGCATAAGTAGAAATATGAAAGCCTATGAGTACACACAGTGTACTTTAACATACACAGTCTATTAAGAGGTAACCCATCTTCTTTCTGATCCAAGATGAAGAATATAATTACCCTCTTTATTGAAGTCTAGGTTTATAGAAAATTATTAAAATCTAACAAGCTAAGATGAAATTGAGGCCCACTGTGACATTGAGTATTTTCTTCTACCAGTTATTTTCAGGATCACCCAGATGTAAGCTTAGGGTATAGAAGATAACTATAAAATTCCATCCCAGTGGTTCAAACTTAATCATTCTGTCCTGAAGGACATTTGGCTCTACCAGATGTGAAAGGAGAAACAGTCAGTCTAGTCTCTTTCTCTGAGAAGGCTTTGCCTTTGGTCTTCTTGCCTTGGGACATAATTCTGGAAAACACCTATTTATCATAAATGACAAGAAAGATAATCCTGGAAAGATTAACATTTTCCCTAATTATTTTTAGCTCCTAGGATGGTGCCCTCTTGTAGCCTACAGAGGACATCACAGAGAGCCATGATCCAGAGGTGGAGACAGTACCCTGAACTAGTGCCCGCCACAGAATAGACTGGCAGAAGATCCCGGAGGCAGTTCATGTTTTTAATGGGAAACATATCAGGTTTAGATGAATGAACATGTAATATTCCCTGGGGCTTTTGGATTAAATTCAGACTTTAATAATTACTCTAATTACTTCTGTTGCGATTCTACCTTTGAATCTACATCAAACAAACATACGGCAATTATTATACTTTCATTTAATCCACTAGTTCTAGGAAAACCGACTGTCGCTATTTCCTCCTTATATACGTTAACCTGTAAAACAAAGCCAGAGTTAAAAATTGTTTTTATTTAGTGGTAAGCATGTATTTAGCACACAGTTTCCTTTTACACAAAGTTTTAGTGCACTGCCTATTCTAAAAGCCATTGTAATGTTGTCTGCCTTAGACTTAATAATACAACTCATTGATGCTATAGGTAATAAAGATGAGAAATTTCCCATACTGCAGTAGTGCCTACACACTAGGTCATTAAAGCCGATACACTCCTGTGGTCTGGCATACTTACAGAGCTTTCTTTTGGAAAGCAGTTTATAACAATTACAATTTTTCACCAAGGCTAAAGAATGAGGGATGTATGTGTGCATGAATGTAAATCAATAGGTATGCAGAGATCCTGAACTCCCGCAACTCCAAGTATCATTTCCATTTATGCTGCCACGGTCTCTAAAATGGATGCTGCTGTGTCTCAAATGGCCTCTGTAGCTTACTAGCTGTGTGACCATAGGCAAGTTATTCCTCTAAGCCAAGTTTCCTCATTAGTAACTTAGAATGAAAGTGGTACTTGCTTCAATGAGTTGTGGTGGGAATTAAAAGACTATTTCCCAAAGTTGCTAAATTGTAACAAATAACAAAGATGATTTTGAAAAATACATGTTTTTCAGCTCTTCCCAAATGGATGGTAATTTAGAAGGTCTTAGTGTAGGAAAGGTAGAATCTCTATGTTTAATAAGCACCACAGAACTATTCTACGATGAATATAATAGAGAAGTAAAGCTTTCGGCACAGTAAGTTCTCAGCAGATGGAGCCAGGAGTCTATTCAAATGAGTATACATTTGCCCCTAGTCCTTGCCAGGCACACAGTGGGAGCTGGGAGCTGAACTGTTCATCTCTGTGTAGGGAGCACGCCCCTGGGGAGATGCACCTTGGTTAGGCTATGTTCTGATGAAAGAAAGTTGCTGGGAAAAATTCAGACAATGGGGTTACCAGGGAAGGAAGGTGACTCAGATGGGGGTTTGGGAGATGTCAGAGTGTCAGGTGGGCCCTAACCCATAGTCACGCTAGGGGGTGCACAGTCCCTTCAGTGAGAGGCAGGAAATGCTGTGGGTAACCTCACTGCTCCTGAATCCTACCACCTGGAGCCACATGCTGACAGTCACCTAAACTTTACACCTATTGCCGTGGTTCTCACCAAGGCTGGCCATTAGCCTTCATTGCATGCTGAGACCTTTACCTTAGAGGGTCTGGCTTAGTGAGTGTGGGTCAGGACCTTATTCCCAAGTTCTACTCATTCTCTGGCTGATCTGGGCTCTATGTAGCTACTGAGGGCCAGTCTCTACCTCTGTCTAATCATCTATTTCTACTGATACCACCCACAAAGTAGACTCCCTTAGTCAGAAATACAGTGAGGTTACTAAATTATTTCAGGGGAGACTAACAAACGACCAAATATTTTCATGATAAAGTACAGGGCTAGAACATCAGTCACTGTTGTCAAGTTTATAGGACAAACCTCAGGCTCAGTCAGCTTTGGCTGAGGCTGCTCTGAAGACACCGATGCATTGTAATGTGTGGTGATTTCTCCTGTTATGTTTCTTTGTGAAATTCATCATTTCTGAATATGACGTTTTCTGCTTTTTCAAGGGTTGAATTGTGTCTCCAAAATTCATGTGTTGGTGTCCAAACCCTCAGTACTTTAGAATATGTCATTATTTGGAAATAGGGACATTGCTGATGTAATTAGTTAAGATGAGGTCACACTGGAGTAGGGTGGGCCCTAATTCAATACGACTGGCATCCTTATAAGAAGACACATGGAGATACAAACGGAAAGAAGACGGACATGTGATAACAGAGACAGAGATCAAGGTGATGCTTCAACACACTCAGCATTGTCAAAGACTGACAGCAAACCACCAGAAGCTGGAGGAGAGGCATAGAATAGATTCTCCTTCAGGCCTCAGAAAGAACCAACTCTGCCTACACCTCGATCTTGGATTTCCAGCCTCCCGACTGTGACATAAAAAATTTCTGTTGTTTAAGTTGCTCCAAATGAGGTATTTTGTTGAGGCAGCCCTCACAAACTAATACACACTCTCACTCACTGCCTATCTTTATTTATGTCTTTATTTTTCAAATCTTTCCTTTTTGGTAAAAACAAAAAAGGAAGAAGACTGATGCTATGGTTGCACAGCAGATTAGCTTGACTGATATAGGTTAAAGGTAAATAGTTCTATAAGACGATTTTCTTTTGCATGTATCTGAATGTAAATAACCAGTTTGAAGACACGTTTTATTTATTTTTTCCAGTTAGGTATTCTTCAAGAGTATAGAAATAGCCAGGTAATAATAGCCATGGCAAATGGAAGAGAGCTGACTGTGAGTGCAGACTGTGCTGGGGTAGTAGTGTTAGAGACATTGTGTGTATGAATCTAGGTGTACACACACTCACGCATGCATCATGTTACGTACCATACATATTGTATAAATCTGTACATATCATCCGTAGCATCAGCACTACTATTAAACCCTAACATTACCCCCATAACAGAGCTCTTATTTCTTCATTGTACCAATGTATGAAACAGAGAAAACAGAAAAATTTAGTAATCTAGCTCAGGTATCACAGGTGGAAAGTCTTTAAGTAGTAATATAAATTAGAATTAAAGTAAGTAAGAAATTAAAATAAGTAAGAAAGAAATTGATCATTTCTTCTCAGGCCATGAGCTTTATGAAGCACAGAACATATGGAAGGGCCATGCAGAGATCAGACTCAGTTCTTGTGATTTGGGGTATATCTTGTCATTTGCAGATAAGGACTAGAGTTTAAGGATGCTGACCTGGTGGCCAGCTTGGCTCCAGAACCCAGGCCAGTCCTGCCTCAGGCTCTTTCTGCTGTCTGGGCACTTCTGTTTACCCGAGAAAGCCTCTCTTTTGAGACTGAAGAGGAAAATATAGGGAGGACATGGATCCAAGTGATGGTTAAATGAGCTATGAACAGCTAAGCCTTCCTTAGAAAGTGGCTAAGGGTCATGAGCTGCCACCTATCGATATTTCTCTCCCATTCTACTCCATTCCACTCCAATCTCTTCTTTGTCTTATTCTAGGATCACGACAAAAGGACTAGTTTCCTTCCACTTAGCCTCATTCAGGCATTTAGTTATGCTTATTCTACCCCAATGGCAATCTCCATTAACCTCCACAAAACACCAGAAAATTCCTTGGAGTCAGAACTCACTCCAGCCCAAAAATCCTCTAGGCTGATATGCTGGAACTAAAAATTGGTCAGTAATCAGAAATGTGTTTTAGAGTAGGAAATCATTAAAAAATATATAGATTTCTATTTAAAGCATTATAACGTAGAGCTTATGCATATTTTGATTTAAGCCAAGGGTGTTGACTGGCTTTCAGAGTCCTCTTTCTTGCACAAACAGCATCTATCCATAAAGCATTTTTTACGTTTATTTAACATGAAACAATTAAAACGACTTGTGAAGCAATCTGAATGTAGAATCTTAGGTTTTAATGATTTTTGCTAGTAATTGATAATGATCTCATCCATAGGTAATTCTGTATTTTTCAAAGCAACTTGCTTTTATCTTGTCTTTCCAAAATACTCAATTTAGTTTCCAAAATACTCAATTTAGTTTCACAGAACAAACCAATTTTTTTTTTTTATTTTGCATTCATATTTCAGTGGCTCACATCATGTTTCGTTTAATTACAAATTACAACAATTGTAAGTGGCATATAAAAAGTGTTGGAGCAAACATAAGTACATCTTGTATAAGTGTGTGCACATACTTTACTGAGGAAATAAAGAGGGTTTTTTAGGGTGAATTGGTTAAGATGAGGTGAGTTTAGAAGGCTCATACTGGCTGCTGATGCCCTGTGGGCCAATCCCATTCTATTTCCTTTCACGTTTACACTTTGATTTTAGATCCTGCTTCCACTTCAATTCATCCCATTCAAAGATGGCACTGTGGGGGGATAAGGAGAGGCTGGTAAAAGTGTACAAACTTTCAGCTATAAGATGAATAATGTCTCATGTAAAAGATCTCATGTAAAACATGGTGACTATAGCCAATAACATGGTATTATATAATTGAAATTTGTTAGGAAAATAGAACTTAAATATTCTCACACACAATGATAAATATGTTAATTAACTATATGGTGGGAATCTTTTCACAATGCACACACATATCAAGTCACTATGATGTACACTTTAAATATCTTACAATTTTATTCGTCAGTTCTACCTCAATAAAGCTGGGGAAAAAAGATGATAGTGAGAAGGACTGTTGGCTACTTTCTCCTCAGTGTCTTTGAAAAAAATAGTCACTGAAACATTCTTGAATGTTTCCTTATTCCTTATTCATTCATTCACTCCTTCACTGAATATTAATCCTGGAACAGAGTCAAGGATCTTATTTTGATTCCGGGTACAAGTTATACCACCAAGAATTCTTGAATTCTTGCAAGGCCAAGCAAGATCTTTGTCATGGATCATTTTGGGAAAAGAACAAATGCCTTCACTAGGATTTCTTACACATTATTTGGCAAGAAATGATATAATTGAACTTGTGGGAATGAGTATAAAGCTCACCAGATTAGAATTTAAAATTCACTGTCATTGGTAAATCCACAGGAGGAAGTAGGACGTCACTGACCACAGTGCATTCCGTGATCCGCAGCTCACATTGAAGGAGCTCACCCCAACCATATTTCTCTTTCTTCCTTCTTCTTTTGTTATGGTAAAATTCATATAATGTAAACTTTGCCGTTTTAACTATGTTTAAGTATTCAGTTCAACGGCATTAATTACATTCCAGATGTTGCGTGACCATTACCATGATCTATTTCCCAAACTTTTCCACATATTTGATTTGACCACATATTTAACTAAGAGATAAATGCTTGTTATTTTATGTAAGGTCACACCGAAGCACACACATTGTATATGTAGGTCTTATGCAATAAATGAATTCATGAAAATAATCTACTTAGATTTACTTAAATCAAACAATGTTATAAATTACCTGGCAAAAATGAAGTGGGGTGGGGGATGGGAGTGATGCAAGAAGTAAATCATGGTTTAAAGATGTGTCCCATATTTTACAATTTTAGATTTTATATCTTGGATTTTCCTGGAGCAAAATAATTATATCATTCCAAAACTTTCCTATCTAGGAAAAACCATTATCATATTTCCCTGGGTATAAAGATGTTATATTTTATAACCAAAAAGTGTATCTGACAAATTTCAGCTCATTTAAATATATTGCCATCCTAAATTCTTTCTATTTCAGTAGATTTCTTCAAATTATGCTAGCCTCTTCATGACAGTTCCATAATATTCAGAAATGATTTATTCTGGGTAGAAGAAATTTCTGGCATGAACCCTCCACAAATATTAGAAATTTGAGATTATCAAATAAATGCCAATAAAAAAATGTTTCTGGAATTGTACTAGCTGTTATCAAAACAATAACAGCAGTGATAAATGTTTTAGAGATCGAGCACTAGGGATTTTTAAGACACTCATTATATGCCAATCTCTGTAAGCGACATCTAATAAATGCAAACATCTTAAAAGCAAATAAATACATTGAAAAATATAATCTCTTTTAGCTTGCACGCTGATTTTTCAAAATATTTCTCATAAAATAAAATCTCATTTCAAGATGTATGTATTCCATCAGACTTTGAGAAGGAAGAGGGATATCCACATCCTTTATCATGAGGAAGATACAAGGTGGCCATAATCCTAAAACATATACAGTGTGACAGCACTGAAGTCTCGAAGGCGCTCAGAAATGGCTCGGATGCTGGGAGCAATGTGTGTTTCCAGAGTATAATCCGACTGATACAGTGTTCTTTGCAAAAGGCTGTGAGGTCTTGGCCTAATAAGCATAATCTCATTACACTGCAAATAAAAGTTTCCTATTTATCTCCAGATTTCAAATGAATCTAATAAGGCTTATGATACAGTCACCCAATACCCTAATCATATTTCTGCCTATCTAAAAGCAATCAGTAATTGTGTTACAGCAGAACGTGCTGACAATACCTCTGACACAGAAAGGAGAATGAGAGCCCAGCTGTACTAATTAAATTAAATGCTAGGCTGATGGAATACATTTGCTGAAGCCGGGAGAGTATGGGTGCAGAATTAATAAGCATTACGGCTTAGAGCGGGAGATGATATCATAATGGATGCAAGGTTTTGATGTTGAGAGCCTCATTCAGATTCAATGTACCATAATGTACGGATCTGACAGCTGCTTAGAGAGGTGCAGAGCCTTGAACAAATTGCACAGGAACTTTCTCGTTTTTATATTCCTCACTAAGGGACATAACATCTTGTGTTACCCCCACAGCCTAAAAACTGCCCAGGCCCGGCTACCAGGAGGCAGCCACGGCATCTGCGATTTATTCTCACTCAGCCAGCTTTACCCGTCTCCTTCTCTCTCGGCTCTGAAACTTTTGTGTCCATACTTCTACACTCCCTTTTGGATTAAAAATATTGATGGTATGGCGTCACTACAGGCTGTGAAGAGATCATTTTAGAATTAAATTTTCCTACAAGGCATTTTCCTAGTTCTAGGAAAAACCAGGGTTTGCAGCAAAGGAGGGACGAACAGATCACTCAGCGCTGTGGCCTAGGGCTCACGAAAAAGGCAAAGCTGGGAGCTGAGCAACATCCGGGACTGCCAGAGCCGCCACTCGCTGGTGGGGACCACCCCTCCGCCGAATTGGGAGGCCTGCTGGTGCCAGCGCAGCACAATCTCTTGCTCATAAATTAGCTGCGCTATCTCGACGGCTGCAGTGCTGAAGCTGCTGTGCCAGCCGGCCAGCCAGGATTCATTATCATGAGAATTTTGACAGGATATTAAATTTACTAATCCTGAACTTTCTGGACTGACCCTAACTGGGAACAGACAATGCGTGCGTCTGCAGGGAAAACACTTTCTCTATTTTCTTTCTTCCTTCTGCCTTTTTTTTCCTCTAACCATCTTGTGTGTGTTCCCCCATACCCACCTAGTCTCCCTCAAGTGCCACCAACATTCAGGCTCCTGGCAGCTTCTCTCCTTCCTCCCACGTGAAAACTCTTTCCTGTAACTAATCCTAAGGAGACAGCACACCCACTTCCCGCTGTGTGTGTGGAAATAGCAAATTATACATGGCCCTTCTATTCTGAACAGATTGGATGGCACAGTAGGTAATTGATGAGTTTGTAGGGCCAACATGATGGGATGTCCACAATTTCATACAGTACAACCTTTACCCACACTACTTTGACACATATAGACAAACCACCATGCTGGTCAGCTATTGTGCTCCATCCTACATGAACATGCACAGGTGAAGGCACACACATACACACACGTGTGCACACACACATGCACATGTACTTCCCTGCCCTGATGTCGAACTGTGCTGCCTTAGTCACCAGTAGTTCACCCCTGGAATGTTCAGCTCCACACTGTTACAATTTTGGAAAGATTAACAAACACATTTTGTTTGGCGTTCCCTACCTTTTCTATCAGAGATTCTCACTGCCCTGAGCAAATCAGGCACCGCACATATGTTGTGATAGCAATTGCTACTCTTTGTTTATTCCATCTATAAATAAACTACATCAGAGCCCACGAATATTTTTAGAAAGTTTCGGGTATCACAGCAGAATCCGGCATCTTGCCCATTCATAAGCTTTCTGTGCTTCCGAAAAACAAAACGCCACAGATTTCCACTGACATTCTGCCAGTGTGATCGCTAAATAATTCAGCATTAAAATCTGGTCAGCTCTCCCACCTCCCCGAAAAACTCCTGCAAACACAGTGCCAATTAAGTTGCTGAAAACAGCAGATTTCTACTGATACTCTACAGATAAAGCTGACCATTAAATCGCAATTTAACATCCCAGGCAGCAGGAGCTGCTGACAGCCTCTAAAGCTTGTAATCTCATTTAACCCCCTCCTGTCAGGAGCAGGCCCACCCCTTTAGCATAATGCGGCCAAATTAGACCTGACATGGCAACAAGAGAAAGAAAAACCTCTTTAGCTTAAAAGTCAGGCCACAGTGGGCAACCCTGACCTTCAGCGTCCCCTGCTCACCCACTCCGTTCTCCAGGGATCCCGGAGACATTTACTCTGAGAGAGGAGGAGAAAGACGGACAGAGGAGGTGGGGTGGGGGCCCCGGTCACAACGCACTTGGATTTCCCTGGGGACAAATTACAGAGAATTTTCCTAGACAATGGAAGAAAATTTCACCTGGGCTTTTTCAAGTCTTTCTTTAGTAATAAAAGATGAACCCCGATGGTTCTGTTCAAACTCTTTTGGCTCAATATTTCCCTTTGCCTGCAGTGGCCTCTGACTTCGAAGCCAGGGGATGCCTCTGTTGGAACACAGAGTTTCCCACTCCACGGTGGAGCCACCATGCATTTTAAATGAGGTCATCTTAGCTGGTGGCTGGATTCTTCAAAGCCATCTCCTGGAACTGGCATTTACTGGAGCTCTGTTTTCATAAGGAAATCGGGCGGCCTCTGAGATCCCTGACAACAAGCACTCTTGACTCCATCTTTTCCAGCAATTCCACTTTTGTTAAGAGTGGTTGCGAGCAAAAGGAGTCCCAGCACAGATACTGAAGACGATTTTTACAACAGTCACAGCAATTTTCTAAGTCAAACCAGAGCTACATTTAGAGAAAGAGCTATACCTTACTAATGATTATAAACCCAGATTTTTAACCAAAATGACTCGTGTGCGCTTGATTTCAAAGTAAATCTGTGTCTATTTTCAAAAATAGTTATTAATTTAAAAGCGCTTCCTTCCCAGGTATAAGATATTTTTTTGTTTGTTTTTCTCCTGAACAAATAAAAATGTTTTCAGGCCAAAAGTTAGAAGACATCTTCCAAAGTTTGCATTCATGTCTCTAGTGCATCTTTGAACCTTAAAAAGACCGAAAACAATATCATACTCAAACATTCTATCCTCTATTTTTCCTTTTGCCTGAATTTCAAAAATAGATGTGACTGCACAAATCAAAAACTTCTAACAGTCAAAGTAAAGTTTAAGAGGAAGAGAGAGACAGACAGGGAGAAGGAGCTTCTCTTTCTGCACCTGAATGACTCACTCTCTCACTTTAGGATGCAGTTCGGCAAATGTATGAATAAATTACGCCTTACAAGAGGAAAGAAAAGCCAAGATGCTTGCAAGGAGGAAACTTCTGGACCTCCCAGAGCCATCAGCTGCTAAGCTTTGCGCGTGCCCCCCAGCCTGCCCCAGAGCCTCCTGTAACTCACCTGTTCCTTCTCCCAGGGGCCACGCAGCAGGAGGGGACTTTCAGCACTTCTAGAAAATGCAGCCCTCTCCCAGGCGGTCCATTACCTGCTGCAGAGGCCAGTGCTCAGATGCTGCTGACCAGCTCAAATCCTGTAGTCCCCCCAATTTTTTCTTTCTGCTCCTTGAGTAAAGTTAGCTGAAATTGCTAGCAGAAATCGCCTCAATGTTTATTTCAACTTCCCTGGGCTGCAGTGTAGTGAAGTCCTGCCTGCCCGAGCCTTTCTGCAATGGAGTGGTTTATTTAATTTGTCAGTATAATGGGAGCGGCTGAATGAGAGACAGAGAATGCAGTGTGGTATAAAAGAAACAAAGGCTAAAAGTACCACTATTTTGATTCCCTTTTTAAAATTACTTCCAAAGTGTGGTATCTATTGTGAAGAATAATGCTGAACAAAGCACAGTGTCTTGGCAATATTCACAGAGCTTATTCACCCACAGCCAGTTCTGTCTGTACATTCAGAGGTAGAATACACTTATAAATGATGTATTGGAAGGACTATAGCTTCTATTGTGTCCCCAGTGTAAACAAAAAGGCAGACAGGAGCTGAATGGCATATGGGCAGCGAGGCCACACTGGATGCAACCATTCCCCCAGTTCTGGGGAGGGAAAACCCAAATCAGCTAAAACCCCATCAGAGTCAATGTGACGAAGGCTCAGCTGAGGAGTGCCCCCCACTTTTTCTTTTTCACCCACCACCCCCGATTTGTACCTGGAGAGACTTTCAGAAGGTTCCCTTGGGAAACACTGCCAGGGTATGTGCCCCGCTGCCCACACTCCCAGGTGGAAGGTACACCCTGACCCTTCTGACAATTTCCAGAATCGTCCATTTATTGGACACTAGTCTCCTCCCTTGATGACAGTTTCCCTAAGTTTCGGCAAACTTGATTATGGCCTCCACAAGCCCTGAGCAGGGGCTGAGAAGGGTTTCTGTGCTGGGCAGTGTGATTCTACGTTCCACTTACTGGGGGCAGGGCTTTTTTGTTTCATCTTTCATGTTTAGCAGATAAGTATTTCTTTAGTAAAACGACTCCACTATATTTGTGAGAACAGGGCCCTGTTGGTTATTAATTGTATACTACTATTTCCCCTTCAAGTTTCAGAAAAAAGCACTTTTTAAATATTCGCTTTCTTCTGGTAAAATATTTTTAGACACTCGTGCCAGTAGGGAAAAACAATGTCACGCTTTAACTGTGATTCTTGTCCTGTTACAGGGAAACAGAGAGCAATCTCTTACCTTCCCTTTTGGTCAAGCTTCTACTTAGGCTTCCTCTGTCTTGGCTGTTGTTGTAGACACTGGCGAGACAAGATGCACAAGGCCCCGTTTGTGATGTCACAGGGGGCATATATTCCTGATATTTATCTGAAGTTTGGACACTTTCAATTTTTATAAAAATCACTGCATTGGTGTCTATGTGGCTAAAAAGACTAGCTGATGGAATGAATCCACATTGCTGGCTTTAATGGAGCCCCAGGGGCTTAGGGATCATCGGTTTAATGTCTTCATTTTGCACTAGAGGAAACTGAGCCTAGAGAGCTTGGGCCATGTAATTGCACGGAACAATAGAACCTGGTAGGAATCTCTGAAATTAATTGGTCTAATATTCATTTTACAGAGGGAAAAATTGAGAGCAAAATTAATTTGACTTGCTCAGGAGTAACTAGTGGACAAATTGGAATTAGATCTCGGATCTCTTGAACCACCAAGTACTTTAAAACATTTAAAATACAGTGGTCCTTGAAAGGCAGTAGTAAAAGATGTTAATATAACTACTTTTGATATATGGACACTCCAATAAGCATCCATATTTATCTATAAGAGTTTTCAATTTTGTATTCAAGATTCTCAGACCTTGAATGACTCAATAATAAATTATCGAGTTAGCAGTGACTCTGAGACTCCAGGATTTGAAGAATTCTTCATTTTTGTGAATTTCTATCTGTTCGATGATAAAGTAACAGGTACCATTTAGTAAGTGGCTTGTGCTCTTGGTAATATGCTCCAGATGTGTCAACCTCCTCCCACCAGCTCCTCCCAGGCCGTTCTCGTGGGGCTATTGGTGACAGTACAAGGAAGTGGGCTAACTTGCAGGCGAGGGAAATGGGCTTTGGCTGCTGAATTACTTCCTCATCCTTAAAAAGATATTTTTTTTCCTAAGCTATTGTAACATAACAAACTGCCTTGGCCCACAAAATGCATAGTTTTACCTTTTTTTGCTTATTTGGCAAATGATAAGTGGGCCAGTTTACTATTCAGAGGATGAAAAATTGGCTGGAGATTAAGAAATGAGTATACGTTCCATACGGGGTTTTGGGTACCCAATTTGGTCTCCCAATTCTTTAACTTTAAAATGGTCTTGGCAATTTATGCATGCCTGCTTACATATTCCTCAACTTCCACGTGTTTCCTAGAGACATGACATGTCCCTATGATACATTTAATCAATAGTAACCCAGGCGAAGGTAAATTAGAAATATGTATGCATTTTAGGCTCTTAGGAAGAAAGGTGCAGTATAAACTCTAGGTAATTCTAGTCTATACTCAAAGGGGCAGTCAGCGAAGTTGATATGCTGTAATTATACATATTTACACTTAATTCTTCTTCTTTCATTTGATTTATATTTTCTTAAACATTTTGGAGTCTCTTTTTCGACTATTTTATATTATACTTTCAGCTAGGCAGAGAGTATTATAAGTTTATCCATTTCACTCTGAGTTTTTCACATATGACACACAAGAATCTGAATTTTTACAATGAATGTGTGGGAGGTAGAATTTAGCTATCATCACTCAGATTTTGAAAATCTTATCAAAAGCTTAAATAGCATGATTGCTTCATGATGTATTTCTTGAATTTCATTTCACATTATTGGGTTCTGGGGTGTCTAGATTTTCAAACAAGGCTTTCTGCTTCCTAAGGAAAAGTAACCGAAGGAGAAATTCACTTTATTAGCAGAGTACTGCCTGCTTTACTGGATTAAACAGCAAACCTATTAAAAAAAAAAAATCAGTCCTCTAGTCTTTAATTTTTTCAGCTCTTCTTTCTCCTTTTTTTTTTTTTCATATGCTTTAAAATTCTTTGCAGTCTTCCCTCCTAACTGCACAATATCAAAAGCTCTCTGTTCTAATCCTCTCCCTGGCTGCCTCAATTAATCACTTCTTTATTACAGAACTTGGCGTCTTGCCCTCTCATTCACCAACAAGCATTTCCCTTACTTTGCTTCCATGAAGCCAGGGCTTCTCTTGTTCTTTGCCTCTAGTTCCTCTCATTCTCAGGCTCTCATTTTCTTCCTTCATTTCCCCCAATTCTCCATTTCATCTTCACTTGTTCTCCCAGCCTCCTAATAATCAACTCGCGCTTTCATTTACTCAGTAAATATTATTGCATGCCTGCCCTGGCTTTTTCTGACGACGTGAGGATGAGACCTTATTAGTACAGACAAGCGCTGTAGTTGCTAGAGCTTACTGAATACGGACTGTATGCGAGGGACTGTGTTCATCTCTGCGAACTTTCTCATGGAAGTCTCTACAACTCTATGCGAAAAGGTTGTTACTTGCCCATTTTACCTAGAGGGAGAAGTGACTAGCGCAACTGAATGAGGCTCAGAACCTGAGGTAGCTCACACTGTCTTCCAGAACAGTATCTTCCCCACTGACAGATTCTGTGACTCCATCCTGCCCATGGATGGTGGAAAGACCCTGCCTCTGAGGACCTAGCACAGTCTGACTGGGCCTGCAGGATCTGTCCGTCGTTTGTGACAAGGACAGCTCCATTTTTTTCATTGATTGTCGTGAGGGTCATTGAGCTGCCTGGGGAGGAAAGGACATCATGGATTTAAGCTTTCTGAGCATCACTTATCACTCAAGTTATCCCCCAAATGACTGTTTTGGTACCAGATTTACTCGTGAGTAGCAAGCTTAATTTTCAACTGAGAAGTTTAAGTTGATAGTTAAAACGCTTGATAAAAGGTTTTTAGATGTAAGGAAGTCTATTCTAACATAAAATAACTGATGTTTTACAATTCATGTTTTTTCTAAGGGTCTATTTTATTGCTATTTTTTATTATAGTATATTGTTATCATTCTATTTTATTAGTTTTGTTAATTTCTTACTGTGCCTAATTTATATATATTTTTTATTTTAAAAATTTATTTAAGTATAGTTGGTATGCAATATTAGCTTCAGGTATATTTTAAAATTAACTTCTAACCTTATCATATAGCAAAGTAAGAAAATTTTTGATACCTTTCTTTTAGGTAACAAAATCTACTGACTTTTGTAAATATGTACTGAACATCTTCAAGGCACCACTACTCCAGTGGGGACTCTGTGAAATAAAACTGAGGAAAAACCCTAAATATTATAGATGGTTCGCTTTGAACACTCAAGTACAAGTTGGTTTGCTCATTGGTGTGTTTGGGAAAAAAAGGTAAAATCAGGCATAAATACTCACTTTACTCATTACTTTGTGCCTGACAGTGAGTGGAAGCATTTTATGACCATTATCATATGCTGTTATTTACAGGCAGGATGAACTTGGCATACGGAAGATAAAACACCATACCCAGGAGGTTGCTGTAATGATGACCACACAGTTTTGTAGGCCTTGAACTCATGTTTTCTTTTCCTTGTGTCCCCATGCCCTGGGCTCCATCCAGCAGGCAAGGGCCCTGGGTACCCAGCCTCAGAGCAGGGCTGGGCCAGGGTGGAGGGCTGAACCTGCCTAGGGCTACTGGCCCAAGGTGGCTACTGAGACCTGAAATCCAGCTGAATTAAGATGTGTAGTGAGTGATAAGTGCATGTCAGATTTTAAAGATTTATATGAAAAAGAAAAAAGAATGTGGTTTTGAAAACTTTAATGAATAGACTTTTTTTTTTGTGGGGGAGCAGTTTTAGGTTCCCAGCAAAATTGAGGGGCAAGCAGGAATATCACATATATCCCCTCCGTCATATATGCACAGCCTCACTCACTGTCAACATCCTCCACCAGAGTGGTGTATTTGTTACAATCGATGAACCAACATCATTATCACCCGAAGTCCATAGTGTACATTAGGTATACGATGGGTTTGGACAAATGTACAAAGGACATGTATCTATCATTGTAGTATCATACGGAATCGTTTCACTGTCCTAAACATCCCCTGTTTACCCTGCCCTTCCCTTAACCCCTGGCGACCACTAATCTTTTAACTGTCTCCATAGTTTTGCATTCTCCAGAATGTCATATAGTTAGAATCAGACAGTATGTAGCCTTTTCAAATTGGCTTCTCACTTAGTGAGATGTACTTATGGTTCCTTCGGGCCTTGTCACAGCTTAATCGTTTCTTTTCAGCACTGAATAATACTCCACTGCCTGATGTACCACAGTTCATCTATCCATTCACCTACTCAGGGCATCTTGGTTGCTTCCAAGTTTAGCAACTATGAAAAAAAGCTGCTATAAACATTCACATACAAGTTTTTGTGTGGATATGTTTTTAATTCTTTTGGGTAAATACCAAGAAGCACGAATGCTGGATTGAAAAGAATGTATTCTTAATATATTGGATTTTAAAAAGTAAATGACTAAAATTACTTTTTCTTATTTCTTTTTCTTTGTTTTAATATGTGGCTACTAGAAGATTTAAATTCACACATGTGGCTCACTTATATTTCTACCTGATAGCCCTGGTCTGGGGACCCCAGGGACCTCTTAAATGTCAGTGACTCAGATCCAGCACAGAGTCACAGAACCCACAGCAGGAAGACAAACAGACAATCCCCATGCTCCAGTAGATCCCCTCCTCCAAACAAAGCCAGTTCTCACAAACTTCTTACAGAACACTCTAGAACTGCGTACACATTCTGGAAATGAAGAAGAAGCCAGAGAGAGGTTCAAGTATTCCCCAGCAGGTAGGTTGGAGGTTCACAATAAAGATGAATTAGATAAAATACAACAAGATCTTGAGATTTCTTGACTATCTGAATTTGTTAATGAAGATTGATACCAAAACACATTCAGGCCTGGACAAGTTAGGGTCAGGTTTTTCCTTTCTGCCTTGCCCCGTGCTGGTTTCCTCTACTGCTCCTTTGTGATGAGAGCATGTTTATAGGAGGACGTAACGCATGGCTCTGGCACTCACCAATATGTGAATTTATGATGAACAGGAATGCTCCTATTTATATCTCCAGTCATCAGAGTAGAAGCCCAATCTGTGCCATTCAACTGAACATTTCTTTGTGCCTGTAGCCTTGCCTGGAAGCATCCTTCCCACGAAAGGCAGGGCAGTTTTGAATTTGTTGTTGATCTGCCCAGGAGGGGATGTGGGTCAGAAAGCCTCCAAAGGGTCTGTTGCAGGAGCAAGTGGGCAGAGTTGGTGCCGCTGCTTCAAGTTCTGAACCTTGTAGAGCTGCCATGGATTTCTGGTTTTTTTTGATGGACAAAAGCTGTCTGACCAGACATTTGATCAGGGTGAAAGGCACTCAGAAGAGGGTATCTGCTGCTTGGTGGGGAAAAAAGAGGGTGCAGACAGGTTCCGGATGGATGGGGCACTTCATGATTCTTTAGCCAAGTTGGCCAAGTGTTTCACCAAGTTTCTGATTTGAATAGACCTCTATTTGCTGTATGTGTGTAGACCGAGATGTGATGCCTCTGGGTGGATTATTTAATAAAATCTATGTAGGGTTTGGGTGTTTACTGTTGTGGTTACTAGGGTACAATATAGGGGGCACACTCCCTGGATTCAAATCTTTATACTGCAATTTAACACATGTATAGCTTTGCTCAAGTCACTTGATGTTTCCTGCCTCAGTTTCCTCCTCCATAATGGCAGTAATAATAACGGTCCCTACTACATAGGGTTGTCCTAAGGCCTAAGTGTCAACATGCAGAGAGACGTGAGCGCAGTGCCTGGCACATGGTATGTGTTCTGTATGCATTAGCTAAGCTGGCCATTTTTGCTATCTTAATAAAGTCAGATTGACTAGAACCCACCAGGGCAGAGGGCACAGGTGTGGTTAGGACACAGGTGTCTAAGCGAGGCATTTTCAAGGAGTAGCCACCAAACAAGGCCTGTGCGATGTGGCCCGTCCTGCACAGGATAATCTCTAGAAACATTTTTCTCTGGGAGTTTTCTGGGAGTCTCCTATTTCCAATGGTCATCTACATTTCTAATAGGGTATAAAATAGGCTTTTTTTCAACAAAACAAAAAACAACAAAACCAGCCTTTAAAGTTGAAAAGTCTTGTTTGACATTATGTGCCCGAAGCCTGTGAATATTGACTGAATTTCTAATTTTCAGCAGATATTTTAAGGTTATGCAGCTAGAGGCCAAGTGACAAGGTACTGAGGATCTGTAATTTGCTTTGCATGCACTGTTGATACAGGGTGGTTATCAGTGGGGCTAAATTTTGTCCTTGACTTCTACATTAAGAGGCCAAGTTTCCTATGTGATCCTACAGCCTTGACTTGCTCTGCACTTCTGTCCACCCCCTTTTGTGGCTTCAGGCTCGGGGACACATTTAAGGTGTAAAAACGGTGTCTTTGATATAATTACCAGGAGCAGAATGTGAAATTCTTTGGCAAAGAAGAACTGGCACTTAGAGAAGAATATTTAGCATGCAGTGCTGTCTAGCACTTGGGTCCCCAGCCCAGCAGGCAGGAGCCTGTTCTCAGGTCACAGAAATACTTTCATGGACCAATCCAAAACTCAGCATGAATCTCAACTCTTCATGGCAGTGCTGGGCTCCCCAGCTGGCTTGAGGAACCTTACTTTGCTGTGGGCGATAGGCTTACACAGATGCCTGACTCCTCCCCCGGCCCCGTCCCCCACCCTCTTCCTCCGTGGGTTAGAGAGTGAAGTTTAAACTTTAAAAGGCCTTAGGAGAGAGAGATTACTGGTAGGACCTTTTTCCAACGAATTGTACTGAGTGGTCGCCGGTACTTCCAAATCAATGAGTTTTGATGCAGTGGTAGAAGACTATGGATGATGAACAAGATCAAAATGCATGAAGTCCAAAGACATTCATCTAAGCCAGACCAGAGTGCAGAAATCTCATTTGGGGCTCTTGCAGGTGTGCTGAACCTCAGGTCCTTAACTGCAGATGTTCTGATGTAGCAGACGGGGGTGGGCCTGCAGATCTTCCTGGGCAGTTAGGTGTAGGATTGCTGTCTTAAATGGCTTGGGCCCACATAGAGCATGAACAGACAGGACGAAGGTGGTTACTCCACTTCATTCATTTACAAACACAGAGCTATCATTCACTGAGTCTCTCCTGGGTGCCAGTGGGATGCCTGGTGCTTTCCATATTACACTTGACTGTTACAGTGACCATCATACAGAGGAAAAACCAGGCTCAGAGAGGTAGGTGACTATCTGAGGTCACATGGCTAGAGCACTCAGGTACAGAGTATACTTGAGTGGAGAGTCCTAAACCAGACTCAGAGAACCAGCACCATTCTCAGTCTGGGAGCCCTGGCTGCTGGAGATGTTGAAAGGCAGAAGCAGAAGTAGGAAGACCCTTCCATCTGTGATGAATCCATCTCCCTGAATTGTAGGGGGAAGCAATGAAGCTATGTCGGCCCAAAAATCCCTCTCTAGAAGGATAGCTTAATTTGTTTTAATTTGTTTCCTTTTAGCTGTGAAGTTAAAGCCATCCTTCCAGAGAAAAGCTTAGGCATTAGGTCTTTTTGCGGGAGAGGCCAACACTTGGAAAGGTAACGTAAAAACCCTTATTTAGTAGGTAAAGAGCAGCTGATGATAGCGCCCAGCCTCAGAGTCAGAGGATGCCCAGCCAGGATGGCGGGCAGGAGGGAGGGAGAACCGGCAGTTGCCCCAGATGGAGACAGATGCACTTCCTCCTGAGGAGGTCAGGTCTCCTCAAGTGCTTCGAAGTCTTTTTGCTTTTTGCTCTGAGTTCAGATGTTTTCTCTAGAGGACAACAGCATGTCAAAGGTGGATTGTTTGGATGAAGTCTTTTTGCTTTTTGCTCCGAGTTCAGATGTTTTCAGAGGACAACAGCATGTCAAAGGTGGATTGTTTGGACACGCACAGGCTGGCTGTGCTGCACCCATGGTCTATGTCTCAGTGTCTACCTGGAAAGATGTTCATTCAGGAGCACCTCACCCAATCCTATGGCTGGTGGCAAATACTCTGAATCAAGGTGCATAATCTCAGCTGGTTCTGGACTCTCCAGTGTCTGGGCATCCCAGGCATCATGGCCCCAAGTATGATTATAATGTCAATGCTGAGCCTGTCAGGGTGATTCCACTAACTCCACCTAAAGCTATACAGAGCAGTTCCTATGAGGAATATCACTCTTGTTTGGGGGAGGCAGGAAGTTTTGTTCAAGGCTGTCTCGGAAGATATAGAAAATGGAGCAAAAGGAGAAGGAAGGCTGTGTCCACATTTCTGTTGGTCCAGGACTGGCTCTGAGGCCCATGGACAGATGGCAATAGGAATCCAGTTGGTATTTCGGCATCTGAAGGCCATTAAGCTTTGGGGAGCATCCTGAGCCAATGACATATGTTCCCAGGCATCCAAGGAGGGGGTAGTAAGCAGAAAGCCCTGCCTTTGGCAGCTTCCCAGCCAGACCATCTATGAGCACATGAGAGTCTCCAGAAATAATGTGGGACTTAAAGTTAATAAAGGAAGTGGAGCTGAAATTTCATTGTTAATGTCAACATCATTAACTACCACATATTCAACAATTGGTAAGTTGTCCAGAAACACAGCATCAATCAGCTTTTATTATAGTTATCATTTGGCCATCCATACTATATCATCGTCTTCCAAAAGAACTTCTTGGGTTGAAAAGCTGTTCCATGATCCAGATCTTACAGTAACCTAAAGTTACTGTAAGAAGTGTCAGCTGACAATGCTTTTGTGGAAGAAAAGATTATTTTAGTAAATGAGAGCTCCCTTCTAGCTTAGACAGCTCTAATCCATGAAGAGGAGAAGCAAAAAACATTATTCATTGAATCTCATCCTTCTTTCCTTCATTGAGCACTTAGTGGGCCCTCTTCATGGCTGACTCTACCCCAGGTCCTGGGTAGATTGGGGTCAAGAGCATAGGCCTGGCAGCTATCCCCCATGCAGGCATTAGGGTAGGGGGCAAGCACTTGGCAAGAAGCACACAGGTGAACATGGCAGGACAAGTCTCTAACCGTCTAAACATTCATTCATCCATCCATCCATCCATCCATCCATCCATCTATTCCTCATCTATTTGTGCCAGGTTTAATTTTAATGAACAATAAGAAGCCTTTAAAGTTTCAAGAGAGGTGCATAGTCAGACAGTTGGAGATGTTTTTATATAGGCCTGTCTTCTATCTGATTATCCCTGAACTCTGACTTGTGCAGCAAGACAAAGTTTCAGTAGGAAATTCACATAGATAATCTTCTCAACTCTCATCCTCATTATATTTAAGAAGAATTTGGCAGAGGCTGGGATCATTTCTCAAGCAATTTTTAATCTGAAAGTAGCTTTACGAAAAATCCTAAGTAGAATTTTTAGTTGGCAACCTATATTTGCGTGAAATCCTTGAAGGGCATGAAAACCAGATGCTGCCGCATCTTTGATTGTGGAAATTTTACCTGAACACAGGAGGTAATGTTGGTGTGGGGCTTGACGCTTTTGCCCAAAACCTTCTCAGGCTCCATGAAGTCAGGGGTGTGGTGTTCAGTGAGGGACAGCCACCCCAAGCACACCAGCTGAATGTATAAACAAACCAAGGAAGAACAGGCAAGGAAGAATAGGAGTCATTTTGGACAGATTTTGGTTCTGTAGAATAAGCTGATTAATATCAACCAGGTTCAGGCCCAGATGCAGGACCAGATTTTATGGGGCTTAAACTTTACACTTTGGGGTGTTCTCTTTAATAAAGACATAAAAAATGCAAACATAAAATTATAAATACAAAATTAGGTACTGGGCCTTAGAAGGGCCTGTGTAAGTGAGAGTCCCTGAATCTTGGGTTTCCCTGGCTTCATGGTATGTCAGCTTCTGCTGAGAACAGTGTTCATATGTTCATGGGTTGTTGTAAGTTACAGCAGGGCTTCTCAATTAGGGACTATTTCCCGCCCCCCTCCCCAAGGGACATTTGCTGAAATCTAGAGATAGTTTTGATTGTTCCAACTGGGGAGCCTAGTAGGCACTACTGGCATCTAATGGGTAGAGGGCAGGGATGCTGCTCAACATCCTATAATGCCCAGATGGTCCCCCAGAACAAAGAATGACCTGACCCAAAATGTCAATAGTGCCAAAATCGAGAAGCTCTGAGTTGTAGCTAGAGATGGGCTCTTACAGAATGACAATCCAAGGATCAATCAGTTGCACTTTTAGGGCTCAAAGTACAGTTTATGGGGTGCCATCAAAATGGACGTAACATTTGGCTGTGTCTCATTGGTATCCACAACCTACTGTTTCATGGACCCCACTAGTTCATTTCACTCCTACATCTCTTAGATTTATGCTCGCTCAAATAGCCCGACTGGCTAAATGCATTGTTTGTACCTCAATACAATTGTGAGCGTCCTTTGTACTCAGCTAGCAAATAACATTTAAATCTTCTGCCTCCACACTAAATTAATATATTTTAAGGCTTATACCCATAAATCATTCATTTCAAAATTCTCATCTCTTATGAATAAGTTCATCATTTTCATTCACATTTTGTCACAAAAATTAGGAGTTTAGCTTTTCGAAAATTTCATTTCCCACTTGTCTTTTATGTGCGGCAAGATAGTAAACCAGCAGATTAGCTTTTCTTTCAACACAGCAGAGGAGGACGAGCTAGAACGTAACACAATCAAAACAAATTGCTTAGGAAAATAATTCCTTTATTTAAAGGAATTACCAATAAGCAGGCTGCTTTCATAAGAAACAAAAACTGTCATGGAGCTAGCCAGGGTCGGAGAATGTGGAGACTGAATTATGCTCTCTTCTGCAGTTACTCTTCCAAATTATAGCAATACTCACATCCTGTGAATGACTTCTTAAAGTGGGGTGAGTTAAACACCATGTAAAACTGACTGCTCCTATCATCTTACAAGTGTGAACCCCAAAACAATTGTTGCCTCACGTCTGATAGACCTGGCTTCTCCTTAGTTGAGGTGGCATTACCTGGCCATGGTTGGTCACATGCTGCATGCACCCACTGACACCATTTCTCAGGGAGTCCTCCCCTTCCCCCTTCCTCTCAGTCAGTGCACAATTAATTTCTGCAAAAACGGTCAGACTGGTTAGGGAGTTATTAAAATGATAGTTTTCATTATATAGGCATCTGAATAAAATGTTCTCATCCTGATTATACAACAGCAAGTATACTCTACTGCAAATAAAAGATATCCAAGTGGAGCTCTGGTAATATTTGAATTAAAATAAAAAAGTGATGCAAATTGAGATTTCATTTAATTTTTTAAAGCCCATTTTAAAAAAAAAATGAAAGCAAAAGCTTGAATCTAATTTGTATGTTTGCTGTCTTCAGATCATTTTCACTGTATGAATAAAGGAAAGAGGTAAATTAAAGTTATCCCAGGATATTACTCGTAAGAGGTTAAAGTGTGTTCTAATGGGCAGATTAATTCTGTGGAGAAATAACATTAAATCTTTCTGAAGCCTTGAAATTTCTCAAAAGCATTCTTACTGCTTTCTTGCATTGCAACAAATGCAATCATCTGGCTAGATAATCTGGCATCTTAAATAACTTTGCACTTAAGCCCTGTCAATTTGATCTTCCAAGGTTAATTGATTATTTCAACAAGCATTCTTGCCAGAAAAGATCTGAGTGCTTACATCTTTTCATTAATTCATGCTGTTTGGTGAGAAGGTGAAAAATAAGATGGGGCTGCTTGGTTTAACTCTTTTATTACCCAGTTTCCAAAGGAACGTGGAGGAACAGGTCTGGGTGCAACTTTGCTCAGTCCAACCACAGCTCAACTTGCAGAAGCAAAATGAATTAACTCAACATCTTTATATAACCAAGTATGGATTTCTAAAGAATGTATGAAAAGAAATGAAAATGAAAACAACTGATTTCATTGTGACTCTTTCTCTAAGCCTGACCCTTAGTGCTTTTCTGCAATACCAGGCCATTCACACTGGACAAAGCTTGTCTGGGGCTTTCTGGAATGGACTTGTTCTATCAGCAATCACGTATTTGTCATTGACATCCTTCTTTTCAGAGGCACAGTCAGGACACTGGGGGATCACCCCTAACACACACAGTGCCACCACTCATCGGCTGAACAGCAGAACCTGGCCAAAAGTCAGGACTTTTTTGATGAGCATTAAAATTGCGCGGACATTAATGTGTTTCTTAAGAAGACAAAAAAGCAACCCCACACGTTCCTAGCGTGAAAAAGAACCTGCGTTTATCAGAACCTGCTATACGGTGCTTCGATTCCGTTTCTGAATGTGATCATTTCCAATCCCAAATGCCAGGAGGACTAGAGATAACTGACTGCCTCTCCCACCCTGCTCATTTCCCAAACTGCCCCAAACACACACAGCCACTAACTTCTCTCCACGTTGCCACTTCTTTCTCACTCGAGTTTAAAGAGCTCCTGAAACTGCACTTTTGCTTGTAGTTTGGGGCCTGCAGGCATCCTCTGCTCTCCTTCCCCTCCCTCATCCATCGTGCTTCATTTCGGGGCGGTAGGAACTTGCACACCTTGGCCCAGGCAGAGTGCCAGAGGGAGGAAGGAGGCAGGAGGGGCTGGTTCGGGCAGCGATGGCTCTCGCCCTCTGCCTTGTGACTCCAGGGGTGGGCACTGCCAAGCAGAGACTCGAAAAGCGTCTGCATGCTTGGAGTGCACTCACAGGCTGGCAGAGCTCTCCCTGCCCTCCCTCTGCTTGCTTCCAAATGAAAGCAGCCACACCACCCTGAAATTGGAAGGAGAAGGCCACAGCTTTATTTACATAACACAAGAGATATAACAATCAACAAGCATTAATCATGATCATTACCCCAAATCATAGAAAATAATGCTGCTGACCGCTTCCGCAGCTCATTGGTTATTTTTTTGTTCTTTTTCTTTTCCTCTCGGGAAAAAAAGGGGAAAATGACAAAATCATTAGGAGCAATCTGGGGTCCCACAAGTAAAACGTGTGTAAATTAAACACACGTGAAGTGCTCAATATGTGGCAAATTAGTGCAGAAAATACCGAGGCCCGTGCATCTGTGGAGTCCGCCCGACTCTGAGATGTGACAGGTATTATTGCCCTCAGTAGAATTATTTAAGCCCGGTAGGAATCTCAGTGTCCGGGAATGTCAGGGGACTGTTATTAGACAAGTTTAATTAGGATCTACCCTGCTGCTCCTAACAAGCATTTAATTAACTTCTAGGCAGGGTAATTAACTTTAGATTGCGGCTGATTTCCTTCCTCACCTTCTGTTGACACTTGGCCTGCGCTGAGGCATCCTGCATGGCTGACAGTGTAATGGATAGCATCATTGAGAAGCCTAATACCAAGGCTGCCGAGCCTAAAAAATCACAGCCCAGCGATGAAGATAACAGACGAAATAACGACTCTCAGGTCTCGGTTCCTGGGTGTCACAGAAGGTTGCGGGGCCCACAGGAAGACTCGAAGCCCCCTGCCAGGAGGGGAAAGGCAAAAAGGAATGAAGAGGAACTTGCCCCAGAAAAAAACCCAGCCCCCTTTCCCCTCCCCCATTCCATTCCATCCTTTGCCTGGCCGGGCCACCCATGGGGGCCATCCACCTCTTGCCCCACGCCAAATAAGCAGCTTTTGACTTCTAGTCCCAAATGTACATGGTGCTTGACAGAGGCTCTGGCCCAACGCATGACTGCCCTGATGACACGAAAAACTGGAAGGCATTGGCCAGGCCACTGGCAACCCCAGGAGACTCCACCCTTTATCAGAGGGTTAAATTTCCAAACACATGCCATGAAGCTGGCTCTTCAGTCTTCCTGACATCGCTGTTAAAAATACTGGGACTTCCTATTATGATGCTGTTAACTCAAAAATAAAAGGCCGCTCAAAATGAGAGGCAACGAGCATTTATTTGAGATCAAACAGAATAGGTATTTGAGAATCACTGATTCAGGCAGAAAACCAAATAGTGTTCTGATTAGGAGATAAAGGCAAAGAGTATTCATTAAAGGGAAGGAGAACAATAACATTTATAGAAGGAAGGTATTTCTATTGGTGCAGCAAAGCTAACTTAGTGATGCTATTTCTAAACAGAGATTTTTAATTTTTAGTCCAGTAACTATCAGTAGCCATCAGTCCAGTAGTCATAATATCTGATTTCTTATTATCTGTGCAAACAGTTCTTTGGGACACAGTGTTGCTTTAGGCCCAATCCAAAGGTTATTTTTGCCCTGTTTTAACATTCCAAAGGTTTGGGGCATAAGAGGTATAAGGCTCTGTTTATATTATGTTTTACAGTACAATTTTGAACACTTGGTGGCTGCAGAATGAAACATGCTTCCCCTGTAATTATGATGAAATGTTTAATAATTCATACCTAGCTTCAAAAGTACTTGTGCTTTAAAAGGAAATTGGTTTATATTTGCGTTCATAGCAGCATTATTCCCAATCGCCCAAAGGTGGAAGCAATCCAAGTGCCCATTGACAGATGAATGCATAATCAATATGTGGTATACCCATACAATGGAATATTATTTAGCCTGAAAAAGAAAAGAAATTCTGACACATGCTACAACATGGATGAACCTTGAGGACATTATGCTAAGTGAAATAAGCCAATCACAAAAGAACATATACTGTCTGATTGCATTGATAAGAGGTTCCTAGAATAGTCAAATTCAGAGAGACATAAAGTAGAAAGGTGAGCACCGAGGTTGGTGGAGGGGGAATGGGGACCTAGTGTTTAGTGGATACAGAGTTTCAGTTTGGGATGATGAAAAAAGTTCTGGAGATGGTTGTGATGGTTGCACAGAAATGTGAAGGTACTCGATGCCACTGAATTGTACACTTAAAAATGGCTAAACTAACAAATTTTATGTTATGTACATTTGACCACAATAAAAAATGGGAATTGGTTCTTAATTTTTTATACTATGCTCCCAAGAACCAGGAAAGGCCCCACTCAGAGGATGCCATTGGGCCCAAGCAGGCGTTTACGAGTCTTACGGGCAGAGGTAGTAGCAGGTGCAGAGGCCCTGAGGTCAGGTGATTTGCCCAAAGCTAATAAGTGATGGAATTAGAACTCCATTGCAAGTATCTCTGCTCTTAATATCATGACACCGGGGCCTTCATTCCACATGGCAGTGAGCCACAGACATAACACAATTTTAGGGATAACTAAATTTTCATTCCTTTTCTCCCTAAATCTTCCTATTCATGTATGATTGGGGAGTATTTTACCACTAGAGCTTTCTTCTTCAGGGCAAGATTTTGATCCTTAAATAATATGTAGAACTGAGGATGTATATGGTCTTATCAGTCATTTTCATCTTAGTGGGAAATATATAGGGTGAGAGAAATCACAGTGCAGGCGATGATTCTCAGGAAGCAAGATGAAATATCCTGCAGAATCTTACTCCACAGCTATGATCCCAGCTGCTTTGTCCCAAGCTGGGAAGTCAGAATTGTGCTGTCAAACCTCAAATATTGGAGCTCATACACTTGAAAATTATAACTAAGTGGATGGATTTTCTCCTCTTAGCTTTTGGAGAAAGAGTCAAAACACTGAAAATCAATGTAAAGCACTGAAAAAAACAAAACAAAACATATATGGTTGCAGGCACCTTATTGCCATTGTCCCTATATCCCTTCTGCTGGAATGCTTCTTATACCTGCCTGCTCACCTCCTCATTTCTCCTGGGTCCCTGCTCTGATGTCACCTTACTCAGGCCTTGTTTCCTCCCCCTGCTCTGGCTTTCTTTATGATGCTTATCTCCATCTAAGGTATTATGCATTCATTTTGAATTTGGCTATTGTCTACCTCTCCCCATTGGAGGGTAAGGTGTCTGTTTTGCTTACCATTTTATCTGCATTCCTAACATTGTCTACCAGACAATCAATATCTATTAAATGAATTAAGAATGAATAACTTCCCACAATGCCATGAGGGATTTGAAGAAATGAACAAATCAAAAATAGGAACATCCTAAGTATGTCCCAAGTGTAATATTAATTCAGTCAATCTGTACGTTCCTTGTGTGTTGTGTTCTCCAGTGGAAACTGATATTTGGAGCAATAATCCTGAGTATTGAAACTAAATTAATTTACTTGATTAATTGACTCAACACATACTTATTGAGTGTCTGGTGAGTACACATCTGGTGCTATGCTAGGTGCTGGGTTCCAGTGGTTGATCACAAGCAGGTAAATTTCCTTTTCTCAAGGAGCTTAATATGTAGGAAATGTGTGGTCATCCATCATCGTCAAAGTAAATACATAATAACAAGCTGAAGGGAAAGTTGTAGAGAAAAAAACCCAGCTCCTAAACCATCAAGTGATATCCTGTAATCTTTGAAAATTAAAGAAGGAAAGAAGAGTAAGAGCCCTCAGAAGCGTGTCATGTTACCAGAGGTTGGAACTAAAGAGGTATTTATGGTTAAGCCTTCTGACGGCCAAATGCATCTGCTAACCAATTAATTTGCAATCACCCGCTTCGCCAGAGCTTTCAGGAGCACACGCCTGCATCATACTTATTAAAGTTTACATGAATCCATTCAAACTCAGTGCATCTCAAACAACTTCAGCTGGCTTCCCTCTCACCACCTCCTATCGGGGGCCCAGCCGGACTCCACCTGACTCGCCCTCCTGAGGTGCTCTGGCTGCTCCTTGATGCTCCCACCTCCACGTCCCTGTTCACCAAGTTTCCCCAGGTGGACCTGTCCTACCTCCTTCTTGAGGACATACTAAAGCTAACAATTCAATATAGAAAGAGACACTCAAGTGACCCCCATGAAAAAATTAAATAGTTAAGAATGTTGATGTGCTATCCGAAGAACATTCTGTGCTTCCTGGTGAGGATAAAAATATGCGATGGTATCTGTCACTCCATGTAGGAAAAAGAGAAAAGGACTGAACACATTGTCACTAGATTGCATGCGTACAAATAAACTTGGGCAAAATAAGAAAAAGTGCTTTCTTCTCATTTCCTAACTCAGCCTTCTACCAGTGGATTTCTAGCCCTTTCTCATAACACATACCTACAAAACAGAGATAGTTTTGAGATCTTCCATAATTTTCTGCTTTGTAACACACCCAAAAGTGAGGGAAAGCAGAACAGTGACGGATGCAGTGAATGATTTATCTCTTGGTTGCTCTATGATCTCAGGCAATGGGCGGCGGGGGGCGGGGGTGGGGGTGCTTTTTCTGAAGGTATGAAGAGAGGCAGATATCTCTTGGCAGATGCTGCTACTTTTCCGTAGAGAAGGTGCAAAATGGCGAGGAGCTCTGTAGCTGGTCCAACACCTTTACTGGGACTGGGACAACTGAAAGGGAACTTCTGGATCCCAGGATGGGCCATGCATGACTGCTGATTTAATTTGGTATTGTTGCTGGTTAAATGCTATGAATCAAAGCATCGGCAGGCAGAACCCCGCAGAAGCCAATGCAAGAATGACTGAGATGACACCTGAGTGTCTTTGTAGCTGGGGACACAGTGGCCGGAACCACTTTGCATTTGTTTAGAGTTTCAATTCTGTTACTGCCTAATGGTTTTCCAGCTGCTCATTCAATGTCTTAATTCCATTCTAATGTTCACAGACTCTAATAAAAGGGGAAACCATAAAGAAGTTAAACAGGACAGGAAGAATTCTGTGCCTGGTTCTGTCTGTGCCTGGTTTTCATCATTTCTGAAGACCTACTGAGATGGTGGCATGCCTGAGCCATTGGAGACTCCAGTTTTCTTAAATTCTCTTCCTTTTTCCCAGAAGAAGAAATGCACATTTTGTTCTCTCTTTGCCTTTCTGCTGTAAAGTCATCAGAGGGCTAATCACAGCCCTTGGGATGAAAGGGAATCACTGCTCCCGCTTCAGCAGGCCCTGAAGTGCGATTCCCTCACTGGCACCCTTCCCTATCTTGTGCCATTGCCACAGTGATACCAATGGACAGCAAAACTGACAGCTATAAGTTAGCTTACTACAGGCTGGAACATCCTGGGGAACATGGGAGGTGTAGGGTGTCCACTCTTTGCAGGTACCTGTGTTTCTTTCTACTGTCTCTTCCTCATGAGTTGGGGGTCAGGGGCCACAGAACCCTGTTCCGCCTTCTTCTTGGTAAAATGCTGAAAATCTTACGAAGTCAGTACTGAAAGAAGAAGACCCACAGGAAACTACAAGGAGGAACGTGGCTGTTTGCTGTCAAAACAAGCAGTTCACGTTGAGTGTGTTTGTAGTTTGAAAGGCATCAGTCACATGGATGTGTGTCAAGTCTCATCTCACCTGGCAACCAGCTTAGCTTTTCTCTTTATGACACGAGACTTCTCAGTTTCTGCTACCTCTGGTGCCCAGCCAGGACTCAGGTTCCTTGCACGCACTCGCGGCTTGAACCCACGCCAACCGCTCCCCCAGGCATCTCCTCCCACCACCAGCTCAACGCTTCTCTCTTATACATGCTACACCCACACAAGCTTTTCGTCGTCTTCTCTCATTCCATTTTTATCTGAATCAAAGCTGCAGGTGAAAAAGGATGGGGGGCTCAAACAGGATGATAACCAATTTCGAGTGCTTGTCAAAAAATATGGTTAATAAAAATGAGTGGAAAATTTCACGTTATCCTATTACCTGTGACCTAGGTATGGGGAATCAGCACTAGCCATGGAGAAGTCTAGAGATATGGTTCATGGTACTGTTCTGGCCTCCCCTCTCCTTTCTATATTCTTTTATCAATTACCACTATTTCCCACCTCACATTATCGCCAATCCTCTCTTCCTATCTAATTTCTTAATCATATTTTTAGTTCCTTAGGGGATATCTCCACATGAATACCTCACCATTGCCTCCAACCCAGACAGCCCTAAATTTAACTTATCATCTCCTTCTTTCTCCCACAAGTAAATGGCTCTCCTGCAGACTCCCAGCTTTTACGCATGACATCAATTCTTCTGGCCCCAGCTCAAAGTCCTGGAGACAATGTTGCCTCTTCTCTTTCTTTCCCGTTTGAATTGGACCTAAGTCACTAATTTCTACCAATGTTTACTCTTTGCTCTGTATTCTCACTGCCACTCCTGAGTGAGTGAATCCAGATGCCCATCCTGGCATGCTCCCCATTTTGCCTGTTCCATATTATCTTCCAGCCTTGGCCAATGCACCTGTTCCTTCATTGCTGCCACACTTTGCAGCTTTGTAGGAATTCTTCACATCTGCCATACGATCCCTCACCTTGTCATTATGCTCTAATTCTAGCCTGTCTTCATGAACTTGTCATTATTTTGTTTTATACAGTCAACACTTGGCTAACGTTCCTTCTTGAGTCTCTGACCTTCCTTCTGGTATTACTTTCCTCTGCCTAAAGCACATACACATTATTAGAGTGCAGCCACAGCGAAAACAATTGCATGAAGCATTTCACAATTCTTATTGTTTCTGCTAATAATCTACTAAGGTCATGGTGAGGAATCCAAGTGCAAAATGTCCAAATTTCTCACACTCCTCTTCATGTTCATGTCATGCCCAGTCCCACACGCATATGAACTGCTGATTACAGACAAGCCTATTCATCTCACAAGGCTCTCAGTGCTTGACTGTAACATTCTATATAACAGGGACCACTAACTTAGCTCCCACTGCAGAATTTACGGGCAGATGACAATTCAGCAGCCTAGAATACAGGTCTCCTGTCTCCCTGTGGACCTATTTCTGTTTCCCAGAGGGCTGCAGTGAAAGGCTTCTGAAAGACTATAGTTTTCAAATTCTTTCAAAATAAGAACTTACGATAATTGCAATTTCATTTTTTTAGACTATTAGGTTTCTCCAGATTATCTGCCCTTAAAATGCTGAGAAACCCAGGACCCTGGGTTGATGGAGAGGTGGGTAGGTGGTGAGCACCATTACAGCCAAAGGAGGAAGTAAAATGGCAGCATTCGCTTGCTTCTGTGGCATCACCAGAGGGTCGTCCCAAAGTCGGCTTTGAAGGAAAGTCTTGGAGGAACCTCCCTGGCGAGATGTGCCTGGAAAGATTGACACAATGGCAGAAAATAGCTCTGGAATTCGGCAGCAAACTATCCCTAGAAGGTGTTGGCAGGAGAGGAGTTCGTTTCCATGGCATGGTCCCAGCCTCGAGTGGGCGGGAACAGCCTACAACAATCCACACAGAAGATAATCATGGGTGAACACTCACACGTTTGCTGTAATTAGATCAACAGTGAGAAAATCATTTTCATCCTCTCCTTTTGTCCGCTCTCACAGAAGAGCTGAGACTCACAGAATGTTCTGAAAATGGTCCTACTTTTTTTTGACACTTATGTAAACAGAGTAATGATGACACAGAACATTCACGTTGCAATTGGCACTTGTTGCATTTGAGCATGAATGAAGTAGTCTTGTGATCTGACTTGTTCACGTGATCTCCTTTTCTTTGCTCTGCCTTTTGAAATTCCAGCAATTTCATCCCATTTTTCCTCACATCGGATCATTAAAAAAAAAAAAAGGTAAATTGTATCTGAAGTTCGTGGCACTCATGAGGGAAGAAGATGACACTGTCAGAAGAGGAAATTTTTAAAAGAAAAAAAAAAGAGAGAGAGCGAGAACAAGGAAACACTTTTTAAAAAGGTAAAAATGCTCTGATATTTGTGAGGTCCTTAATTCTAGATTTCCTGGCCGTAACTGGACCCGATGCTGGGTTGGCGAGTAGAAAGTAGGACTAGTGCTGCTGAACATTAGTTATTTTCTCTGGGCTCTGGCCAGGGAGTTTTCATTTCACATAGCTTTCTCAGTTTGGAGCCATGATTCTCTAAGCAATAAATAGCTTTAATTGTTTTTGAAAAGCAAATACTAATGCACACTATGGTATATCCATGGTCTACATACAGTGGGAGCATACCGTAAGTTTTACTCAATAAGATGCTATGTTGCATTGGGCATGACCAATAAAAACGTGTGGAAGCACTAGCAGATGATGCAAATATGCTTCTATCGGATTAGCAAATAGTGACTTTCTTGGGGGTGGGTAATAGATCACCTTAGAAGTAGGCAGAATAAATGGAAAGAGATTTTTTTGTCTGTCCAGGAGACTGGAGACTGCTAAGGTGAAGACAAGTTGATCTTTTGTGGGCTGTGTTTACTCGCCAGCCTGGCTGCACATGTACAGTGTTTCAGTAAACACCAGTGTCCTTTGGTGACTCGCAGGTTGGCGGGTTGACTTGTAACCAAAATGATGATGTTAGAACTTTATGAGATTTATTTTACTGAAGCAAATTGCCTTCTGTGTACTTTTTGTGATGGCACAGTGCAAATCCTGGCTGTCCCCAAGGAGGAGCTGGTGGCTAAGGACAAAGTAAGAGGAGACTTCTTTTGTGAATACTCTTTTGTGGCCCTCGATTTTGTATCATGTGCAAACACTGCCTACTTAGAGATAAAAAAGTTAAATTAAAAATGGCAGTGGGGACTGAATCACATGTAGATATGTTTCTGATGAAGCAGGGTATGCTCACTATCCACATTTTATAATAATTTGTGTGATTTAACCAACTAGGCCATTGGTAAAAGTCTACATAGATCAGACCAGGGAGAGACTGGCATGGGAGCATTTTCTCCAGCATTTGAATTTGCTGTGCCCTTCTGAAGATAACTGATGTCACTGTTTGGTTAAACGTCCCTTCTAGCAACCACTGGGTGGATAGTCAAGCATGGGCCCCTTTCAGGAATACAGGTATGTGGCCATTCTTGACTGTCCACCCCATCGGTTTCTAAATGATAGGAATCATCAACTAAGTTTCTGTTGCTTTGAATGTAAGTAGTATTTTGTGCGAGGCCTAAATTAAGACCCAGTATCGTGTGCTGCCTTGACCTCTGGTGAAACTGGGAGGATCTTGAAAGGCCCAACTGCCAGCCTCCTTCCCAACCCTGCAACCATGGATGAGGTGCCTAAGCCAAACAGCCTTCCTTATCACAGGGACCAGGCATGGTGCCTGCTCATCCCTGAGAGGTGGGCTTCAGTTCCCTGCCAGCCCGTGGAATTATTCAAACAAGCCATCCACATCCTCCCATGCAACCTGGGGTACCCCATCCTCTTGTCACTACAAATCCCCTTCAATGGTGCCTGCTCGTTCATTCTGTCTGAGTGCACCCTGTGTGGCCCTGTGTGGCAAGTGGTGTCCCTTCCTCTGGGGCTGTGAGTATGTGTGTCTAATAGCCCAGTGCAAGGAGCCGGATATTTGGCCATCCTCATAACCCTAAAGCAGGAGTCTTTACATCAACAGAGGAAAGAGGAGGTGAACAAACACATCTGAATGTAATCCTTTAACCGTGACATCAGAAACAAAGAGATTATTTGTGAATAACCAAATCGTGCCGCAGGACATGTTTATAATGAAATTTGGTAATGTCTCTAATATTCCAGTAAAGGAAGGAGTGTTATTCCTTTTGTAAAATACTTTGCTGGGGCTCTGAGACTCTCTTCTTTCCTGTTCCCTATCTTCTCTCAGATCTTCTCTCGCCAGTTTTTTCCACTGACTCCTGTTTTGATTGTCTCCTAAATGTTGCCTCTTCTCATAGCCGGTCTCATTTGGGCTTTCGCTTATTTGTATGCTCAACTTCTTCCAAGCGATATTCCTCGCTCCCTTTTATAGATATGCTATGTATAGAATAAATATATAACCATTAAAATAAAGCGAGTCCTTTTAGTACCAGCTAACACGCCTGCCATAGTGGGGGTGACATGCTGAAGCAGTAGAAACACATTTGTAGGAGAAATGAGGGTTAGATGAGAGGGTGGAGTATGCTTCTGGGCACTCTGTGGGCTGGCTGAGGACATGGGCAGGGGCCACACAGGGGTCCCAGCACGGGCCAGGGCCCTCTACGGCCCATGGTGCTGAGGCTCCATCTGGGTAGAAAACCCTAATAAACAGAAATGCTCAGAAAATGGGGTAGTTGGGATAGATTTTAGATTTTTTCTCCTGATTAGTACAGTTAACCCAGATCTGATTTTTCCTTCTGAGGAATGCTATTAGAAGTCTTTGTAACATGTATGAAAATATTTTTCTGCCTTTGTAAATACGGAAAAAGAAACACAATTTGGTCTTTCTTTGCTGATTCTGGGTTTTACAGTTGTGATTCATATCCTGAATGTTAATTCTCACTATGAAATACTAAAGACGTGTATGTATGTAGGAGGTAGAGGTACTGCTCAGGAATCAGTGCTTTATTTTCCTTGTACCTGGTGTCTGCATTTGATATGATGGCCAGGTGTTGCTTTAAAATCTTGCTACGCCAAGTATGGCCTGGCCCAGCAGCCTGGGTATCACCTGGGAGCTTCCGCGAAATGCAGAGTCCCAGGCCTGCCCCAGACCTGCTGTAGCAGATCTGCCTCTAAATGGCATTCCCAGGTATTGTGCATGCGCACTAAAGTTTGAAAAGTACTCCTCTGAAGTACTCTAGAAAAAAGAAATTGAAGAAGGAGGTGGGAATGATGAAATATAACAGCAAAACACTGATAATTGTAGGGGCTGGGTGAAAGGTACATGAGTATTATTATAATGGTCTCTCCATAATGGTGTGATGAATAAAGAATTAAAAATAATCCCTAATATCATCTCTTATTGATCTATTACTGCTAAAAGTGAATTCCCCCATAAAAACGTCAATCCTTCCCTCATATCAAATCACAGTTTATTCAGGTATGATGTAATTCTGGTTAATCCAATTTTCATTGTACATTAAACCCTATATACTGATTAAATACTCATTGAACTGCTTGGAGGCAAAAAAAAAAAAAAAAAAAAGAAAAAGAAAAAGAAGAAGAAGAAGAATATGACCCACTTAAAATATAGCCATCACATCACAGACCATACATTCTTATAATGGGAGGCAGAAAAAAAAAGCAGAAAGAGCTTTTCTCTTATTATTATCATTTTTTTTTTATTTAGCAAACACTTCTATAGAGCTTACTATGTGTCAGGTACTTCCTCAGGAATTTATAGATATTAATCCACTTAATGCATCTGGTTCTCACAGTGACCCTGTCAGCAGGACACCTTACAAAATATGAGATTCTGAGGTGGCCATGGCATTCCCTCCACCTGACCTGCACAAGGCCCTGCAGCTTGGCAGCCTGGTAGCCCGGGAGGTGCCACTGGGGCTGGGGAAGGCCCTTCCCTGTCCCGCAAAGCCTGTTGGAAGCTACTGATAGTGATTGCAGGTTAGGAGATTGCTCAGCAGACTGAAATGGTAAAGCCCTGGTCCCCAGCTGACTCGGCGACTTGGAACGCCCTGTTAAATCCTCTAAATGAACAGCTCAAAGAAATTGAGATGCAACTGATGGAATTAAGCAAAGCTTAGAATTTAGTTATCACTCCTTTTCCGCTTTTTCCCCCCAAAGAAGTAAAATGAGCTACAGAATCAGAGAACTGGGAACCCACACTGCCTTGCATGTCTATACTAGAGCCAGGGCCTAAAAGAAATCACATTATGAAAAAAAATAACCATTTTCATAAAGTATAGAGACTATGTATGACCTGAACAACTTGCACACTATTTTTTTAGAACTGTATTAATTCCAAGGGACATTGTTTTTAGATTAGGAAGCCAAAAGAAACTTTAGTGGATGTGATTTGCTCCTGGACACCTTTTTCATAATGCAGAAATGGAAATGCCTCTTTAAATGATGGGCACCAATACGGCGAGAAATGGAAAAATGGGGACATGGATACATACCCGGTACAATTGGGCAAAATGTTAATATTTTCACTGTTCACACTGGCTCACGTTCCCACTCCTGTGAGTGTATGCTACAGAAACACTTCTTCTCCATGAAGAATATTCGTGGCAGTGCTGTTTGTAAAAATTGGAAAAGACTTATTGCAAAAAAAATGTTGGGAGAATCTCAAATGTCCCTCAGTAACAGATTGGTTAAAAAATAAACCACAAAACCATTTTTTTTTGCAAGGAAATATGATACACCAATAGAAAAGCAAAAAGAATAAAGTGGGTCTATTTGTACTAGTGTAGAAAGAAAGCCACAATTCATTGTTAAGTAAAAGAAATCAAGTTGTGAAACTATGAAAAATGTGATTCCATTTTTATTTAAAAATGATAAGATAGGATAAAAATAAATAGAAAAAAAGGCTGAAGGAATATGCATCAGGCTGTGGATACTTTTAGGATATGAGCCAGCAGGGGACACTCCCATGCACGGAGAAAATAATGCTTCCTAAATTTTTAATTCTATGGCTTATCTGAGGGATCTTAAAATCCACGTTTTCTCTATTTGTAAAAAATATGATGGTGTTTACTTTAGAGAGAGAAGTTTTTTTGTACAAGAGACATGTGTGCCCCAAAAGGAAAAAATCAGAGAGGGCAAAGAGGAAAAGTACTGGGTGTTCCCAGCTATCTTAACCACTTAGGATTGTAATTTATAATGAAAGTTAAAAATAATGATGAAATTGGAAGCATTCTGCTAGTATGCTAATTTGCCTTATTTAATGTGACCTTTCTTTGCTCTTAATTTATTTTAATAACTAAAATGATTAATAGAAAAAAATTTCTTTCTCTCTCCCCTCTTTCCTTCTTTGCTTCCTTCTTTCCTTCCTCTCTCTTTTCTTCCTTCTTCCTTCCTGCCTCTCTATTTCTTCTTTGTTTCCTTCTAAGAGAGAGCCTTCTATATATGGCGGTTCTGTCAATTCAAAAATAGCAATGAAGAAGAAATTGGAAGTGAACTCTATGCTGAAGGATCCACTTCCTGTGGCTGAGCTTGGGATCAATTGTTGCCCATGGGGCAGTGTAGTCCAGTGCCTTTGAGATGAACCAGAGCGAGCTCCAGCTGAAGAAGGAGCGTCAGGCCAAGCTGAGACATCTGCTCTATGGTAGTCTGAATGTAGATGCCGTTGAGACAGAGGGCAGGGAGCCCTTAGAGCTTCAAGTGCTGAGATGCTACCCAAGGCTGTTGGAAAGGGCTAGATGCTCCGCTTCAGGCCAGGGAAGGATGACCCAGCCATGCCCAGCCTTTCTTGAGATAGTTCCTGCTGTAATTCCAGGTGGTGGAGACACTCTTCCATACCTACCACAAATGAGCAATTTCTTGGAAAGAGCTTTCCTCGACCATAGAAAAGAAAGTCCCTCCTTCATTTGCGAATGGATTCAGAGGTTATGTTGTGGGGAGAGGGCATGGGCCAGGGCAGCTGCTAGATGGTGGTGTTTCTATAGAGGTTATAATGGGGGTAGGGTTAGGGGGCTAGGGCCAAGATGGATGACGGTGGCACTCCTATGGAAGACTATGATATCAAAATCTTTCTCTCTTCTGAGCTTGATGCTGCTTGGCAGGGGATAGTCATAGTCTAAAGAACTGGTTTAAAATTGGAAAGAGATGAGAGCAGATGCTGTAGTCCAGAAATATTTTCACTATTTTGTTTACATGGAAGTTTAGTTAAGAAGAAATCATTAAGAAAGTGAAAACACAAAAATTCATTCTGAAAAGTCTTAAGAAGCAACATATGGCAAGTAGGTAGATGTTTCAGAAAAACAAAGGCACCCCAAGAGTGTTGTTCTCATGCTACAAACAGGAGCAGAAATAGCATTTCCTACAAAACGTGTTTCTTGGGACACCAGGTGATGATTCCAGAAGAAATAAACCTGAACGTGAGCTTGTCACCCTGGGCTGGGATTTGGATAGAGAAGCCTTGGAAAATTATACTACAATCAAATGTATCAAATTCTATAACCAGCAATTTCAAATTGTGCATTCTAAATTGATATATTCTACACAAATAAAAGGATCTGATTTTGGGCTTTGAAATCAGCCGCCTGCCTTCTGTTTGCTGTACAATGCCATCTGACTTCCTAAAAAGCGCAGTGCCTTTTTTCCCTCCAGCACCTGCTTAGCTTCAAAAATGTCAGCAGCTCATCTCCGACAGTTCTGTGTGATGCCAGAGCTGAGATCACCTGACAACACCAGGGAAAAGCAAGGTGAGGGAGAAGGGAGGGCACAATGCTGATGGGCCCTGGGGCGGGAAAGATAATGAGAAGCAGACAGCCCAGGGCCTCAGCACCGTCACCAAGGGAAGGCCCTCTTCATCATCTTCTAACTCACTTGGGAGCCAAGGGTTACAAGTGTTCTTTGAGGGGAGAAGCTCCAGGTATAGCATTGATAAGAGGGCCCAGATCCCACACAGGACTTAGAATTCCTTCTATTGCTGCAAATGTTCCCCAGGATGAATTCACATTTCAAGTCAGCATCCCAGAGGGGTGAATATATTACCCACATGTAATCAGACAGTATTGTGGAAGTACCAGTGAGATCTTCAGTCTGTGTGACCTTAGGAAAGTTGCTTAAGTTCTCTGACCCTCAATTTCCCTATCTGTAAAATAGGTTATTCACAGGGCCTGCTTCCTGGGCATCGAATGATGAAATACGTGTCAAGTGCTCAGAACAGTGCCCAGCATAAACTTGGCATAGCTGCTGCTATGACTACTGTTGTCATTATTATTACAATCATCTTCCCTTAAGAGAATATATTTTAGAAAAAAAAGTAATAGCCTAGATATTCTGCAAAGGCCAACAACTCTCCAAAACTGATGTTATTATCGTTCCAGTCACTCATTATGCCTGTCTGATATCATTTTTAGGTCATAAACTTATTCTGGAAATACAGGTTCAGTTTTTCTTATGAAACTTGGAAGATTTTGCTCAATTACCTGGTTAAATTCCTTCCTGGGGTACCTCAGAGATGTCAGTCAACTCTTTCTGCCATCCCCACTCTCTCTGCCCAGGGCACATCTGCCTGGGAGACGGAAACCGGGGCAGGCTTCTCTTTCCCCAGGACCCCTTCTCTGCTGTCTATTCTCATGCTGAATGCTTCCCTGCTCTGCTTCCTACCCCACGTAGGATTCTGACTGCTCGCTAGGCATTGTTGTACACCGCCTAGCACTGCTGATTATTGTATATAGTTTACTTATGCACACACTATTTCTTCCCTTAAAGCAGAGACCTTGAGGTATGTGCTTGGAGCCTTCCCCCTTTTTCCTTGCCTAGCAGAGTGCAACACTCACTGATGGATGGATTAAAGTCCAGAGGAAGAACTAAATTGAGAATCTAAATAAATTTAAGCATTTGAGATGAAGACGGAGAAGACACATCTAGGAAATTTTTCTTTTAGAAAAGACTGCGAGAATGGAACTAAAGTTTAGATGAGAAGCCAGGATGGAGGTGATGGTTAAGCCGTGAGATCGAGTCAAGAGGGCAAGGCCCCCAGTTGGAGCCGACCTCAACCCTGGCCAAAATCTTTCTTTAGCTCCTGTCTTCGTGAAAGTCTACTTACTAAATATTTTAATCCACGGTGTCTAGTACCTGGTAGGTGCTCAGTAAGTATTTGTCAAATGCTAAACGAATGCATGAATGTGCTTGACCGAAAACACGGTAAAAATAAAGCATTAGATACACGCAGGACAACTTTTGCGATTTAGTGACTCAGAGAGGTTTTACCAGCAGCTGTTTTGATGGAAAATGATAACTCACAGGGTCTCTCCCATCCCTCTCTGTGGTGGAGAACAGTCATGCCGAGCAAATTGCAGTGGACTTAGCCGCAACCGCGGAGGCCAGGCAGGTGCGTGCAGGCTCTGCGTTAGAGGAGAGTTCTCCCATTTGGAAGTAGCTCAGCACTCCTGCATGAGTAATGCAGGAAATGTGGGGTACCAACATTTTGATGTTAGTAAACCGGTGGTTATTTGTGATTATAGTAGTATTATCAAAAAGCACTTGCTTCCAAAACAATGTTTTTGCATGCTTTACTCTGCACCTCTTTCACCGATGTGGGAAATATAAAATAGTATTTAAGATTCCAAATAGGGGGTAAATCTGCCTCCTGCCACCCCCTCTGCTTCCAGAAATGATGTTTATTTTAACAGTTACACGTTTTTGCTTATTTTGAATACCAACAGAATGTCAGATTTCAGGAGAACTTCGCCTAGCTGAGCTATAGAAAGAAGCAATGAACTCCATTTTTTGGAGCGAAATGTGAGGAAAGAATAATCATTCAGTTTCCTTCTATACCTGTAATAGAGTTACATGAAAAGATTTAAATTTTAAAATATTATCCCCCAAGTATAAATCTTTTCCACGGAAAAATGTTTCTGGACCTGGACCAAGTCACAGAAATCTTCAACACATGTGTTCCTTAAGGAAAAGTCTTATTCAACTTTGAAAATCTTTCCTGTGGAACAGGCCCGGAACAAATACTCAGTGAGTTGGATCAATTGAATAGATCCCTAAGTCCGGTGATTTCTGGCAACTATTTTATAAATTGGTTTCTGGGGAGGAATGTGGCTCTGCAGAGATGCTATTTTCCTTTTCTTCCAGGTGAGTGACGAGTGACACTGCTCTTTGTAAATAAGGAGCTGCCAATCCAAGGGAGTAGTGGAAATAGAAAAGGGGTACCCCCCGTACCAGCGTCGGTAGGCATGGCCTAGGTGGAGAGTTCAGACCTAGATCCTAGTGTTGTCCTTGAAGTTCAAGTCCAAGGCTCACGTGTATGCGAAGCCACTACAATGTCTCCACACTATTGAGAGGAGACCCCCATCCAGGCCGGCAGGGGCAGCTTCATCCAGGAGCTCATTAGCAATGCACATTAGCAGGCCTACTGAATCAGAAAATTTGGGGGTCCATCCTGGCCATCTGTGTTTTAACAAGTCCTCAAAGTAAATCTCATGCATACTCAGGTGTGCACATCACTAGTGTGCCCTCCTTCATCTCCTTTCAGTGAGGAAAGCTTGTGTTTTGTTTAATTTAAATGATTATGCTTTGTGGAGAGGGCTCCAGTTGGACATGAAGAGTTACCATAGACACGGCCTTAGGCAGCGGGACCAGGTGAAGCTGTTCTGGGCTACAAGATGAGTCTACCTGTCTTATCTTCAGAACATATGCCTCTACCCGCATCCTTCTGTGGTTCATATGCAAGACACAGGTAGTTTTGGTTTCTTCTGATCTTTCTATGCTATCCATAGGGGAGAACTTAAACAAATCTTTAGTATCAAGATATCAAGGGAAGCCAAGATCCACCAAGAAGGCTTTCATTGTGTACGCTTGGCTGCTGAAATGTCACACGAGGCTAAATGCTCACAAGAAGAAGATAAAATTAGTCATTCAAGGCCAAATTCAGGGCTAAGACTCCCCCTTCTAGCTGATCTGATAATATCCTCAGACTTGCCAGAGGATGTGGGTTGCTATGGTGATGAGAGGAGATGAGAGAGAATTTGGAAAAAGACTATAAAATGTTGCAAGTCAAGATTCTTATGACTTAAAAATACTTGGTCTGAATAAAGGCAAGTGACTTCTATTACCTACTTCCCTTAACGTAGCTGTCATCATAACACAGGTAAATTTTCCTAATTCTTAAGACAAAGCCAAAACTTATTTTACTATGTGTCTCAGGACCCCAAAAGATCAAAGTGACAGAAACAAGGATCTCTGTCTTAACACCTCCCTCATACAGGCTAACTCCATGATACATGATTTCTCTGTCTGTAGTTGTACTTGAGAGACTGTGATTTAATGGATGGGATTTACTAATTGTGGTTGCAGACATCCCAGGTCTGGGTTGCACTTGGTTTCACACACTGCAACGGAGAGTAGGAAGCAGTGTTTCAGAAGGACTGTCACTCAATAAGCATGAAATTATATTTAATCACAAATTTAATGTAAATGAATGTAATCAGGTAATTAGAATGTGTAGTGGCGTGATATTTACAACATGTATCAATGCACTTATAATGTTGTGTAAAATTATGTTAAAAATTCTTATTGAACTTTGTAAAAAAAAGGCACTGTTCAGCGAAAGCAGATGATTTTAAAGTTCAACATCTTGATCACTTCAACATTTCATTTATGAAATGCTGTGTTTAGCCAATACTTTTAACAATTTGCTAAATATGTTTTGTAAAAATCAAACAATTTCATAGTTAGTGGAGTGCTAAAAAAGCCCTAGGATCTATTCTCTTGGCTGCATATAGCTCAAACAGCTGAAGCCATTTTAAAAAGATGCTTCATTATAAATCATTGAAAATAGGAATTCAGAACAGAAATGCTGACACAATCCTTTATTCCAAATGAGGGCCTTAAGTACCACCAGATTCCTGAATGTGACCAAATGACAATATCTGACGTGACTACTTGGGCAGAAATGATGCAGACAACACTGCTCGCAGAGGGCTCGTCTACACAGTTGCAATGTGGTTGCTTCAAAGTAAAGTGACCCAACAGAAGACACGCCTGCTTTTCTAAAAGTATCTGTGTAAACATCTTGATGCTCTGTGGCAGTTTTCAAAGGGTGCTTCCAGGAACTCCTGGGAAGGCCCTCCAGACAAGGGTCTCAGGACTGTTTTGGGGCACCTAGTGGGGAGCCCTAGGGGGGCCTGGGTGTCCAACATCCCCGCCTTTCTCAGCCAGAGCACCTTTACCCTTGTCTGCCTCATATTGAGCTTCCCGAAAGATTTAATTTGAAAAAAGAATACTGATGCTGAAAATGTTTGTAAATTGCTGGCATATGGAAGAAGCTTCATCAGATTACAGCAGAATTCGAGCTAACATTAGGCTGACAAGGGCAGGACCAGGGGGTCCCCTGTAGAGGATAAGGGCTGAGCATACCTCCAGAGTTAGGGAGGCCACAGATCAACTAAGAGAGTTTAATTAGTACAGACAGGAAAAAGCAAGTACTGCAGGTCTATGTGAGAAGTGGTCTTTACACTCCTGGATGCATACAGGATATTCTTCTGTCCAGGGGCACAGTGGCTTTAATGGACTAACTTTCCAGAGCTTCAGTTTCCTAGTGTGATTGAAAAATGTGCCTACTGTCTGCCATTTCATTCTTTCTTCCTCTTCCTTCTCTCCTTTCTCCCACATTCAAAAGAAAGGCAAATATTTCTTTGTCCCAATCTTGCTGTGGAGTGTCAACACAGGGTTGTTAAAAATCTCGGGGCCCCAGACAAAGAGACAACTAGAGAGGGCATTGCTCCTGAGAGAGCAACCGCACAACGCAAAACTATTGAAGGTGGCAAAGCTATGATCCTCCTCTCTGTCCGCCTGTGCATCTGTCTGTCTGTCTCTACATATCTTATAAATAGAATTCAGAGGACTGCACAGGATCATGTATTCATACATGTGGACTAAAAATGAAGTCATCATTTTTTTTCTGATAATAATTAATTTTTTTTTCTGATAATAATTCCAAATGATTTGATTCTTTTCCTCCTGGGACATTTGATTAAAATTTACTTTCCCCTTGGAGTTAGGGATGGCCATGTGACTTGTTTCAGCCACTATAGGTGAGTAGAAGGGAAGTATGCATTTAATTTCTGTTCTTGACCCCACTTTCTCTTTTTGGACATAGTAATTTAACCCCATGCTAAGGAGTCCTCCTCAGCCAAGGGCTCTGAGTGCCTGTGATGAGCAGACACCCTCCCCACACCCACGATCCACAGTGAACACGGAGCCCTCTTGTGTGAGGTGGTGAGATCCAGGGCTGTTAGTTATAGCAGCATAACCTAGCTACCCTGACTAACGCAGAAGATACATCTGGTTGGGCCGACTGGTCTGATAAAGAGAATTGGATTTTCTCATTAATGTATGTGGTGAAAATTTGTTATAAATAAAATAAGCTAAATTCTGTAGTTCCAACATACAGTATATTAGAACAATATATCTAGTGCAACTATTTAAAATTATGCCATAAAAACGTAAATATCATCTTAAAAATGAATGACGAGGTGCATAGTTTTCAAGTGTTAGGAGTAAATAAACAAAGAAGTTTAAAGACCCTAGAGACCCCTGGTCTAGAGAATCAAGAGCCAGAAACACAGGTTAAAAGCTATTAGGGGTTGGACCGTGGCCCAAATGCATATGTTGAAGTCATTACTCCCAGTGCCTCAGAATGTGACTATTTGGAAATAGGGTTGTTGCAGATGTCATTAGTTAAGACGAGGTCATACTAGAGGAAGGTGGGTGTTCTTATAAAAAGGATGCCATGTGAAGAGACAGAGAAGCACTCAGGGAGAAGCCATGGGAAGATAGAGGCAGAGATCAGAGTGATGCTTCTACAAGTCAGGGAACTCCGAGGATGGCCAGAGATCCCCAGCAGCTGGGGGAGAGCACGGAAAAGATTCTCCCTCACGGCCTCAGGAGGAACCAACCCTCCTGCCTGCCAACACCTTGATCTCAAACTTTCAGGCTCCAGCCCTGTGAGACAATCAATTCCGATTGTTCAAGTCACCCGATGTGCCGTGCTTTGTCAGGGCAGCCCAGACATGAATACAGAAGACTGGGGAAGAAAGGGTGAGAGCTACAGTGAGGAGTAAAACATCGAATGAGGGTCTAACTAGCAACTTAGGCACCCTAGACATGGGAGTTGGGTCTGAAGAAGCTGCCGTCCAAGGCAGGGCCTCTGAATCAGTGTTCTTCCCAGCATCAGGGAAGCACTTAGTGGGTGACACTGCGGTGGGACCCTAGAGCAAGTAGGAATGGCAAAGCTGAGGGCCCGGGAACCCTTCCCCATCTTTAGAGAAGCCATCTGTCTCTGGTTCTCTGTCCAGGGATTTGGGATTCCACAGGTTGTGTGCTGTGACTACTTGTGGCGCAGTGTCTATTTGCTGCTTGGCCAGGCCCTCTGTGTGTCCTGGGGGCAGCTGGTCCACGTGTGACCAGGACAACTATTTCTATGTGACTGACATGTTTATTAAAATACATATTGATTAAGTATTCCCTCAGTCATGGTAGGAGTCATTTGCCAAAATATATTTGGGTTCTATGTGGCATTCCCACGTTAGTCTGTTGTCGTTTATGAAGCATGCTCATACTCTAGTAAGGCTCTGGGTCTCAGAAAGCCGAGCCTTTCTGTATGATTAGAGTTCAAATTGGATTAAAATTAATACAAATGAATAGGCTCAATATGCAGGAAGCAGAACTTTGGAGGCGCTCTAAAATATTGGCATTTGGAAATATTGGCCTCTATGTGATATCTAGGCTCATCAAAGACCAGAGGCCAAGGTATCATGGCAGGATTCATGAGGTTACATTATTTTTCATATTATTTAAACTTGCCAAGTTTCTGGGGCCCCAAGAAACGACGTCTGTTCCTAACATCACAGCCTGGTGAGGGAGTACAGGGGTCAAGAACTTGAACTTACATCCCAAGCCCACATTCTAACACCGTGCCGCACCGTCTCCCTACAGAAGTGGTGGAGAATATTGGTCAAAAGGAGAATCCCACTGAAGAATGGCAAAATGGACAGAACTGTGCCTGCCTGGATGGACGGGGGGCCCCAGGAGAGGAAGTGAACGAGCGAGCTTGTCTCCCAGGCAGGGGGGCTACTCAGGTTCTTGGCCTCGCAGAAACGTTTTGTGCCGCTTGCATGTCCGCCAGCTTGGCTGAGTGGATCTCTGATAGCAGACGGCTTTGTTCCTGTCGTCTTTCTTTAGCTGCAGGGCTGTGCCCTTTGCCCAGGTCTAGTTTCAACAGGTGCCAGGGACTTAGTGGGTCGAAACAGAAAGGCGCATTCATCGTTAAATCACTGCTGTCCCCCAGCACTGCTCATCAAAGTGTGGCCATGCCTCCTCCCATCCATTTGGGCACAAGTCTCCTGTTGGGCACAATGATTTATTCATGTCTCCTCAAAGATGAGTATCATATGGGACTCATTATATGATGGATTTCAGCTCATCTGAATGATTGCGCTGCCCGCGTGGGACCTGTCAGAGGCTCAGGGCCCTGGGAACTGGACACCTAATACCAGAGCCTTCGTGGGAACCTGTCCCCGGATGAGCCCATCCTGGAGGCCCGGAGGCGTGTCAGCAGAGCTTTGGGGCTTGGCTCTGCACGAAGGAGTCGGAGCAGGGATGTCCAGCCTCAGGGAGAGCCAACTGTCTAGTTTTCATATTGTACAGCTTTAGTCACAGACGAAATCTTCGTGGGGCTTCTGGAAGCTGCGTGTACCCTTGGTTGCAGACTGAGCCATGCAGAAACTATTTTTAGTTCCTCTAGACCTCAGGTCTTTGCTGATGGAGAGTTGGAAGTGTGTAGGGATGAGATGCCCAGAGTCCTTCCTACATAATTTGTGTTCTGCCCCAGAACTCAGTGGAGAGCCATCAAATTTCTAAAGGTGAGCTTGGACCAAGAAAATTTCAAAGCAAGTACAATTCGACATTCATTTTGGCTGTAAGAACACAGAGTAAGGCACAGTGAGGTTTCAAATGGGAGCTGAAGATCTGTACTAGAGAAGTGTCTTAGGACGTCACCAGGGCGCAGATCCCGACAGGCTTACCAGGTCATGCTGGTGATTGCGTTTGGCCATGGGAAGCCGTTGAAGAGTTTCAAGCCAGAGACTGACATGATCGGACTGGCCTTTAGCAAGTGAATTCTGACATTTGAGCAGACGTGCTTTGGAACCATATGGGACTGTGAGCAGGGTGACTTATTAGGTGACTGTTGTGCAAAATTCAGGCAGGACATGATACAGACAGAACTAAGGACTCAACAGATAAAGGCAGGTTTTGCATGAACACACTTTGGAGAATTACAGATTTCTAGTAGGCAATGCTTCACCTCCAACTTTTTTCTTAGTTCCAGAACTAATCCTATGACTGGACCCTGCTGTACAAAGAAACGAGGTCACTCAGGAGGCGGCAGTGCTCGCTGGGCTGCTGTGCCAAGAAACTTGCTGTTGGGAGGCCGCTCTCACGATTGCGTGAAGGCTGCTGATTTCAAGGTCGCTGGTTCTGCAGGTCACTTCCTATCTGAAGAAAATACTCCAACTGAATCTCATTACCACTCTAGAGAGTACAGTTACGTGAGGCATATTTCATTGGCACATAAAAGAAGTCTCCTTCAGGTAAGAGGGCAAGTGAGAGTTCTGCTCTTTCTATTCTAACATTCCAAGGCAATCGCCCATCTCTCCAGAAAAGGCAGGCAGAATCAATGCCTGTGGACATGATTCGTGCTATTTCTTCCTAATAGCTCTGATTCCCACTGAATGAGAACCTGTCACTGGATACAGAACTGTCACCTTTGTCTCTCAGGGCATCCACGGTCCCTGGATGCTGGGTTCCTGGCTGGTTCCTGCAAGGTGAGATTGAGATCACATCTCCAAAGAGGGTGCTTCTAAAGTCCTTCCACTGATTCGTCTTGATGTTTTTGAGTATAAGGAGCCTGGTCCCACAGACTGGGAATCGGGCCGGGTTCTCCACAGGAGAAGCAGGTCTGCACTGAGCCCTTCCCCTCTGGATGCACTGCAGTATCAGATCTGTGATTGTTTGAAGGAGTTTAAGTTGTAGGGGTCAGATGAGACATCAAATTTTAGAAATTTAACCCGAGACCATTGGGGAGCCTGAGGAAGAAGGTCCCCAGGTGAACATCATTTCAACACAGAGATTCAAGTGAATATCCTGTCAGTCTTGTGGATGGCCAGAATGGTTTACTGAGATTCCGAGACTGGCCTCAAGTCAGGTGGCTTTCCCTCACTGAAATTAAAAATGTGAAACAGTTCTGGATTCTAGAGGGAATATATGAAATGACAAGTGCTTTGAGACAATGGGAACTCTGGAAATGCACCCCTCTACCCACCTTTCAGCTCTTTGGTTTGGCTCATCAATAATGTAGAGAGATCCAGGAGACTGACTGTGAATTTCAAGAAACTAGCAGGTTGTGCCCACTTGGCTGAGCTATACCACATTGTGGGTACAGCATGGAGAACATGAAGAGCGACAAGTAAACATGTTTTGTAGCCTACCCTTGATTTTCCACACTTGATACGATGGCTGTAATGTTGAGTGTGGCCTCACTATAGGTTCAGGGATGGGAGAACTTCAAACGAGAGATGTTTAGCCCTGATGTCCCAGATATGATGTACCTTCCCGCAGATGCCCAAAGCCAGCTTCTCTCCTTGCCACCTGGCCCCCCTCCTGAAGCAGGAGCACCTTTCTCTGCACCACCCAGGTCCCCCATCTCCTCAGGGTCTCAGCTTTTCAGAGCATGGCGCAGACCGAAAGGAGCTCCCTCTAGTCAAGGCCTGCCACCCCAATCTGCAAATCCTGTCCCAGGAGCCATCTATCAATTCCCCAGTGACTGACGTCAGGAAAGTCCTTCCTCTCCCTTCAAGGGAGAATTTCTCACTCTCTGATAATGGCAGACAAGACACTTCCAGAATTTGAGGGGCTTTTTCCTTATAATTTCTAGTGAGAAATGGGATCTAGAACCGAGTATCTATCCCATTGCTTTGCTAATAACTTCCTTTTCTCAATGCCACGAAGTAAGGATAACATGCTACACACCCAGCTCCATTTGTATGTGGCTGTACTTGAGGTAGTAATTTGGATCAGTTTAAGAAGCATTTATTGGGCACCCACTCACTGTGTGCACTGTGCTAGATCTAAGAGCGAAGATAGTGGCTGGCTGTCCTGAGGACTCACACCCTGTCAGGGGAAGCAAACCCAATGCCCTGATGACAGCACACGTGGACCTGGGCTCCATGGGAGATTAGCAAGTGCTTTGGGAAGATGCAAGATCCAGAGAATGGCTTGGCCAGGGTGGGGGTGGTTACGGGCAAGGAGGGAGAAGGTTGGGGAAACTCTTCATGAAGGAGATAAGATGGGAGCTAAGCCTCGAAAGTCAAGTGGGATTTTATCCCGGGACCAGTATCAAAAACTGAAAGTCCCATTGTAAAATACAGATCTATTTTCAGAGACTTTCCTCCCTATCAATTGCTATAACTACCCGCACAAGGATAATAAAAGACATACAAAGTACCAGCCTTTGGAAGTGAAGAGCGCCCAGGAAAGTGATCCAGGCTGGGCAATGGATGTTTTCTGATTGATTGAGCAAGAGGAATTAGGTTTTAGGATCTTTAAAATTTAAATCTAAATCCTAAAATTTTAAATCAATGTTCCCCCTGAGCACTGAAACCCCAGCCCTTCCATATCTTGTCCATCAGTGATTCACACTCTTCTCTGTGGGCAAAGAAAATCGGTCTCACCCATTCTCTGCCTTCTCACCTCACCTCTCCTGACCTTGGAAGCTACTAGGCCGCATATACCACTAATGTCTTTGAAAGAATCGTCCATGTGCAGAACTTCTACGTGCTCCTCACTCACTCTGCAGTTGAACTCTTAGTCCATTGGCCAGCTGAAACTGACCCCTACATAGTTTCTGATGGTCTCTGAGCCCAATGGCTTGATCCCCCTCCGTCCGTCCCCACCAGGCTTATCCCCTGTCATGTGGTCCTTCACACTGCCAGCAGCTTAGTGTCAGAGCAAACTGAAACCATGAGCCTGCCAGCCAGTATCTTAGGGTAAAAGGAGGCACAGGAAGCAGAGGAGAGGCAGAGAGAGGCAAGTGGAGGGAGTAGATTCACAGAGAAACGCAAAGGAACCAGGCTGTATGAAGAAGGAGAGAGTAAAAGCTCATCATCCGGCTTTCCCCTTCTAGCCCACCGGGCCCAGCAGTACAAAGCAGGAAGACTTCTTGGAGACCAGCGGAATCATGTTATCAAGATCGGATCAGGTTTTAAATAGAGTTAATGCCCACAAAAGAGTGGACACCTCCAACATATTATCAGCTGCGAGATGCTGACCTAGAGAGCAGTTTGCTCCTCAAGCATTTTCACTGTATTCAACAGTACAATCCTGCGCCAGGGTCTATATAAGTGCAAAGGATATTTAACAGCAGGATATTCAAACTGCTCCTACAGGCAAACTGATGCGGCAGGACTGTGAGTTGGGTTAGCAGGAAAAAAAACACTAAAAATACTCACAGAGCGAGGGAGTTAAGTATGGCCACATGGCTGCTGACTTGCTGAGAGCAGCAGTGGCCAATTAGCCTGGGGGTGGTGATCGAGGTGGGGCACGGAGAAGGGCAGCCTGTGACAATGGGCAGCCTGCCGAGAGGCACTGCTCTGGGGGTGGGTTCCATGGGCTTCTCTCAGGAAAAGGACTGAAGGTTATGGCCTGGGTTTTTCTGTCCCACAGATGCATGTTGGGAGCTTCATTTCCAAATGCTGCAGAAAATCCAGCACTAGCGAAAATGAGGCAAAGTTTCGACAGAAACACATAGAGCTGGAGCTTGGAGAGTCTGTGTCATGATTGCTGTGTAAAAGATTCTCTAGTTTTAAAACAATAGCCATTTGTAGATCATTTTTAATGATGTAATGTTCTCCTACTGTATTTTTACATGGAGTTTATTTTATCAGAGTCTCTGTCATGCTTTTTTATTGCATTGTTTCAGATTGGCTGCTTTTTTTCTCAAATTTTTCAGAGATTATGAAGAATGATATTGAAACCACTTGTTTGCCATATGCATGCCTTGTTCTAGGCTCTGTTTTCTCCTTACTTATCACAGATCATCATCTCCACCCTGGCCTTTCCCACAGCTCTCCCATTCCCAGTATCGAGGCCGAGGTCCTTCGACTCTCCTTCCTTCCCCTCCACGACACCCTCCCCCCACCCCATTTATGTGCCAACAAATTCTGCCATTTTCCTCAGTGACATACTGAGGTCCCTCAAGACAGTTCCTTGTATTCACACACCTCAACAGTTTACATCACAGTTTTTCCTTCTCTATAGTCCTATTAGCCTAGATTTTGTAACTCAGCCAACGTGAACTTCTGTTTTCCATGAATTGCTCTGAAGCTGGCATGGCCCTTGGGGATCTGACATTTGGTCAGTGACTCATATCAAGTCCTATAAGGCTAGTAAATCTGCAGAAAACACAAAGTTGAGAGATATTTAATGAGACCAGTGTCGGAATGGAAGGTTACCGACTGAAAAATACCCTAAGTATACTAATTTTTTTCATTATATTGTTGAGAGTAAAGAAATAGGATTTAGGTAACCGTGTGGGTAGTTAGACTTATGTGAGCAAGCCTAGAAGTCGAGGTCCACAAGGAATCTCCAGTTGGGTGCCTGAGACCTTCTAGAACCTGCTTCTATTTGCCCTCTTTCAACATGACTGATGACCAAGTCAAGACTTAAAATCCTCAAAAAGGATAGGAACCCTGGTCTGAAACCATGGAGAGCTGAATGTCTCTCAAGAGCTGATGTGCACGTCTCCTCCCCACCCTGCACCTGGCGACATTGCATCAGTGGCTTGAAGTCAGCACTGGTGGAAGCATTGACACCATGGGAATTGGCACACTATGGATCAGGCTTTCTTTCCTCCCCCAGAGAGCCATTTGTAAGGCATTTACCAAGCACGCAGCTGACCTAAACCTCTCATGCTAATGCAAGTGAGCCATTTTACTAGTTCTAGACCACCTCGTTTGAAATTCCTACAGGATGCCCTGTCCCACAACTTACTTTGGTATCTGATATATGTCTTGGTCCCTCGCCTTGTCTTTGTAGGTCTGCTGGAGTAACAATATATCCGGCAGCTCTAGAGCAATGCGGTCCTTTGGGTAGATGGAAGAACAATCCTGATTCTTCTCTATCAAGCACAGTGCTTGACACTTTAACCCAAATACTGCACCTTGTACTTATTTCTCTCAAATGACTTTCTGTTAGTTTTCTAGAATGTTCCATCCCTTACTAACTTAACAATCTTGGGTAGTCATGTAATCTTTTTGAGCCTCATCAGAATAATTACTTATAAAATGTGAATAATAATATTAACTTTGAATTACTGTTGAGAGGATAAAATTACATTTGAGTGTGAAAATGGTTTACATATATTGATTTGCCTGTGGTTTTTCGAGATAACTAATCAATTTCCCATAAAATACATCAGAATATTCCATAAAATTCAAAGATGAGAGCTAGCATAAATAAAATAGTTTAAGGTTCTGAAAAATGAAGTTTTTCTGAAAAGCAGTTAGAAAAATTAATTGGTGTATATCTTAGCTCATAGAGAAATGGTTATTTATAGATAAATGTACAGAAGATTTATCAAATGGGCCATGTTAGAAAGTTTGCTGGCATCTTAAAAAAAGGTATAGTAGGTTTTGGACTGACCCTGTGAATCCATGAGGACTGTGATGATTGCAGTGGTTGTGGTGATGACATCGGTTTACTTATTAAGTACTTACTATATAAACCATAGATCATGAACATTGTAATTCATGCTTCATATGCATTTTCTCATTTAATTGCTATATGCTCCTATCAGAGACTACTGTAATTATTGTATAATAAGAAATTTGTCTAGTCTTTGTCCTGGGTTCCTGGGAGGTAACCTCTAAGCCCTTGAGATTTCCTGAGAGATAGGAGTGTCTCTGTTATTCCCGGAGTGCCCCTAGAGAGCTTATGCTAAGGAGATGACTCAGGGTTGTGGCCATGCCAGTAAGAACAACCAAGCGATTAATGAATTGATGCCTTGGGCCACGGACTATCAGCCCAATCTTTGGCCTCCAGGAGGAGAGAGAGGCTGAGATTGAGTTTAATCATGTGGCCAATGATTCAATCAATCATACCTCTGTAATAAGCCCCCCGTAAAAACTGTGGACAACAACCCATCAATGTATGGGAGGGTGACATACGCTGATTCCATGGGAAAGGGCACAGAAGCTCTGCATTTGGGACCTTCCCAGATCTTACCCCATGTGCCTTTTTCTTTAGCTGGTCCTGATTTTTATCCTCTATAATAAAACTGTAATCACAATGATAACACTTTCTGGAGTTCTGTGAGTCAATCCAGTAAATTATCAAACATGAAGAAGTCATGGAGATTTATAGCCAGTTGGTCAAAACTGCAAGTGACCTGAGGACCCCAAACTCGTGTCTTGTGTCTGGAGCGTGGGCATGTTGTTGGAGATTCTGCCTTTGACCCGTGGAGCCTGACACTGCCTCTGGGTTGCGAGTTCTAGGACTGCACCGCAGTACATGCAGGTAGTACCTCAAATCCATAAGAGAGCAGAGACCAGGAGAGACTAAATAGCCAGCACAAGACTCTCATTCAGTTTGTGACACGGCTGAGGGCCAAACCCAGTCTGTTGGCCCATGAGCCCATGCTGCAGAAAGCCGTATGTTCTGTGAAAATGGCTTTTCCTGCAGACCATACCTGTGTGTCCATAATATCCAAAAGGGCAAGAAAAGAGGGTTTTCCTCATGAGGACATATACCTAGAGGTGGGAGAAGACACGCAAACTTGCTTGATGGCCAAGAGTCTCTTGTTTAATGAGTAAGAGTGCACAAATTAAATCAGGTCTCCCACCTCATCCCCAAATAATAAAAAAAACAGCATATCCCTGGAGACCCAGGAGTGTTCAAGGAAAAAGCACTAACATAACCAGCTAATGCAGCATCCTATTTGTGGTACAGGAGAGCTTCCTTGGCAACCACACAATACAGGTTTTTGGATTTTTCCCCCTATATGCTCCCACAAGTGTGTTTTCCTGAGCTGATTTGTAGCAGTATATGGGTTTTCTTGCTCTGGACTGAATACAAGGGATTTGTTTATTTTCATTCAATTCCCATTGGTATAGGCAGATGTATAAGTTGAGCTTTAACTCAAAAAAGTGCCCATGGATTCAATTGATGTGTTTTAACCCGAGGACTGTACAGAAATATTGCTGTGGCTGTATCTGCCCGATCTTGAACCGTTTATTACAGCCCCAGAGAACCTGATATTAAGCTGCTCTTTGAGTCTTATCCAGGCATAATGTGCTGCTCTACTGAAAGGCTGGCATGGGAAGAAGATGCACAGGGTGTAATCACAGCCATTACCGAGAGCCATCAATGCAGCCAAACCTACACTTTCCACAGTCAGCAGCAGGCAGCTCGCTGAAAAGGAACTATTAGACACCAGACCTGGCCCTCGATGTGTAATAAACGGCAGAGAGAAAACCTGTTAGTGAACTGCTTCCACAGAAAAAGGGGAGTGCTGTCACACTCTGAAGAGAAGATGCTCAGCGTTAGTTTAAAAAGGTCAGCATTTCCGGGTACACTGATGGCACAGGTATTGGAAAGCTGCCACCTTCTGTCACTGCTCACAGCAGGGGGGCACCTGTGGGAAGGGGGCACATCCTCTCAATCTTTCGCATAAGAGTGAACATTGAGACTGGCTGGGTCACCCAGGAAATGGAGCCAGGGCACTCCAGCAGGGTCTTGGTGTCACCTCTGGTCTTTCTTCCACAGGTGATGGTCATGGTCTTTCCCCCTGCATTCTCTGAGCTTGTTTCCACACAGAGCTGGTTTATAGCCAGTGAATGGAACGACATCCCCACTGCCTCAGCCACCTCGACTCTCCTGAAAAAGCACAGATGAAATTTATGACATGACTCTAAAACTTGAGAAATAGAGAGAAGAGCCACTGCTTCAGAAAATGGTGGACATGGCAGGGGACGATTTGCTCTGCATTCTTTATCTGAAAACACAAGAAACTTTGTGCATGAGTCTATGCAATGTGACACTGCAACCACCCAGCAGTTTGGACTCTAAGTTTATACTCATCCCAAAGGCGCAAAATGGAGTTGAGCAAGAATGACATAAAGGCCTTTTAGAGCAATACTGCAAATTGAGAATGACTTTGAAGATCTCACCTCTGGCTTAAAGAAAAGTGTTGTCTTCTCTAATTATCTGTCTGCCATACGCTGTTCCACATGTTGCTGTTCAGGGAAGCTAAACATTTCTGAATGCCAGGATAACATGGAGGTCAGAAAAGGTGTGTTTTTAAATAAAACACCAGTGAGGGATGGAATTAAAAACCAAGCCCTAATGGCAGCTCTGGATTTAACCAATTAAAAAAGAAAACCCTATCATAATGACAGTTGATCACTTGGATATATCAATCAATATAAAAAGAAGAGCCTTGCCCTGCAATGCAGACTCTTACTATGATTGATGTGGACAGGAAGGGTGGTGGGGGCAGGCCTGAGACAATGGGGTGGGATGTTAATGGACTTTATAATGTTTGGAGTATTCGCTCACCTAGCAATTGTCTGTGACCCACAACTGGATCTCATATATGCCATTTTCTAGTCTCTCTTCATTTTTTTTCCCCCTGTAGAATGGGACACCAGCTTTTGAATGTTCCTGTCAGCATCCTGTCAGAGGGTGTCGAAGCAGATGTTTACAGTTGAATATTAATATACTGAGGTGGGATTACAGATGAAGCCCATTGGCTGATGTGGCTTATGCCTGGGTTCTTAGGTTCATCCAGAGTTTTCAGTGTCTCTGTTTATACTGGAAAGTCCAGAACTCTCTCATGTCATCTGGGAGGCTGGGATGAGGAGCCCCAGTCAGGCCTCAGAGCCATCAGCAATCTCATTTGAGCCCTAAACCATGTGATCAGTGGGGATTTGTCCAACCTTTTTCCCACAATGAAAGCCAGTTCTCCTCTGTCTTAAACTGTCTAGTTTTCAGTTCCAAATCCGGCAACCTTACCTGTGGAAATTACCTTACTTATATGCCTAGTCGATTTTTGTGATGCATTTTTTTAATGTCATTTAAAAATTAGGCTTAAGGAAGACAAATCTCACGATTTTAGAATTAGTTTTCTGACATAAGCTGAGCCACAGAGCTCCTGCCTTTAATATACTCATGTTCTCAAGAGTCCTACATCTGTGTGGGTCCCTGCACTCTTGGTCTTCCTTCTACCCCAGAGACTGAGGTTCTGAGAGATGCTGAGAGGTTTGGCAATTTGCCTAGAGTTACCCAGCTGGCACGTTTCAGTGCCTCAAACTGAACCTGCCCAGGGAGGTTGGCTCCAAAGCCAGAACTCTGAATCACTATGGTTTACTGTTCTCAAGTCAGATAATTTCCTTCTCTGCCAGAACATGTGGGAGAAGCTGTTTGAGGCTGTTTTAACCCAACATGAAACTATTTCTTCTTTCATGAAGTCTAGGGATCCTTGAAGAGAAGGTGCACTCTCATTAGGACACCCACCAAGCCCCATGCTGCCTTGACTTTTATCTTCCTAAATCTCCCCCAGGAGTGTTCTATAAAGTCTTTCCTAGCTTCTTAAAACTCACGAGCTTCCTCCGCCTACAGTTCTTCCTTTACTCACCTTGTACTCACTCCTCCAACCATAAATGCCTGTTTCCTCTCTTCCCGCTCCACAGCTGGCCTTACCTGGAACCAGCGGTGATTACCTCCAGAGGGTCTCTTGGCCATTTTCGCTATGGAGCACTCTTCCTTTCCTTATTACTCTGAGGTCTTTGGTCTCTTGGTTTCCCATTGGTACCTCTTCCGTCTCCTCTGTGGTCATTTTTCTTTCCTTGCCCTGTCTTACACTCCTAACCCTTGGGGCTGAGTGCAAACGTGGACTCTTCTCCTTCCACAGACCCACAAGGCTGTCTATCCATGCTCATGGCTGCAATAAACTATCTATAAGCTGCCTTCTCCCAAATTTACAATCATGCTAGAGCAATTTCCTGCACTCCAGCCTCATTGATGATCCACCTGCCCTCTGAACATCTCACTTAGATGCCATAGTGTTGTCCCAGCCATGGCTTTGCCTCCAGTCAGAACCCTACAAGGCTTTCCTATTCCCCCTTTCTTCTAACTTCCTACTTCTAACAATCGCCATGTCATATTCATTTCATCTTCTAAATTCCTCTTGAAGGCAGCTTCTTATCTGCATCAGGAAACAGGGAATCACTGTGTCTCCCATTGATGCCTCTAAGAGCCTCACTCAGTCCCTTTGTCATAGAGTTAGTTATGAAAATTGTAGAAGATTGTCAATGCAGATACCACATGTGTGAACACAGATGCAGTTCAGACAATGATAACAACTGACATTTACCACAGGCTTTCTAGCTGACAAGTGAGTGTGAAAGGCAATAGATACATCATCCCTGTGAGATGGGCACCATTATTATCCGTATTTTCCATTTGAGAAACAGTCACAGAGAGGTTAAGGAGTCTGCCTTGAAGAAGTACCTGTCTGACCCTAAAACCTGGGCTTCACACTATCAGGACATCTAGTACATGCAGGGCACAGAGTGCGGGGTATCACCATGCACTGATTTCAGCGTCCGCGTGGGCACTGTGTGTGGGTGTCCAACCACCCCTGTTTGAGACCATTAGCTGACTTAAGGCCTATGGGGTTCCTGGCACCAAATGAGGGGCTTTTCTTCCTGCCCAAGTTGACTGTTCACTAATCAAGTTATCCTTTGTCTCTTTCAGATTCCAAATGCTGAAAGGGGTGGATATGTGGAAGAAGCAGAGATGCAAGCAGGGAGAGTTCTGCCCTGCACGGAAGGGATGTTCCCTGGCTGTTTTGTGGGCTGTGTGAAAACAAGTCCCTCCCCCAGGCAGCACATCCAGGCAGGGGGCAGGAATCTGATCCCCTCGCTGACTCGGCTAAAAATAATGAGCCTCGTTAGCACATTCAAAACAGTGGCATGAAATTACATAGGACAAGCTGAAGACCATGCTGGTGGCTTGGCAAGGGGTCCCTTTCCTCCCATGTGACTCCATGGGAATTCTTAAACACACTTTCTCCCAGATGCGCGGGGCTGGCCCCTCTGGAGTGAGCAACATGTTCTTATTCTAATTATGCTGGTAATTAGAGCTCAGGTCTTTGAACCTCAACCAACCATGTTGCCCCCTCCGGGGAGTCACATGGGATAAGAATTGCGCCTGAAGGTTTACTGCTGGCTTGAGACTGTTTGTTGTTCTTGTGAATGGTTCTTTAAAAACCAACAGAACTATGTATCGATTTGTTTATTTGTTTGTTTGTTTGTTTGTTTTGTCCTGCCTTGTCATAAACTACTGGTGTCCAATAACTGTTTTGTGCTTTGTGTATATTGAAGCAAAGGGCAAAGAGCCTTCCCCTCTTTCTCATTGATCTGAGTTTGCGGCATACAAGAGTTGACACTTCTTTATTCCTCTAATGTTTGGGAACAGAGGAATGAACACTACAAAGAAACTGAGCACAGGGAGTACATTTGTCTTGTTTTGTTTTGAGATGCCTGCTTCTGTGTGTGCATTTTAATAAGCGTATGTCTCAGGTTTGGCAACGAATTCTTCCACATCAAATCTTTCAAAAGTAAACTGAGCCAAATAATCAGGCTGATTTACAAAGTGATTTCTGCAAAATGATTTCTGCCCTTACTAAATGCTAGAGGAAATCCTCTCAAAGTTGCACAGAGGATAAGAATGAAATAGTCCATTTTGACAACAGAGTCTAAATGAATATATCAGCCTGTGAACAAACCAGAGAAAGATATAAACATAGAAATCCAATCTCCTACCATCACTGTCATCACATCTGTTGAGAGTATCTTACATGTACAGTGCTGTGTGAAGCACTTTGGTTGATAAAAATGACAGACGTCCACCCTCTACAGGCCACTACCCAGTGAAGGTACATGTGTATATACCTGTAACTTGAATATGGGGACACTTGGCTTAGCTGCTGTAACTGTTGTATAATGTGGACTCAAGTGACAAAGGAAGTGGTCTTGTTCCAGACTCAGGAAGATCTCCAGTGGCTCCATGTCTGTTTTTCTCCAGCTGACTTCTTCCTTTTTTAAATCTTTAATACATTGAAAAATGACTATGACAGTGTATCCATTTTCTGTTAGATCTAAGCTATGAAAAGTTCCCTGGTCAAACTTTTTTTTTTTTTTTTTTAAATAAAAGCTTCTAAAATGCTTCTTGATTGAAGGGATGAATAGCAAACCTATAGTTGGAAAAATTAACCCAAAGATCAGGAAAAGTTCAGAATTGAAACTAGCCAAACATAGATCGGAGGCTGAATCTTGATTAGAACATTAAGAACACCCAACCTGGCCCCTCAGTATAGACGGCCCGACATATTGGTTCCAATATTTTAAGGACGTTTTTGTCTAATTATTAGCTGACTAAGCTAAGTGAGCAGAGACTTCAGTGGCCACACATGACAAAAAACACAGACTTTACAGAATTAGTTTAGAGAATCTACTAAATAAGCAGCAGCAACAACAAACCCTGAGGAGGGAAGAGAATCTAATTGCCAGAGTTGACATGTTGTATTATATAAAATGACCAGTTTTCAACAACAACTACAACAAATTATGAGACATGCAAGGAAAGTAGGAAGTCTTGCTAATATACAAGGAAAGAAAAACAATCAATCAATAGAAACTGCCCCTGAAGAAGCCCAGACATTGGACTTTCTAGAAAAAGGCTTTAAACCGGCTACTTAAAATATGTTCAAAGAACTCATGAAAAGTATGAGAACAATGTCTCACAAAATAGAAAATATCACAGAAGGAGAAAAATTATTTTAAAAAACCAAATAATAATTTTGGAGCTGAAAAGTATAATAACTGAAGTGAAAAATATATTAGAATGGCTCAGCAGTAGATTTGAGTAGGCAAAAGAAGGAATCAGTGAATTTAAAGATATATCAATTGAAATCATGTATTCTGAGAAACAAAAAAAAAAAGAATGAAGAAAATGAAACAGTTTCAGAAACCTATGAGACATCATCAAGCATACTAACACATACATAATAGATGTCTTAGAATGAGAGGAGGATGAAAAGGGACAGAAAGAATATTTGAAGAAATAACGGCAAAACACCTTCCCAATGGAATGAAAACATTAATCTATACATCCAAGGAGCTCATCAAATTCCAAGTAAGATAAATTAAAAAGATTCATACTTAGATATATAGACTGTGGAAAGGCAAAGAGAGAATCTTAAAAGCAGGAATAAAGAAGTAACTCATGCCACATAAATGATCTTTAATAAAGTCAAAAGCTTGTTTCTCATCAAAAACCATGGAAGACAAGAGGCAGTGGGACGACATTTTCAAAATGCTAATAGAAACAAAATCTGATATCTAAGGATTCTATATCCAGCAAAAGTATCATTTAAAAAAACGCAGGAAAGATTAAGACATTCCTAGATAAACAAGAACAGATAGAGTTTGTTGAGAGCAGAACAGCCCTAAAAGAAATACTAGAGTCCTTCAGGTTAAAAGAAAAGATAGAAAATAACGCACGGCCACATAAAAACATAAAATAAATAAATAAATAAAATAAAGGTAATTATAGAGAGAAATATAAAAGACTGTAAAAGTATTTTTTATCTCTTTTTTCTTCTATCTGGTTTAAAGGAAATTAGCATAAATCTGTGACAATGGCCATACAATCTATAAAGGTGCAATTTGTAGGACAAAAACAGCACAAAGCATAGAGAGGGACCAGAGTTATACAAGAGCACGATTCCAGTTGTGTAATTGGAATTAAATTGGTATTAATTCAAGTTAATTCTATGGTTTTGAGATATTAATGATAGTCTTCAGGTCAACTAAGAAAATAAGAAAATATATATAATAAAAAACAAAGGAATTAAAATCATACACTAGAAAATAGATATTTAACATAAAAGAAAGCAGTAATAGAAGGATAGAGGAACAAAAAAGACATAGGGTATATAAAAAATAATTAGCAAAATGGCAGATGAAAATCCTACCTTATCAGTAATTACATAAAATATGATGAATTAAACACTCTAGTCAGAAGGCAGAGTTTGGCAGAATAGATAAAAATAACATGATCCAACTATATCTTGTCTGCTAGAGACATACTTTATATCCAAAGATACAAATAAGTTGAAAGTAAAAGGCTGGAAAAAGATGTACCATGAAAACAGTAACCAGAAAAAAAAGCACTAGAGTGACTGCTAATATCAGACAAAATAAACTTTAAGACAAAATTGTTACCAGACACAAAGTAAGGCACTTTATACGATGATAAAAGTGACAGTCTATCAAGAAAATATAACAATTATAAACAACATGCACCAAAAACAGAGCCTAAAATATAGGAAATAACAACTAATAGAATTGAAGAGAGAAAAGTCCATTTAACAATAATAGTTGGAGATTTCAACACCCCATTTTCAACAGTGGGTAAAACACCTAGACAAAAGATCAGCAAAGAAATAAAGGACCTGAACAATACTACAAACCAACTAGACTTAACCTAGACTAAATCAATTTCTATAGAACATTTCACCCAACAACAGCAGAATACACATTCTTCTCAACTGAACATGGAACATTCTCCACTATCTATAAGATGTTAGGCCACAAATTTCAATAAAGTCTCAATAAATTTAAAAAGACTACAGTCATTAAAAAGTATGTTCTCTGATCACAACAGAATGAAATTAGAAATCAATAACAGAAGGAAATTTGGGATTCACAAATATATGAAGATTAATTTACACACGCCTAAATAATAAATCGATCAAAGAAAAAAAGTCACAAGGGAAATTAGGAAATACTTTGAGATAAATGAAAACAAAAATACAACATACTAAAACTTACTCGATGATTTTAAGGAACTGCTAAACTGTTTTCTACAGTGGCTGCGATATTTTCCATTCCAACCAGCAAAGAATTAGGGTTCCAATTTCTCCAAATCCTCAATACTTGTTACTATCTGTCTTTTTGATTATAGCCATCTAGAGGCTATAAAGTAGTATCTCATTGTGGATTTGATTTTCATTTCTCCAATGACAATGATGTTGAGTATGTCTTCATGTGCTTATTGGTCATTTATATATCTTCTTTGGAGGAAGTCTATTCAGACAGATCCTTTACTCATTCTTTAATTAGGCATTTGTCTTTTTATTGTTGAGTTACAGACTACCTTGCATATTTGGTCACTAGATCCTTATCAGATATAATTTGAAAATCTCTCTCATTCTGTAGGTTATCTTTTCACTTTCTTTGTGTCGTCTTTTGAAGCACAAAAGTTTGTCAGTTAGAAACTGACAATAACTAGTGTTGTTGTGGTTCTAATTAAGTTAAACACACACTGGCTGGCAAGGTGGTACACCAAATAGCAGTGGGTCTCAACTTCAGTGGTAGTAAGCTGGCCCCAGATGCTCAGTTCTTGACTGCAAAGTAATATGGCAACCTCCCAGACACACTACAATATCCTTGCCCCAGGCCGGTCTGTAGTTCCCTTTACTGGGAGTGAGAAGGTCAGCCCTAGGCCTCAGATTCCCACACTGCTCGGGAGGTTGCCCCCACCCACCCACGCACATGAATCAAGTCACAGAATGACTTGGCCCATACCAAGGTAATAGGCCAATGACTCAGGCCAAATCTTGAACCAGAAGAGTCTTGTCTGGCTTTTGTAATGTTAAAAAAAACTATTTTATTTCTGAGTTTGAACTCATCACTATTACCTTACATTGGGCCTCTTTCACACACTGACTCTATTTCAGTCTATGCTTTTGATTTTAGGAGATAGTTATTTATGTACTCCTGTGAAAGGTAAATGTTTCTAATTAGATTATGACACCATGGATAGCAGAGTGTATGTGGTTTTCATACATATTCAGATGTAAAAAAAAAAATGCATTTTAGAATGAATGAGATACAGTCTGTTGTTGGCTGAGCCTCTGTCATCCTTTCAGTTTAGATCCTGCTCCAGACTTATAGAGGTTTAGGCTGAGCCTCTACGCAAAGGCTGACTACAATTCCCCAGACGGCATCACCTGGCCCATCCTCCTGGGTGGTAAAGAATGAACATCTTTTAGAAAGTGAAATCCATGTCCAATTCTTATGAATTTCAAGGAAAAAAATAGTTTGTGGAACCATCAGCGTTTCCAGAATTTTAAGTTGTCAGAATTCACCATCCAAAAGAGCAGGAATTCTCGAGGGCAGGTGTGTGGGGTGTGGGGGAAGTGCATTTCAGAGGCACAGATTGTCAGAAGCCTTTTTCAAATGACAGATTCTACCTATCGCCAGCGACACTGATGTGCTTCCTCAATTGGATCCACTGCAGAGGAAGCTTCTGTTCCTCAGTTCAGTTCTAACACCTCCCAAGAGACCAGACGTGGCAGGCAAGCAGACTGAGCATCCCAAAATGGATTTTGTTGGTTAATTTTTAAAATAATGAACCTGTTGCTAAATCCATGGCCTTTTGTTCAGCGATCTCAGCTGTCTGGCATGCAGCCCTCTGGCCATTCTCTCCTGGGAGCTTACTCTCCCTTTAGATTCTGAAACTCGACTCTGTGCTGGTCTTCACACTTCTCTGCTTTGCCTCCCGCAGACCCATCACTGTCCATTTCTCTCTCCATTCTCAAGAGTGTTGAGGGCCACAGTGATACGGCCCTAACACTTCCAATCACGTGTATGTTTGAGATTCCTACTGCCAGTTTTCAAACCCCAATTCTCTTCTGTGCTTTAGACCTTAATGAGCAGCTGCCTCTCAGACATGGATAAACTTTTCATACCAAACTTCAGTCATCATCTTTTCCCCAGATCCTGCTCTTCTGTTCCTAGGAAATGTTATGATCTTACCCTCCACCCAATCAATCAAATTAGAAAAATGAGCCATCCTTGATTTTTCTCTCTTCTTAATCTCACACATTCATTTGATAACTAGCCCATAAATGTGAGCTCATAAATAACTTTTTGACCCGAAGATGGGCCCACAAACTCTTTGAAATTGTAGGTCCTCTAACTGTATGCTACGATACTGAAGGCTTGAAGGTGTACGTGTGTGCTGTGTGTGCAGGAGCACATGCACTTTTTTTTTTTTTCTGGAGAGACGATCCATAGTTCGGTGGGATAGAGGATATTTTTAGGTATTTTTTCCTAGATATTTTGGTAGATTTTTTTCTAGATTACCAAAGGATCCATGACCGTGCTTCAATATTTGGCCTGTACATCACCTGAGTTGGGCGTGGCTATACTAAAGTAATGATCGTTTATCACCATTACCATTGTCTCTGATTTTGCATATCCTTTTCCCTTGGCCTGGAAATCCTTTGGCAGTACTCATTCATCTTTCCTGGCAAAGTTGAGCTCTTCCCTCCAAGAAGAGCTCTTATTCTGTCTTCTATGTACCCTGTCCCCATGTCCCCTTGTAGATTTAATTGTCGCCTTCTCTGGGCAGAAGCATCAGACACTGTCTGAGAAGGTCATAAAATGCAGAGAGAGGAGGGAAGTTGTAGCATTTAAAAGCCAAAAGTAAACCTATTGATTAGGCTGGAAAATAAATGCTTAACCCAAGTTGCCAAAAAAGTAAAAAAGCAATTTGAACCAAAGAGAAAGCAGGTAGTGAGTACAATGAAAATCGAGGTTTTAAAATGATAGTTCTATGCTTGTTTCCAGTGGTGCCTTGTTGAGGTTCTTAGAGAAGACTTTGACTTTGAGGGAGCTTCTAGCATGTCCTTGACCTGTTGCTCCTGATTTTACATGGTCCTCAGTGAGTGAGAAGGTGGATACGTTAGGAGCACATGGAGGGTGAATTTATTATGGAGACTTAGATCTGCGAGCTTATGTGGCTCAGAAGAAGGGTGGAATGAATTATTCCTGGCAATTCTTCACCCTCCCCCTTTATCTTCACCCTCTGCATGTCATTCTTCCTCACTAGAAATGGAGTGAATATCTCTGCTCCCCTACATAGTGGGCTCCATCATCAATCTGCTTCAGCCGACGGATGTAAGCAGATGTGAAGTAAGTGGTACTTGAAATGTGTTTGAGTGATAAGGCTAATCCTTTTGCTTCTCTGCCATTGCTCATGAAGAGCATGTCTTGGGTAGTTCTAGAGACATGAGGACAGACAAAGTTCCAACCTGTAGCAATGAGCTCAACCCAGCTGAACCCACTAGATAAGGCAGTCCCCACCCAGCCTCCAGAAGCATGAGTAGAGGCTAGAGAGTCCAAAATCTTAAGGCTGTCAGCAGGCTGCGAACGTAGGTTGAAGTCAACATTGAACTCTTAAGGCAAGATTCCTTCTTCTTTGGAAACCTTAGTCTTTGCTCTTATGACTTTCAACTGATTGGCCTAACCGTGTTATCAAGGATATTCTATTAAAGTCAACTGATTGTAGATGTTAGCTTTATCTATAAAATGCCTTCACAGCAGTACCTAGTTTATATCTGATTAAATAACCGAGTACTAGAGCCTAGCTAAGGTGACACATAAACTAACCATCACAGTGAATGTAAATGATTGTTGCTTTAAGCCCCTGAGGTTTAGGGTGTTTATTACTCAGCATTGTAGGACCAAATAGCTAACTGATACAGAAGATAAAAACAAACAGGAACTGAAAACTGTAGAATTACGTCATTGCTACATGATACGCTACTGTCGGAATTGGATATTTGATCTGCACATTTTGGGTACTCGTTCTGTTCTCAGCACACAAAGCCAGATAAAATAAGCACCACACTATGAAGCGGAACAGATAGCATGGATCAGTCATTCACCAGTAGTGATGAAAAACAGCCCTTCATAACAATTATCTAGTTAAAACACCATTAACAATTAATGACATACATCACAGAACTTATTGAACCCATTAAAGACTAATTTACCGGCTATAAAAATATGGCATTAAGAATTTATGGATCATTACCTTTTATTCTGGAATGAAATATTGCTGACTGAAACTCTTAGAAACTGTTGAAAACAATTACTCGTTAAAGCCACGTGAAATTAAATGATATTTCAAAAAGAAAAAAAGAATTCAAGAAAAGTTTAAAAATGTTTTTTGAGGAGAAGCACTAAGTTTCCATGACATGGAATGGATAAAGATTATATTTTCAAACAAGATTAAGATCTACAATTAAAAATTCAAACAAGGTAATTTTAATGTGCAACAAAATTTTCTTTTTGGAAAAATGTATTAGATCATGACTGATAAAAATTCCAACTATGATTAATCACTGCCAGGTATTTTGGAACACTATTAAGGAGAGTATAACAATGTTAAAATTAATTAATTTCTCTGAAGGATTTTAAAATATAATATGATGTAACAGCTGTTGCAGCTTTCAATATGATTATTTCTTTTCCGCCCTGTGACAAAAATTTGTCAGTCGGAAATCAACCTAATTTCATTGCAATTTCCAATTTATTACTCTGTAATGAGACAACTTAATAGTGATGAGTCTCTTGTTTTCTAAGAGACCATATGCACATTTGCAAACTCCAAAGTCTGTGATATATGGAATATGCCTTCCAATTGCACATGAAAATAGTCCTGGTTCATGTTCACGAGGAGCTCTTTGGGGCTCTGGTCAGAGGGCCTTTAACACCACATCATGCCCTCTCTAATGTTTAGATTTTGTTCTAGAGAGTGATTAGCAAAATTAGCTCAAACTCTTCTAAGAAAAGTATTAAGCTTACAGTAAATTTTTATGTCAATGAAGCATAGAATTGTAAAACTTAACAGCTAGAAAAGGTCAAGTCCAAACCTTGATTTATAAAGAAACTGAGGCTCAGAGAAGTTAAGTGACTTACTAAGGGTTGTGCAGCCATCAATGGCAAAAGCAGAATGAAAACCCATGTCTCTTGAGTCCCTTTCCAGGGTTTCTGCTAGAAGCACTGTTTCCAGGTGACCATTTGAAGGAGCGTCCCTTTTGCTTGTGCAGTTTATGTGAGCGTGCCCATGGCAGCAACATCACTGGGCTTCTTCAGATAAGCACTAAGATACCTTTCATATATTCCAAGAAGAGAAAAAATTTGCAATGCCAAGCACAAGGTCCCTCTCCTGAGGGTCTTTGGGTATTGTGTACTTATTGTGCTAGGAACTTCTCACACCACTACTTAAAATTTAAAACAAGTTTTCTTACTGCCAAGTGACTGAAATGGTTTACTGGGCACAGAAGTGGCAAAAAAGCTCAATCTACTGTGCAAACTTGATTATCGACTCCACACAGGCTCTCTGGAGAGCGCCTTAGAGGCGCTGGGTTACACGCTTACTGGACTGGAGGAGTGCCTCCAGGTTGACTCTAATCCTTTCCAGGAGGCAGGAGACTGTTTCAGAGAATTGTCTTCATCAGGGCTTCGAGACAAGTCTCTTCTAGCCCATTTTATAATGTGTAAAATTGTCATATTGTCTGACCCCGATGGCATCCAAGGAAACCTGCAAGACCAGTGTCTTCTGCAGGATGATACCCAAGAAAGTCCTAAAATTACAACACACTTACTTTGGTTTCTTACAAATTGGATTTCAAGTATCATTCTTAATATTTTCAGACATTAGGCACTAAATAAAAAAACAAATGTTCATATCACCTTGTAGGTTGAGTGGGATAATTCCTACTCATTGTTTTCCTCTTGTATTTTGTACCACACATAGACAGTCGCAAACAATCTAGAATCCTTAATGACTATGCTAACTTGACAACAAAGAAATAAATTTTCTTCTAAAGATGAAGCCATTTGTTTTCACTTGGCTTTAATTCTTCCTAAACCTAATTATAATTATTAATATATATTCTTGCCTTGAAGCTTACATTCTAATTGCTGAACTAAATAGGTGCACAAATAATAAAAATAACACAGTAAATAAAAGACTGATAAATTTATAGCATTCTGAGCAGCATTATTAGTGTGCACATATTATATATGATAATATGCTTACAAAATAATTTATACCCAGAGGATTATTAACTTTATTTTCTATAAAACAGAGATTCTGATTCTATATCTAAAAAATGTCATCTAGTAGCCTGTGTTGTGTCATATTCCTGGGGCTCCTTTCAGCAAGTTTCTATTTTGGAACTGGTGGATGTGATGACTTAGGTGGCCAGCGTTGGAAAACAAATATCAAAAGTTCTTTTCCATGTCTGAAGGACCACCCGGTGGACATGGAGGATTTAGGGAATATGAACATTGTGGAAGCAAACTTTCATCCTCAAACTGAGAGTTAGGTAAAGAGTTATCCTAGCTTTACCATAAACTATATTAAATCCACTGAATAGTAAGGTATAGCAGCTCAGGCAATAGATGTAATCCTTCATCTTTCTCATTTTCTTTTCCTCAAGGAAAAGCATGATGGTAGATCTGGATATTTGTGACAGCCATATCTCAAGGTTTTCTAGTCTCCAATTTCCATACACCACTGTATTCTCAAAAGTCAAAATAGCTCTTTCAAATTTTAAAGTTATGAGCCTAGGACCAGTCATATATGAAACTATCATCTGAGTAAGAGCTATCACTTTCCTAGACCTCTTTACATTCATCACCAATACCAGCAAGGGGTATTCTTCACGGAACCATTTCGATGAAGGAGCAGTGTTAACCAGTTCACATGTGTTAGCTACCTAAGCAAGGATGGTCAAAGAAGCTGCTGGAGATGGGAATATGGGCAGCAGCTGGGCTCATTTACTAGTGGAGGGATCACCCCACTCTTTCTTTCTAGCCTTATAGTGATTGAGATTCAAATTTATGTCAGAATAAAGTGCAGAAGTGGATCTCTGTGGTCATTGTCCCTCATTCAGAACCATTTTTTAGAGAAGAGGGACCTTCACAATACAAACTTGTCCATGGTAAGTTTCTTTGGTTCTTCCCTAGAGTCCCTACATATGAGTGAGCCCTGGAGATTTGCGTTCACGAGCAAATCTGAACTATTCTGGGATTTTTTTTTAAAGCCTACCTGCCCCTCTTTTAGATAGTGCTTTTCATCCTCTTCTCATATTTTATACATCATGTAACACACTGAGTTACTTAGTGTCTGAGAAACAGAAACATCCTTAGAACCTTCCTTCCTCTACCAACTCCCTGCCCGTAGTGAATTTCAAAGGACTGAAACATAGGTTTTCACAAATGAGAAAAACATTGAAAGGCTAAAAGTAGGCAATATATCAGAGATCAATGTAACACATAGGATATATTATGGGAACGTGTGTTTTAGAAAAAAAAAAAATCCTCTACTTTAAGAACTTCTTCTTCTTTTCTTAATCCTGTCCCATTGTCCTCAACTCTAGCAGAGTTTAATCACCTTTGATGCTTTTGCCCAGAAAGATATTTATAGGCATTCATCTATGTCATTAGTCTTTGAATAATTAGTCATTGTATAATTAAGGTAAATCCTATCTAGCTCTTTAAATCTCTATTCATAAACCATAAATCAAACAGTCCCACCAGCCCCTTAATCATTACTTTCACCTTTCTCTGCGTCTCCTCCTATTTCCTTGCATCTTTCTGACTCTGAGGCTTTTCTTAGGAATTTACAAAGACCTAGAGCTGAAGCCACCATGGTTTGCTGGGCTTCCAAGGGGAGCCTGATGGGGAGGGAAATACTATTCATCAGGATGCTCTGGTTTGGGCTCTTGATAGCCCTGAGCAGTCAGTCTCTTACTGGTGACATGATGATTCCATCTGCATTCTTCAACTTTCTCAGCCTTAACATTTAGGGTTGCCAGAGTTAGCCAATAAAAACATAGGACACCTAAGCACTATTTGGGATATGCTTATACTAAAAAAGTATTCATTGCTTATCTGAAATTCAGATTTAACTGGGAGTCCTGTAATTTATCTGGCAGCCCTATGGAACTTCCATTCTGCTGTGCTTTCTATGAGCTCTGGAGCATTCCCCTGAGGCAGCCAGAGGAAGATTCCCTCCAATCAGCCTCGTCACTGTCCTCTACGCATAGTGAGACCTACCTAAACAGCCTTGACGTGATTAGTGCTGCTCGTTCAAGAGGTAATGCCATTCACAGAAAAGTACCTACCATGTTAGCCTCTTTTTCTAGGTTTCCCATTTCCAGGAACTTAATTATTGCATTCACCATCATCATCGTCGTCAATTTTTTACATTGTACCTACATCCAAGGTGCCTCTGTTGATGAGGTTACCGTCCACATGGAAAAGCCAGATGAAAAAAAAAGGAATTCAATTCAGCGTGATGAGCAGCTTCCATGAGTTAAGCACTGAAGTTATGACATGGATAAAATGGCCATTCCTGTGCTCATGGATTTTACCTTTTAGTGCACACAGCCAGCAACCCATCTTCTCATCTTGCTTCTTCTCATTTGTGAGCAGGGTCTGCTGTGTCTGGAACCCTGCTTTGCAGCCTTGTGGGTTGCCCAAAATCAGGCAGGCATTCTATCTCTGATAACAGAAGGTTAAGCAGGTTTCTCTGTTGTTACTTCCAAAATTTGGAGCTATTCTGCATCACTCAGTTTATATTTCACGATATCCTTACTCGCAATGAATTTTCAACTACACATATTGTCTTGCATTAGACGAAACTGAGCAATCAGCTTTGTAATGTATAAAAAAGAGAGAGTTTGCAAGGGGAAGAGAGCCAGTGTCGTGCTGGGTCCCTGGGCCCTGAGAGTAGGACTGGGATCAGAGCCCAGCATGCTCCTTGGGTGCGAAATGTAAGGGCGCACCAAAAATCTAGTGAACAAGAGAAAGACTGCTGTATTGCAATATTTAAATAGATCAAAGTTGATGTGAAAATTCATTTAAAACAAATTACCACAATTTGAAATAAAAACAAGATCAGTATTACTGATTTTCTTTTCCCTCAAGCTCCAGTATAGCATGTCGCAACACTGACTGAAAACCCCTATGGCCACCCTAAAAGAACTTGTGGTCTGGCTAAAATGGTGCCAGGGAGTGAGGCTGGCCAGACGACTGCTTGAGGATCAAGCTCCCACAGGGACACACTGGATGGAGTACCTGTTGGGTAGGGCCTCTCTAGTCTTCTACTCTGTACACCCAGAAATCTGGTTTTGTCCATTTACCCTAATGTGACCCAATCTCACAGAGATGACATGAAACCCAGTGCCATTTTGGTCATTCGTTGTGAGCATGGCATTCATTTTCAGTAACTCAAATATTCTTCCAGCACACATCCTATCCAAAATTAAGTTACATTTAAAAATCTCATCACTAGTCAAAATCTGCTTGGAACGTATGGAATCTGCATAAGAGAAGCTGGCTGGTCTTGGGTGCTCTCTCATTTCGCCCCACCTCCTAATTATTTTTCTTATTTAGATCAGTTGCCATAAGTTTTCTTGTGTCATCACACACAGACTTTGCTTCTCCAGTGTCTAGATCCCCCAGAGGCATCTGTCTTTTTGTTATGATGATAACATAATGTCCATTAGAGAAGCTTCCTTTTAATTAGGACAGAATATAGTCCCATTCTTCTTGATTGGATTAGAGGGGTACTCTCATCCTAAATGATTTTTAGAATACTTTAATGCCTTCACTGAATTTGGAGCCATCTTGACTCCCTTAAAGCTTTGAAAGTCCTCTACTTCATTAGTTATTAAAAAAAATAAAGATTAAACATCAAATGGAGAATGGCCAGACTATGTATAAGGATTGAACTCTATTTCACAACCTACAACAACCTGTCTAGGAAACCAACCTCTTATCTGCAGAAGCCAGGCCAGGAATTAACCTGCTCTAAGTGAGACTTGAAGGAGCCAACCTGCTATCTGTAGGTCAGACATGTAGGAAGCTGATCACTACCTCTGGTAATAATCCAGGAAGTCAAACAATACCCTTGTAACAATTGCCCAAAATCACAAGGGCTTGACAAATAATTGATAGCTTCTCTAACTTTTGCCCCCAGTTCCAACTCAGGACTAGAGAACGCCAAATATGCTCCCTTAACCAATTACACAGGATGCTCACTTTTAGTTAGCTGCCCCCAGGTTCGCAGGCCAAGAATTTCCATTAGGGCACACCTGAGATGTCCCTTTTCTACCATGAGCTTTCTCACTCCTCTGCCTGCCTTGGATCTCTGCCAACCACGAGTAACGGTGGCTGACTCCCTCCTAGAGCAACTTCTGAATAAACAGACTTTGTTCGTTTTCATTTAGCTGGTCTTTATTTCCACTAAACCATCGATTGGCATAGATTCTTTCTGCAGAGCATGGCTTGGGAGGCAGCAAAGCAGGCTGTTGGAAGCAGCTAGACCTGAGGTCCAACACAGCTCTGTGTCACACTCCATGTAACTCTAGGTGAGAATTGGTTATAAGACTCATATGTGCCTGCATTTCAATCACATTGCTGGACAAAAATGTGATTTATTCACCACTTTAAGAGCACAAATGAGAAAGCTACCAGAGCCCAGGCTATAATAATTATACTTTAAATGAACATAATAACTTCACTAATTCCACTAAATATACAGACCTATCCCCAACTTCTTTTTAGCTGATGAAACTTTTTAGGGATTTGGAGATTCAAGGAAACAATAGCAACCCCAACCCCATGATTTTGACCAGTAGGATTCTTTACTCTGCATGATAAGTAGACTCTGGACCATGACATTGCAGGCTCACGACTTGCACGAGTACAATTTTGACATCTCAGATTCCCTGGGAAAATAGCAGTTAAACATGCAAATTCAAATCTGCAACATCTGGATGTCTTTTATACTAGTAGAACTCCTTAGTGTTCAGCCCTCATGTCAACTTTAATGACTGTATTACTCTATATGCATAGTAATGAAGCTCAGCTATGGACTCATTCCACTTCAGTCATAAGAATCTCAATTTCAGAGCAGAATGAAACTCTAGAGATCATCTCATCCAACCCACTCACTTCAGACAAGAAAGCCGAAGCTCTGAGGAAACAAAGCTACTTGGTGGCAAATCTGTGATCAGAATCCCACCCACAGCCCTTTCGACATCACAATAGCTGCCCACGAGTTCAAAGTATTTATTTGACATTTCTCATCATGTTTGTTTTCCTCTAATTCGTATTGCAATATTATTGGCAATCAAGAATCTTCAGCCCTTAGAGGAACTTTGCTTCTGGGGCACTCTGGAACTCAACAATTATACACTGGTGTTCTCTCTGGTGTCTTGATCTCAAAGTGAGGTTCACAGGCCAGGGGCTTGTTAAAAATGCAGAATCTTGGGACTCATCCCAGATCCACCGACCCAGAATCCAAATACCAACAAGATACCAGGAATTTCACGTGTGTATTCAAGTTGATGATATGCCAGTCTGGACAATCCTTTTCTTTATTTTCTAGTAGATTGTAGGAATTTTACTTGCTTTTCCAAGCCTCTTAATATCCAGAAAGTCAGAGGAGTCTTTGTAGCAGATGAATATTGAGAGGTAAAGATGCAAGCAGTAGCTCCACTCAAAGGACAGACTTAGCCATGCATAAATGACTGTGTGGGGTGTGTCTCACCTGGCCAGTTTAATCAGAACACAGCAGCTTCTGCTCTCTCTTTGTAATGCCTGAAGACATTATCATCATGAAAGATTAAAAAATACAGAAACACCCAAAGCAAGATTGAAAGCCCCTTAATCCTTGCCTCTGCCTCAGACACATTACTGTCTGCAGACACAACAATAGTTAATAATTTGATGTTTCAGAAACAATATTCAGACACATGTCTTGCTAGAAGTACCAAGTAATGGCCTGGTGTTGATTCTGCAGGTAGTTAGAAAGCAAGAGTCTGTGAGCAGGGCCTAAACCCCACTGTGGGTGTGGTGGAAGAATCTCATTGTGATGGCTAATTTTATGTGTCACTTTGACTGGAAATGGGTTGCTCAGATTAAATAATATTTCTGGATGTGTCCATGAGTGTATTTCCAGGTGAGATTAGCATTTGAATCAGTAAACTCAGTAAAGCAGATTGCCCTTTCCAGTGTGGGCATCATCCCATCCATTGAAGGCTTGAATAAAAAAAACACAGAGGAAGGGAAAATTCACCCCTTTTCCACCTAATTACTTGAGCTGAGACATTGGTCTTTTTCTGTCCTTGGATAATAAATTACATCATCAGTTCTTCTGGTTCTCAGGCCTTCAGATTTAGACTGAATTATATTACCAGCTTTCCTGGGTCTCTAGCTTATAGATCATAGGATTTCTCAGCCTCCATGATCATGAGAGATAATTCCTCATAATAAATCTTTTTATATCTATATCTATCCATCTGTTTCTATATTAATATCTATCTATAAGATCTCTCTCGCTCTCTATCATCTATCTATCTATCATCTATCAGTATTTAGATGTATTTCTCTGTGCATACATCTGGCTATGGAAAATTGTATAATTTACCTGTATTAAATGAACTTCTATTCTTCATCATTTTTTAGTATATCACTCTTCTGTGGACATTTTTTAGTGTATCACTGTTCACCTTGTGGGAAACGAATATATATATATCTCCAGTTCTAGGCATTTCTGGGCACAGAAATAGTTGAGTATTTTATATAAATTGTATTATAGTATGTCTACTTTCTTGAAGCTTTCCTTCTTTAACTTAAAAATATACCTTAGCATATGAACCTTAACTGCATTCAGCTGAATTCATCCCAATTCAAATGTGTATCTATAATATCTAAAAGCATTCTTTCAATGCAGGACCTGTAACAATCAATAAAATGATGAAATAAAAATAAGTGGTCTCCCCACTGCTATGACAGATGTGTGGTGTCATCTGCTTATGTACATGTCAACAAATTGCTCATGGAGTTGCTAACACCTCCCAATAGAATAGGACACATGGCTCAGAAACTGCAGGAGTAGACATTAGCTTCAGATAGAGTTGACCTTGGGTCTTCTCTCTTGCTCCTTATCAGCATTTTGATTTCATGCAAGTGTTTGAGTCTCTACAAGCTTCACTTTCGTCCTGTGCACAACTAGTGCCAACACTGTAGGGTACTGTAGGAATTATAGGATATAGTGTATATCCAGAATTTAGTCCCATGGCAGGAGCCAATTTATGAGTTCATAAATATGACTTATTGTTATTATTGGAAAACTGGTGACACTCCTATCCAAGCAACATATCTGTTCTCATCCTTTTTGAGATTCTCTTTCATCTCTGACTTCCACA
>NW_006434373.1:1686532-1688568 GCF_000325575.1 Pteropus alecto
TCCTGGAAGAAGCAGTGAGATGTCCATGGCTTTCAAATTATTGCCAAGAATTCTCAATCCCCTTGTGGATAACTTCTCAAAGTTTGCATTGAGTGAATTTCCATAGCATGAGGTTTCATGACTCTTGTTTACTATGTCAACAACCAGGTCATCAGAAGGACCTCATAAAAGGCCACATTTTTGGCAAAGTCTTGGGGGCTGCCAGTCTCACGGGTATTCTAGCTCAGCTCCACACTGATAATGCTGGAATGCTTTTAGGAAAATATAATAATTCTGAAAACTATGGTTAACTTGCAAAAGTCTATAATGATAACAACAAAGTCCATAAAGTAAGGCTGCTTTGGTGGGTGTTAGGAGCACAGGTGACAGCTTAGAAAGTGAACATGCCATTAGGATAGGCCTGTGGACAGAACTACCTTCTTATCTGTCAGAGCTTGTGTATAACTGGATTGCTAAAGGGAAAAGTCCTAAATGGTTCCTCAGGTTTATTCTTCAGTTCCATCTACCTTGGGGTCCCATGCACAAGGGTGAATCCTGTTTAGAGTGCCCTGAGTTCCCCTATAGAAAGTTGATTTGAAGTAGTCTTATAGTGTTCACTCTTCTCTTCCTTAGTGAACTCCAGTTTGTCTCCCAAACACTCTGAGACTACTAGACTCTTAGAAGTTTCTGTCTGTACAGCTGCTGGATTTCATGTCTTTACTGGCTAGGATTCAGCAAATGCCTCAACGTGAAAAACAACTCATACTTCTTATATGGCTCCTTCCTTTAGGCCCTGAGTTCCTCCAAACAAGACTACCTTGGCAACCCTGAACTCCAGTTTAGTATCCCTCATCCCATGAAACTTCCAGAAGCTTTCCCTAGCTCCCCAGCCCCTTAGCTGCTAATATCTGCTTGGATTTTTTATATCTTGGCCTCTAACTCATGCAACTCAGGCCTATCATGTTCCTTACATATCAAGAAAGGCCTCGGAGCTGAAGCAGTGCAGAACACAGAGCTCACCTTTACATGACTCCCATCTCCTGGGATCTTGGGCCCTCACCTGGTCTAGTAGCTCTTAGATGCCAACAAACATATTTTAAAGAAATTTTGTGTTTTACTAGATGCTCTTAATAGGAAGATTGGTCTGCTTCCCACTAACACATCATAATAAGAGGTAGCAGACCTGAAAATTCTTAACCAATTACAGTGTAGTTGGTGCCCAATTAAAAAACAAATTTAATTTTCTTAAGAAAAGATGCATGATCATGGAATGTAAACAAGAACAATTTGGGCTAAATTACATTAACATCTCAGTTTGAGGAACAGATACTGAACTCTCATTCCTTGCTATAAATCCCTGCTATAAGTGTCTGAAAATACCTTATTAGAAGGCCCAAGAACAAGAGTGGCCCCATCGAACAGAGAGTGTTGTTGGAGTGTTTTTTTTTGGTTTCTAGTCTTTACAATGCACAGGGATCATCCTAGAAAATACAGTAATCCTACTGGAAGCAAGAGATGAGAACATTAATAAAGAACTGAGACTTAGTAACATTCTGTAGGTAGAGTGGAAGCTGGGCAACCATAAAACTACACTAAAAGAAAAAGGACCACTTTTTTTCACATAGCTTTCTCCACCTTCCCAGCCCTCTTCCTTGCCACAACTATTAGATTACCAAACAAATAATATAACTTTTTTAAAAATCAGTTTATCAGTATAAGAACACATAACAGGATTTTATGAGCATCCAAGGGAGCATTGAAGACATTCGAGAATAACACATAAGGTAGATATCAGGCTGATGAAAAGGCAAAGATGCAGAAAACAAAACAGAACAAAATCTTCATGCAACATCTATGGATATATTTTTCTGTACAAAAGAGATAAACCTAATGTGTGAGAGAGAAGACTAGCATAGTTTTGAATGAGAGTATAGAAAAGAGATGAAAATTTTATATACATGCTTTGCACTTTCCATGAAATATAAGGACAATGTGAAGTCTATGAACTTGAGCTAGAAGATAAGATGATAAGATAGCCAGCTAGATTAAGTAGTAGC
>NW_006434373.1:1688606-1704791 GCF_000325575.1 Pteropus alecto
AAAATTTCAAAAAGTGTTTAAATACACAAAGCAGAGATGAAGTTGTAGAAAATTGGATCAGTGGCGTGGAGGACGAAAGAAAAAGGATAAAGAAGTAAAAACTATAAAAAAGGAGAGAGAGGTTCAGAACACACACAACAGAGGTTAAATATACAAATAACTGACATTTCTGAAGAAGAGAACAGAATAAGGAAAAGAGATACAAAGTCAAAGCTTTAATTTAAGAAAACATTTCTGAGTTGAAGACCTGAATCTGTAGTTTTAAATGATATACCCTACACTGAGTAAAATACTTAAAGGAAAACTTACTAGACATATCCCAGGAAAATATTTGATTTCCAAGCATAAAAATCTCTATATTCAGCTAAGTAGATGCTTATAAAATACTCAAAAGAAGACACATCTGGCTAGTTTTAACGCAATAAAGCAATGATATGGGATTCTGATATTGGAAAGTTAAGAAATAAAAATTTGTTGTCTAACTGAGTTATTCATGGGTGAAGGCAACAAAGGAACATTCATACTTAAATAAGACTTAAGGCAGTATACTATCACATATTATTCCTGAAAAATTATTACAATATATAGATTAGTTAACTAAAAGAAGAATCTAAGTAATGATGCAAGAATAGGAATGTCCTAATATAAAAGAAATGGTGGTAAATATTGGATCCATCTATACATAGTATTAAATATCAGCAAATTACATAACTGTGGTTCTGCTAAAACTAATTCATAAATTAAATGCAATACGAATCTTAATTTCAGTTGCATTTTTTGAGGAAAACAGAAAGGAAACAAAAAGGAAAATGCTTCTATATTAAAAGACTATAAATAGATTTCTTCTAATAAAGACTGACTACATCAAACCAATAGTGAACCACGGTTAACAGTGAAAATAGTAAAGGATTCTTGGTAAAGTCAAAGAGAAGATGAGAATGCCTGCTCTCCCTAATGTGATTTGAGGGAAAATACAATGTTATCCTTATTTGCAGAAAATACGATTTGTTACTTAGAAATCTAGAAGAATTAACCGAAACATATTAGACAATGATTATAAAATGAGTAAAAATATAAATATTTCATTCATAGGAAATAATGCAAATAGCTTTTTTATTGTGGTAAAACCATATGACATAATTTACTATTTTAACTATTTTTTAAGTGTACAAGTCACTATGCAAATAGCCTTAATATAGAAATAGAAGTTCAACCTCACGATAATAAGAGAAAAAGCAAATTAAAACTACACAGAAACTGTTTTTCACTTCTTAGGCAGGCAAAGACCAAAAAGTGTGGTAACGATGCATTGATGAAAGCTGGCACGCGTGTAAACTCCTTAGGTTTTACAGAGGGCAAGATGGCAATGAATATGAACGTTACGAATGTGTCTTCCCTTTGACCTAGAAATTCCACTTTCAGGCATTTACTCAGAGATACTCACAAGTGTGAAAAATAGTCATTTTTCACAAAGGTATTTGAAATGGCAAAATATTGAAAAAAAGAAAATGTCCATCAGAGGGGACTGGCTAAATACATTTTAATAAGCAGTTGCTGGAAGCTGAGCAGCAGATGCAGAAAGCTAGAAAAAGTGTCACTTTTACAATAACAACAACAACAACAAAAGCCAACAATCTACAAATGTGCCTTTTCTTGGACCCATCAGAGCGCTGAGGTTGCAGGTCAACCAACTAGGCTAAAATCTAAGGAAAGATAGGTGTCTCCTAGGAGAGACAGGCTGTGGGCTTCAGCTCACCTGGGTCAGAGGATAGAAAGAAAATGGAGCTACACAAAGGTAAAATGGGTGAGATGAATTCAGCTAAAAGTTTTAACAAATTGCCTAAGGCTAAGCGTGTGTTAGCACAAGGGGAGTTTGCGGGCTCTTCTCCATATCCCTTCACGGGGTTCTCATGAGGAAGACTGAGGGTAGGGAAGAAAGTAAGACAAAACTCTCACGGGGTAGGTTGGAGGAGGGAATGCCTGCCACTGCAGGTGGAGGATAGAGCCTCACCTGGATCCTTCTCCACTACAGAACAAGAACTCTAATGCACGGGGAAAAGATAAGCAAACCTTGCCACTTCCAGGCATGGATGAAACATGGATGAGGCTGGTAGAGAGAAAAGAAAGAGCCTGGATCCCTGCGTAAGGGGCAGGAAGCCATCTTGGGTCTGAACCATTAGAGACTTCCCACTGCCCTGAAAGAAAGGATTACTGAGAAAGCTCCCCTCCCAAGACATAGGGAGGCAGCACCTGCCAAGACTGCGTCTGCACCAAGACAACAGAGAAGGCCCTGGACTCCCTCCACGAGGCTAGCTGGTGCTGTGTAACAAGCATGACAGTCTACCATGGGGAAGAGGTGAGTGTGTGGAGAGAGAGTCATTCAGAGGCATGGGTAAAAATGGGAAGTTTAAAAGTGAGAATGAAATGAATGTTGAGAAAAATTCTCTGGCAAAGTAGTCCCTACCCTTTAGTAAAGCTGAAGGAATTTGAAGCTGGTGGTGCACTGAAGGTTACCCAGCAACAATACAGCCCAAACTCAACTCTTGACTAGATTAACTCAGCTTTCACATTAATGACCAAGCAGAGAGGTGTGTTCTTTTCCAGGCTTAAATATTATTAACTCATTATTGTCCCATACATATTGTCTTATTTTCAACCAAAAAGTATAAGACGTATAAAGAAAGAAAGAAAAGAGAGAAAGAAAGAAAAAAAAGAGAGAAAAGAAAGAAGGAAGGAAGGAAGGAAGGGGAAGGAAGGAAGGAAGGAAGGAAGGAAGGAAGGAAGGAAGCAAGCAAGCAAGCAAGCAAGGGAGAAACTATACTCACTGTTATGAAATAAAGCAATCAACTGAACCAGGTGTAGATATGACAGAACCATCAGACATTGAGAATTTAAATAACTATGATTTACATTCTAAAGACACGAGTAGAAAAGGTATAAAAAAATGCATTAACAGATAGGGAATTTCAGCAGAGAGATGAAAATTTTAAAAAAATCTAACAGAAAAAATATGGTAACAGAGTTGATGAAGATGTAGAAGTTACTAGACTCAGAAAATAAAGCATTTTTAATTGTTTGAATAAATAAAAGATAAAAAAATATAAGAATAAGATAGATGGCATGAAGATTGGAAAACAACCAAGTAGAACTCCTGATAGAGAATATAATAATTACAAGTAAAAGTTTAATTGACAGTTTTAAAAACAAATTAGGTTCAACTGGAGAAAGAATTAGTGAACTGAAACATAGATATCAAGAAATTATTCAGAATGGAGCACAGAGAAATAAAGAGAGAAAATGTGAAAGAAGAATTAAAAGCCAGAGAGGCTCTCATTTAGGTATGTCATATATCTAATCTAGAATCTCTGAAGGAAAACAAAATAATAAGGCTGAGTCAGAGATAGTATTCAAAGATATAATACCTGAGATTTTTCAGAATTGATGGATACCATACCACAGATTGAAGAAACTCATGATTCAAAGCATAGCAATTAAAAAGAATTCATACCTAGATACAGTATAACATGTCGATGGAACACCAAAAACAAGAAAATGTCTGAAAAGCACCCAGTGAGAAAGGAAAGACTGCCTTCAAAGGAGTGACTACTCCTAACTCATTAGCAATCATAGAAGCCAGGAAACTGGAATTTTACCTTTAATGAGAGTAAATAACTGTCAACCTCAAAGACTACACCAGGCAAATCATCTTTCAAAAGGAAAGGAAAGAGAAAGACCTTTATAGGAAACAAACAGAGAATTCGATATCACACAGAAGGAATGTGATCCCAGTTACGCGGTCTGAAATAAACGATAGAATAGAGAAGACAAAATGTGTCAAATACTGGGAAAATCAAATGAACACTGATATAAAGCAATCATAATTATGTCTAATGAGTTTAAAAAGAAAATAATCAAGGTAGGCTACAAACAAATGACAGTAATAGTACGTAAGTGAGGAGTGGAGGAGGCAGTTAATGTGTTCTAAGTTCTAAAGACGTCAGCAAAGGGTAAAGCTATTGACCTACTTCAGATTTTGATAAGTTAATGTTCTTGTGTTAACAACTATGGTAACTACTAAAAGAATAGAAATAGAATTTGTAACTACCAAATTAGTAGAGAGAGAAAAATAAAATCAGGGAAAAATATACAATAAATGTAAAACAATCCAAGTAAGGAAATAAAAAGAAACATAAAAAGGTGTGTATTATTATTGTTGTACTGCATAACAAATTGCCACAAACTTAGCACGTTAAAACACACATGTTTATCATCTTGCAGGTTCTGTGGGTTAGGAGCCTGGGCATGGACTTGGTCAGGATCTTAGCAGGCTAAAATCACGGTCTCAGCTGGGACCACAATCACATGTGAGGTCCTTTCCTAAGCTTTGGGTTGTTGGGAGGATGGAGTTCCTTGAGGTCCTAGGACTGAAGCTTCATTTCCTTCTTCCCGTTAGCTAAGGATTGCTCTCAGCTACTGGAGACCCTTAGATCCAAGCCCTGGGCCTCCATAGTGTGTCTACTCACTTCTCAAGGCCAGCAGAGGATCTCTCTCTGCTAAGATGGGATCTTGTATAACATAACCTAATCTATTCACAGTTACACAGGGTGTGTTCACGATGGGGAGGAATCTTGGGGATCACTTAGAATTCTGCTTACCACAAAGTGGAATAAATACAAAATATAAAGTAAGAGGCTAAATACAAGTTCAAATGTATCAGAAATTGCAATAAAATAGCATTACATCTAATTATAAGATGGCAGAAGAGAAGATTTCTTTCCAGTTTTTCTTTTAGCAGAAATTACTTTTTCTTATATATGTAACCCAAGTGTATCCTCTTGCATTGGTCATTTTACACTGTCAATAGCAATTTTCATATTGTCAAATCATTTCAAAAAATTCCAACGGACTTTTGAATTGTAATTTATAAAAGTATTTCCCCGTTGCCTTTTTACCAAATTTTGTCTATTATTAAATAGATTATCATATATATTTTTATGTATGTTATTTAGCATTTTTCCTTAGGAAAAATTCTTGAGAGTGGAATTAGTGGGTTATAGGTTATTTTGGTGATGGTCATTTCAGTGACTCTTAAAATATATGGCAAAACTCCTTTCTAAAAATATTCATCCCTCAACAATATATATTAAAAAAGTACCAGTTTTACTGCAAACTTCAGTGCACTGAAAATTATCACTTTTATCGGAAAATAACTGCCTCATATTTGAAAATAATATTTCATCAACTAAACAGAAATTTATAGAACTAGAAAAATAATAACTAGTTTTCGAGATGTGGGAGATTTTAACTTTGAAAAATTCTGCCGTGGTGAGAGTTCAGAGAGAAGGGTGTGTGTGTCTATGTGTGTCAGGCACCTAAGCATTTCCAACCAGGTGACTCTAGAGGAGCCATGAACCACACCTTGGGGATCAGCTTAGTGAAATCTGCAACCCTCTCTCCTACCATTTCAGGAGATCTGTTTTACATTCAAGTGGATTTCAAACTCCCTAAGGCACAGTTCCTCTTATCCATGTCATTATTCTTTCCAGATCCGAAAAAAAAAAAAAAATAGATTAACTCAAGCTTTTCACTCTATTTTGGGATACTTGCTAAAGATTCAATGTATATCTTTCTTTTTTTTTTTAATGAGCTAATTTTTTTTCTAATTCCAATAGTCCTTTTACTTGTTTATTTTTCAACTCCTACCATTTTTTTCCCCATGAAACGAAAATGAGATTGCTGTTCTCCTCTATGAAATTAGCCTGAGCAAATCCATTCTGAATTTAGGTGTCCTAATCTGAAAAATTGTAAGATTTGAATGAATAAAAATGGCAGTTACATTCCATGAATACTGGAGACGAAACCCCCCATCTGCCATGAACACATCACGATTATCCTTCTAGAAGCAAACATTTTATAGAAGCTTTCAACATTGCAGGCATCCTGATAAAACCCCCATTTCCCAGCAGAGTTGGGAAGCATTCATTCGTACTTACATGACGGAGGACAAATCGCTCAGGCGGGCTTTGGGGTTGTCTATTACTCCTCAGTGGCTGAGTAAAAGCTTCGGAAACAGACTCCAACTCCTCATCTCTCAGATGATTGCAATTTGTAATCCAAACTCAAATAGAATTTAATTTATATGCTTATCCTGGGTTGTTTCTGGATTGAGAGGATGATAAGGAAACCAGCAAAATTCAGCTGCGTGTAGTCACTGGGATGTTAAGGACATTTATTTTTTCTATTTCTTCTGGATTTTAGCAGGAATTGAATGGTATCTTCAAGGATCAAAATGTCTAAGAACCAATGATAGGACCAAGCCTTCTTCAGGGAGCACACCTCTCTGTGGTCCCCAAACCTCAAACGTGAGGAAATTAGCCTAGATAATGGGAGAAGAAATGAATCACAAAATATGGTAAAGAATTTTCCAGTAGAAAAAGTTCTTGGTAGACAGACACCTGGCATAGCTCAGGCATCTCTTCATTACATCCTCTCTGTTTCCATGCCCTCCTCATACTGTATGGTCACCTCAGAAACTTCACATTGTGTAATGGTCACCATATTTTGATAACATTTGTTCCTTAGAACGACTGTCCATTTTGTGCAAACAGACCCTTGATGTGTGTTATACGGCTAGTTCCAACTTGGTGTATCCTTAATTCTCTCCTGGTCACTCTCATGGGCAGCCCAGATCCAGAAATGTCAGAATGTTCCAAGCAAGGTCCTTATTCCAACACCATTGTTCACCTGCCTGTCACTGGACGCTTCCTCGCTGCTATTGAAGGTGCTTTGACTTAAGACGACCGTACATTAGGGCCACTCTCCTGTCTCCAGGTGCACTCTGCTTCTGCCCCAGCGCAGGTGAAACGCTTCACAACCATGCACGCGCTTCTTCTTCCCACAGAACTTCTCCCGCTCTAACAGCATTTTAGGTAAAGTCTTTTTCCTCAACTTCTATTCCCATGTCCATTACAGGTTTTGCTCTTCTGAAGATGGGAAATCATACTGACGAGAGAACCACTTCCTTACAAAAAATGTCTCCCATAACCTAATTATTTATAAACGCATCTTTTTATCCTAAAAAATAATAGGCATTTGTAGAGATGATTTTAGATTTGGCCTTTTCATCCTGAAGGAGGCCAGACTTGCTTTAGCAAACTGAACAGTCAGATGCTGTGAGCTAACTCCCTTTTTTTCCTTCATATTTTCCATCACATAAATGATGAATCGGCAATTCTAAGTTGCCTTCAGACGGATCCTGGGTGTCTGGGGAAACTATGGGAGGCTATGAAGTGCTTTGAGTTCCCCAAGGAAGTGTGGATGGTGAGGCCCCTTCACCAGGTTGAGCCGAGTCCTCTTCATTGTTGCTACCCCACTGCCTGCAAAGTGCTTAAAAACAGTGACTGCATGAGCCCTTTGATTTGGTTTTGTTCTTTATCCAATAATGCCCTTCGAGGGTGTGTCTGATCAGTCTTCTTTGTGCATTCCTAAATAAACAAGAAACTAAACGATGAAAATGCTTTGCCAGCTAGCCTAACCTTGCACATGCATCTCGGGGACACTCTGCGTGGAGACCAGTACAATGAAAGGCCCTCCTGGGGCACGTTATTCAATTTGGTGAGCTTGGTGTGGAAAATGAAAGAAGACAGGAGATCCTCTGAGGGTGTGGAGACCTCTCAGACGTGAACAACCACACTCCAAAATTGGTTGGAACAAGTACGTGTTGGTTATGAAGCACTGGAAAAACTGTGGGAGCTTTCACAATGAAATAGGGGAGAAGACAGGTGTCCCAGGACATTAGCTCATAGCATCTGCATCACATGTGCACCGATGAGGACCAGAAGGATCCAGAAGAAAGGCTTTTATTTCTTGATGATGTAGACCTGACAGGTGGTACCCGGCCACTCATGTCTCCAAGACTGCAGCTTTGTGTTAGTGGCTGTACCCCGCTTGAGTCCACTGCAATTGGGCAGCACTGTGGCAGATGGCAGGGCCTGCAGAGCAAAGATCAAAGATGTAGTAAGTGTCAGGATGTCATTTTTGGTAGGCAGATTGATGTTTCTTTTTTAAAAGGAGATTAAGTTGGTAGTAATACTTTGTCCCACCATAGAGAAAAGGCCTTACAGAATAAGAGTAACTACCTGAATATCATTTTTTCAGGCCTAATGATGTGTAAATAAACAGACATTACTGAAACTTTCAGAGTAACCACAGCTTCTCGTTATATCTATGACAAAGATTAAAACATTTCAGGCAGGGCTGTAGAAATCCATAACCAGAGAAAGAAGGATCTTGCTTAGGTAACTGTGTGGGATGTCCATCAAACTACGAAGAGCTCAGGAAATGCAAGAAAATAAAAGATGGCAAAATTATCATTGTTCATAAGAAGATCTGGGATGACTATCCACCAAATATGCCATCAAAGCAATAGCCTAGAAGCAGAACAAAGAACCAAGTACTGGAAAAACAAAACAAAACAAAACAAAACAAAAACAAAAACATATAAGAGGCCCCATTTCATAGAGCAACAAGAAGAATAAAATATGTGGAAATAATTTACGAGAAAACTTTAAATGTTCCTGAAGGCATAAAATAAGTTTGAACAAAAGAAAAGTAAAATACATTGTTTTAAATAAGATGGTGCATAAATCACAGAAATGCATGTTCTTTCTGCTAATCTATAAATTTAATGTGATTCCAATAAAAACACTAAAGGATTCTTGGGTGGGGGGAGAACAAGATAAGCTGATTCATATGGAGAAATAAAAGCCAAAGACTAGCTAAAAATATTATATTTTAAAAAGCAACGGGGTGATCAGCCCTAGAAGATAGTCAAACATATCATAAAGACATAAAAACTTATTGCAGTATTAGTACCAGAAGAGACAGGTCTGTGAAATAGACCCAAATACATATTGGAATTTAGTATATTATAAAGATGACATTTCAAATAAGTGAGGGAAAGATGAATTATTTAATAAATAGTGTTGAAATAACTGGGTAACCGGTGGTTCCATCTTTCACCAAGTTAAATTTTAAGCAGATCGAAATTTTAGACATAATAAGTGAAATCGTAAAACTAATAGAATAAATAATAGTATATATTTTAAAAGATAATATCAAAGTAAGAAGCCAATGAAATCTTTGGAACCAACAAAATCTGGTAAAAGATTGATTAACCTGGCTTTATAAATACATAACATTTGTGAATGAAGCTCCCACTCACAAAACATTGAAAAGATAGAGGACCACTTGGAAACAATATTTGCAAAGTATATCATAAAAAAAGTTAACTTTCTTAAGATGTAAAGAGCTGTTACAAATCAATAAAAAAATTTAATTCAATTGGAAATGTTCAGAGTCTATAGGTGGTTAGGTCACAAAAAGGAAATGTAAATGATTCGTCAGCATTTGAAAAGATGTTCAGCTTCACACAGAGAAATGTTAATTACAGTTAAATTATGTATCAGTTTCACCCCTTGGATGATAAATGTACTGACAAGGGCATAGAGAGGCTGGTGGGAATGTAAATCAGTACAACTTCTTTAGAGAGCAATTTGGCAATGAACCTTAAAATTTAAATGCTTGTCAATGTCTAACAGCGATTTCACACTTAGAAACTCGTCTCTCAGATATCCCTGTGCATAGTATTCATTTTTTGTTATTTCAAAATATTGAAAAACTAATTCAACAATTGAGAATTGTTTGAACAAATTATGGTTCATTTATCCAAGGGAATTAATCTATGTCGTTAGAAAGAAAATAAAGAAATCTTTATGGATCCTGATATGGCTAGACTTTGAAATTAAAACTCAGGCAAGACATGTGTTATATGTAATATGCTATCACTTGCATATAAAAATAGAGAGAAGGATAAAAATATACTTATTTGCTTGTATATGGTGCACATTCATGAAATATCTCTGAAAGGACACATGACAGACTAGCATAACATCAGATACATCCAGGGAGAGAGGAAGTGGTGTCTAGAACAGAGATATATGAGAGAGACTTGTTTTCACCATCTCCCTAGAGAGATCTGCACACTTGTTTCCTATGACTGGCTCGGAATGGCACACCCACTGAATTTGAAGGCATTCCTCCTTGCTGACTTTAGAAATCAACTTGCACTGTGCTTTTCCTGGTGGTTTCCATATCTTCCTCTCAGAGTATTTTTAAAGGAGATGGAGGCACACGGTGGGTTTGTTCAGATGCTGTGCTGCATGACGCTCCACGACGGATGCAGCACAACCCTTCCAGGGCAGACTGTACTTAAGGGCTTAGAAGTCCCACACACGGAGCACACGTAGGATGGCCTCTCTTAAAAACGGCATCTCCGGGCACCACGCTAATTAGTCTTGGTGAGCAATTTTCTTGTAACCAATTTTATAACAGGCCAGGCTCCTCCCTGTGCCTTCTTATTATCTGGTATCATATGAATTTAATGTCTCATTAGTATGACCAATTACTTTACCATAATACTACGCCATTTTGGTCTTTTATTTACTTAGATGGCATCACCACAAAGATTTTTTTCTGACAGCCACACTTCTATTTTTAATCCTACCATAATTCTCACAAAGCCTGACCTACAACAATACAAAAGCCATTGTCATACACTCCATCAGAGGGTTGCGAAATACATCCGTCACCTGCTCAGGGGTTTGTTCTGAGGAGGAGGCTGAAAGTTACTTCCCAAACATCCACTTTTCCTCTTTTAAAAATTAGCTGAACTACAATTTTTGGCTGGGTACAGAGCTTCAATATTTCCCAGTGTCCCTTGCAACTGTGTGTGGCCATGTCGCCAAATTTTTTTCCAATGAAATGTAAGCAGAAGTTACGTGCTGTATGAGACTTCTGAACAGTTTCGTTGAAAGGAAGGTATCTGCCTTTTTTCTTTCTCCACTTCATTGTGCCACCTGGAAGACAATTTGATGGTCAGAGCACCAACAGCCACTTCAGACCATGAGAGCGAGGGCCACCCCCAGAAATGATAAAACAGAAATCTGGAAAGAGTTTGATTTCTGTAGACCATGTACCCACCATACTAGTCTGTAAGTAAATGTATACCAGCCCTGCACCCTTTTGTTTTCTTTCTTTTTTATTATTTTATTTTTAGATCTCTATTACTGGGCCATAAACCTAGTCCTTACGGATAAGTACTTTTCCTAATGGATGTATTATTAGTTCCCTCCTCAAAGCTAATAGTTTACCTCAAGCTGTTTATTAAATTAATCCCAATTTCCATTTTTACCAGAATGAATCAAAGAGTTTTCCCAGTCCATGTTGTCTTCTCACCAAATATGCATAGTTGTTTTTGATTCCTTCGTTTTTCCCTACTGTGGTTCACATGTTTTTCCCTCTGGGAGAAATCAGACAGAATAAACTACCAGATATGAGATTGTTCCCTGACCCCCTCAGCACCTTCCCTCTCCTCTTCACAGCTGATCTCCAGGCCTTTTTCTTTCCTCTCCTGTTCCCAGACTTCAGCCCCAAGAGAGGGCAGTTTATTGCAGCTCACATCAAAAGGTCTACATCATTAAATCTCCATGGGGAGCGCTGGTTGGTGACAGTGAAAAGACCCAGAATTGAATAGAGAGATTCATCCTACTAAATTTAGACACAGGCTCTCTATATTTAGTTTGGATCTCAAATAGGAAAATTTTCAGCCTGAAAATTTGTAGATTAAATAAGAAATAGAGCTGTTCGTTTTGTCCTGGTATGGAATTTAGGCTCCAGCGACATTATTATGTATAGCGTCTCAGCAAATGCCTATTTAGCACAGTAGAGTCCTGGGCATTATAGTGCATAATCCCCCTCATTTCGGTGGGCTTAATGTCTATGGTGGATGGCCATAATAAGCTAACAGCAACAGTAATAGCAACTAACATGTACTGAAGTAAGTGTGTGCCAGGCCAGGCATGCTTTGCATCCATGACTTCACCCAACCTCACCACAACACTGCTGTAGAACTACATTAATTCATTTTACAGGTGACAGCGCCAAAGCACAGAGAGATTAAACAACTTTCCCAAGGTCACGCAGCAGCAGTGATGGAGCCAGAGCCTCATCTCTTAAATAGGAATCACAGCCTCATCTTTGAAATGCTCTGCTCAACTGCCTATCTATTCAGAGAACTCTCTCTGACTTCCTATGAATTATATACAGTGGATCCTCAGTATTCTCAAATTCCATATTTATAAATTTACCTACTTGTTAAAATTTATTTGTAACCCCCAGATCATTCATCATAATATTTTTGCAGTTATTGCCTGACATGGGCAGAGTGGTGAAACATTCGAGACCTCTAGGTCTAACAGGGCAATGCTCTACCTTTCTGTTTCAGTTTTCATTTGGTGAACAAGCATCCTTTGCACAGTGCCATGTTTTTCACATTTTTATACTTTTTGGTGATTTCTCTGTTTTAAATGGCCCCCAGGCATGGTGCTGAAATGCTGTGTACTGTTCCTAAGGCCCAGAAGGTGTGATGTGCCTTACAGAAAAAATAGTGCATTAGATGAGCTTCCTTCAGGCACAAGGAATAGTGCTCTTGGCTGTGAGTTTCATGTTAATGAATCAACATAACATTAAGTAAGGTGTCTTTAAACAGAAATTCACATAAAATAGCATTACGTATTGATTGGCTGATGAAAATGTTATGACCAGAGGCTCACAGGAACCCAACCTTGTATTTCCCTAGGGGCAATGGTTCGATATTTGCTAATTCAGGATTCATGGCGACTTTAAGAACATAACTATTGCAAATAATGAGGAATGCAGGTATTTTGCAGCATGTTTGCAGGGAAGTTGCAACCTCATTTCTTCTACTTTCAAATTCTGTTTGCTTTCTCATCTCCTCTGCCCACAGCAGATAGGAGTCATTGGAAAAAGCTCTGCCATTTTTTTTTTTACAGGGAATTATGAGATGACCAGAGCTCTACCCTCACTTTCCACCCTGGTCTGACCACCACCAGCTGGTCTGTGAGCTATGACTAAGGAGCCATGACCCTTCCTATTGCCTTTTCAAGAAGCAGATAATAAAGGGGCCTCAAGCAGGAGAGTAGGGTGAGGACACCAGCAGCCATGGTTCCCAGGTGGCCTTGTGATTTTCTTTTAGGGTTTGGGACTTCCTGTGGTAAGACTGGGTTTTATGTCTGACTCTAAACCAAGAAATAAAATTTCAAGCCAATGAACAATAAACCATCCTATCTAGCACAAGACAAAGAAAGGAAGCATTCAGGTAAACCACGTGTTGGATTAGGCAAGAGTTACTCTGGATGCCAAATATGAATTATACACTTCTGAAGATGCAATATACAGGGGGTACAGGGAACACCAACTCGATAGTAAATGGATGCAGCTAAATCTTCCATTTGCAGATTCAGAGCTTCACTGAACTACATGCAGATGCAGCACATGTAGTGGCTGCAGATAAACCACAGCATCTCCTAATGCAGGGTTCTACAGGCAAGTCTGCTTTATAAAGGATCAAGTTTTTGCACCCTCTTGTCTTGCTCTAGCATCATTCCATGGCACATGGAAAAAAAGGCATGTAAATCACTGAATCATGACACTGGCATGGTATGAGCTGAAATAAAGACTTTTTTAGGGTAAGTTTTTAATCAGCATTGCCATTCGTTTCACATGGAAATCTGCAGGAGGCTGACATTGCTGAGAATTGCAGAGCTAGGAAGCAGCGGAAGCAGCCTGGATGGAACCCAGCATCAGGACCATGGCCAGTGCTCCTGAGGTTCCATCCCGTCCCTTTGCACAGGCATAAAATGATGCCAAGGGATCTGCTATGATATATTAATATGTTTAGAATTATTAAGTAGGTTGTTAAAATTTTTCTTTTTTACAGGTGTGGATATAGTCTCTTCTGAACATTCTAATTTAGCCCCCAAAATGCATCCTTCTTTTAGTAAACTTTTTCTCAAATAATGATCAGTATTTTCTTTTAGATTTTTTTAAAGTTAAGTTTATTGGGATAACATTGGTTAACACAATTTTATAATTTTCAGGTGCACATTTAATTTGACATCTGTATATTCTATTGTGTGTTTACCACCCAAAGTCCAGTTTCCTCCAGCTACTATATATTTGATCCCCTTTACCCACTTTACCTGCCTCCTACTCCCCTATATTTGACTCCCTTTACCCCGTCTATCTCTCCCTTTCTCCCTCACCCCCTACCCTCTGGTAAAATGCTCAGTATTTTCATGGGCTGAAATAAGGAATGATAATTGCTTATTTTTTTTTTTCTCTAAAATAGAGTTTGCTAGCCCTTGAGGTCAACAGAACTCATATTTATTCCATTTTAAAAAATAAAGTCCACAAAAAAACCTTTAAAAAATTCCTATTGTAGCACAAAGTTATGAGTGTCTTAGCCAGGAGCCAGGGAAACTAACCCTCTCAGGGCCATTGAAGGAAGTTCTCCAGAGAAGGTGGTGCCGAGTCTGGCCTGGGTGGATAATGAGAAGTTGCTCATAGACTGGGCATGGAAGCCCCACGTTGGCAAAGGTAGGACTCTGTGTGCCAAGAATTCACCATGGTTCTTTTGGGAAATAGCACAAGACAAGGTTTTATTCAAAATGAGGTTCGTTTTTTGTATAAACACAATAAATAAATCCTAGTGTGTAACACAAACAAAATATGGCTTAGGTGGAGGGAGGGGAAATCCGATAGAAGTTTTTGTAAAACACTGGTAACTAGAGATGCCTGTATGAGGCCGTACCCTGGAGAATGACAAGAGCCATACCTCCTCCAGGAACCGGTCTGGGGGGACTGGAGCTCTTCTGCCCCTCAGGGATCTTCATCAAGGGGAGTCAATCAATTCCCCTCAACTTACCTTTCCCTCTTCTCCCATTACTCCCTGGAAATGAAGTGTCAAATCCTGGAAGACTCGGAAAAAAATTGTTCACCATTGTAATTATGTCAAGTCTTGGGTGAAAGGAACCCAGGGTTGTACCAGGTGACCTCAAGCCCTGAAAAGAGCTGATGTACCAGAAGGGACACTGACCTATGCTCACCCGATCAGCTTCTGGGGTTTGGAGCTGGCGCTGGAAGTTGTGGATATCTGCCAAATGAAACATGACAGGGGAGCCTGGGGGAATTTATGCCATCACACACAGAGGGAAGAAATGGGGAGAAGCACTGAGGAAAGTGGGAGAGAAAGAGCTGCCTGGTGGTGACAACGTATGGGGGGTGGGAAGGAAAGGTTCTTTGGAGAAGTGCCACATTCTTAAAATAAGCAACCCCCCCACACACACACTTCAGTACTTAAACTGCCTACAATTGTTATTTGCAAGTAAAGATGCTTAGCACAACTCTACCTGTGCCCTGAGCATCTTCTCTGGACAGCTCTGTGCTGTGCATGAACTTAAGGATGAATAGGTGAGGAATGTGTAGAACTAGCGCCTGGCCATAGTGTTCAAAGTGGCCTATCTTAATTTGGAGCACAGAGGAGGTCCCCAGCCATCTTGGATCTGGGGGCAGTGGAACTCACGATGGTCAATCCTTTACGACTAAGGCCCAAAGGGGTCCATTTTTGACTGTGCACATAGCCCTCCACTCTGTGACCCAAGGTCCTAACATCCTTGGTTGAGAGGATATGAGTTATTAAATTCATGATGAACACTGATTTATCTGTAATAATTATGAGAAAGAAATCAGACCAGGGCTGGTTTGGGAAGTGACACAGTGACAGGCTCCAAGGGGATCTTTTTTATAAAGATGGTCAGCCTTAGCTGGGATGAGGGTACAAGTGCTGTGAGACCCCGGGAGCAGGTACCTTGTATGAGAATGAGATGCTAACTCAAAGGGACCCTGTTTTCACTTGGCTTTTTAATTGTCAAAAGAAAGAATGAGGTGCATTCTCCTGAGCACTCAGGGAGCTGTGGTTCAGGTTTGTTTGATGTATTTCACAGTCATCATTTCTTTAGTAGCCCAGGCAAGAGCTTCTTTTCAGAGAATGATGTTCTTCCGTTTGTGCCTGAGAAGAAGGAAAAAAACTGATAGCCCAGTGGCTGAAGAGAGCCTTCTGCATTCACTCTTAGTAAAAGGGGTTAACACAAGCACAGGCTCAAAATCCACAGGGCATTGTATCAGCTATCTATTGCTGTAAAACAAATTACCCCAAAACATAGCAGCTTAAAACAACATTGTGTATTATCATACGTTTTCTGTGGT
>NW_006434373.1:1704818-1718061 GCF_000325575.1 Pteropus alecto
GTCCCCAAAACGCTGCCATCAAGGACTAGCCAAGGTTGCAATTCATCCCAAGGCAAGATGGGAGAAGGATTGTCTTTAAACTCACTCATGAGACTATTGCTGCTCTTAGTTTCTCTGTAGAGCAACTCACAGCATAGTGGCTTGACTTATCAGAGTGAGTAAGAGAGTGAGAGCAAGACGGAAGTCACGGTGATCTGTGACCTATGTTGTGTCAATAACTCCCAAATGGACATCTCAAGCCTGATGCCCCTGAGCCCTAGACTGTATTTCTAATTGACCATTTGATATATCTACTTGAATTTCCAATAACCATCTTCCATTTAACAAACCAAAGTGGAACCCCAAATTCCAAAGAGACTTCTGATTAACCCAAGGAACCCTGTTTTTTTTTTACCCACTTTCTAATATATATCAGTAGAAATGCGTGTATATCTATGTAACATATGTGAGTAGTCAAATTTTACAAGAAAATGGGGGAGGTGGGGAAAGTTCGTGCTGGTTCCCTCTTGGTGCAAGGAGCAGGTGTTTCAGAGTCAGATAAAATAGGCTCAGATTCACACCCTGCCCTTCCTAGTTGTGCACCATTATGCAATTTATTAGCTCTTCCAGCCTCAGTTTCCCATAATTAATGGGGGGATAATAGTAAGACCCACCTCATAGGGCTACGATAAGGGAGAGAGGAGGGGTCCTGTGTGCTCAGGTTCTGCCACGGGCTGGGAACCCAGAAAACGTTACTCCTACTCCTCGCCATCCAGGTCTCTCTCACTCTTCTTCTCCACTCCAAAGCTGCTCCCAGAAACAATTTGGGAGTCTTTGCTTTCCTTCCTAAGCCACACTTGCTCATCTATAAGGATTGACCATGCATCACAGGTCCTAGGTCATCCTTGCTTCAACCCACTGCATGCCACGGTGTCCCTACACCATCTCTCAGTCCCAGGTGCCCCCTAGAGGGGCAGGGCCAACCAGGCTAAGAACCGTCTACCTAAATTGTCTTCCAGGTCTTTTTCAGCTCCCACATTTCAACGCAAATTATGCTACACCCACGCCCACCATACTGAAAGTCAAACGTCTGTCTACTAATGGGGCTGACCGGCTACCACACAGACATCTTTAAAACACCATGTGAAACTTATAGTTGTAATCACAAACACCTGCAGTTGGCTGCTGTTTTTATTTCGTGTTATAGATAAGAAGTCTAAAGCACTTGGATAATTTACCCAATTGTGCAGTTAGTTATTGATGAGCTGATGCTTTTCTTCAAATAACATGTATGTATTTTTTGCGGGGCTCTTTTTTGTCTCTCTCATTTATCACATTCCTGGCTAGAGGCAGATATCCCTCCTTGACTCCCTGGAAGATTCCTTCTTCACCCAGAAGCCATGCTGTTTACATGGCTACTTCATAAGGAAGAGTGAGCTGATTTCAAGAACAAGATAATTACTGTGGCAGAAGGTGCTTATAATTTAATTGGGAGGAGACACCGAAGACCCTTTCATCCTATGAGTAAGTTACAGTCTCTGGGCACTCTGCATGGTATGTGCCCCAAATGTAAATGGAAGGCCTAGCACCTTGCTAATTTCCAGAAATTCTCCCACTCCACAGCCTCCCTGGGCCAAGTTCAACACCCCCCAAGTCTGGGCTCCATCTGGTCTCTGCTAATGAAAATTGGAGTGTGGGAAGTGAAGATGTTTTTGAAAACACATATTCAGGTGGGGTTGCCATTGATTAACCCTGCTTTATGTCTCAGCCTCTCTCTCTGGACCCAGGTTGTATGACTCATACCTGGCTGCATTGTGTGTGATAGCTGTGAAGGCTCAAGTGCTATTCGGGATATAGGGCCCTGCACTGTGTGTGCCGTTGGGGAAAATACAGGAGGACGAGCGTCGCTGGGCTATTTATAAAGATAATTGTTGCCTGCGAGGGTTCTAGACATCCACTTGTCCACACCCCAGGAGGAGCGGGGCTCTTTATCATGTCTGGACTTAATAAAGGATACATAATGTGGGCTACATAGCTCACTACAATGTGTCTCCTCCAGTAATCCTCTGTTTCAATTTTCTGCTTTGTACTGTGTACACAGAAAACAACCTCACAAAATAGCCTCAGAAAATGCTGCTCCAGTTTCCCCTTCGTGAGGACACGAGGGAAGGTTCACAAAGACACCTTTTGGCTTTAATTGGGTGCAAAATGGTGCCGTGTTGCACTGTCTTCATGGCCCTTAGGGTTCAACGCACGTTTGTGAAAAATTGTAATTTTATCAATATAGAAAATATGCTTCAAATGGTTTCCCTTCCAGTGTTTAGATGGTAATATGTCACACATAGCAGAGAAAAACTTTTTCTAGGGCATCTCGAAGGGCTGGGAGGTGATGCAGACCCATATGGAAGCATCTCTTCTCAATACCGCAGGAGCAAACCAAGGCACAGGTAACCAGGGTCATGATGTGCACCTGCTAAAGCAGGGCCCTCACATGTCCACCCTCACTGTTGTCTTCTCTCTGGACACTGACCGAATCGGGCCCCTGACCAAGCTGTTAAACCACATGGGTTGATTGGAGACATTTATAGTCTCCATCACATATCTGAATACAAGCACAGCTTTAAGTCCAAAAGTTGCCTTTTTTTTTTTTCAGGCAACTATATTTTGAACACCCAAGGTTGTGGAGAAACTACCTAGTTTTTGAGGTTCCTCCAAAGAGAATGTCTCGGATCTTCCAAACTGACTGGATTTGGCACAGGTTTCCTGTTCTGGGAACTTTTCTTTGTCATGGTGGGGATTTCTCCCCACATCCCTCAGTTGTCCTGCTCCATCCTGTGCTTCACAGGGAGTGGAAGCACTCTTCCTGCCCCCACAATAACCCTCTGTCACTCAGGTCACCGAATCCATTAACTCATCTCCCTGGCTTGGCATTCGCACTGGGAGCACTGTGGTCCTTTTTTGCTAAGGACATTGGGTATCTATACACAAAAGCTCTGAGAGCTGGCATTTGGTAGAGCAATATAGCAAACCTGCTGACAGCAATTGCATGCACCCTGTTTCACTGGGACTTAGTCTACTCTAGAAAGAGTTTTCCTTTCAGGGCGTACAATGAACTCTATGTTCTGGAGGCCATTTGCGTTGTAGCAGTTCCAAAGAAATGATGCACTAACTCTAGTTAGCACAATGGATTGGGCTTGGTGGAAACAGAATGGAGTATAGGGTGCCATCAGTGATGGGTGGGCACCCTGTGAGTGCTGGGACAGTGGTTGGGGCGGGCCATGTTCACCATCTTGATCTTAATCAAACAGCCCAGAGGGAGACAAGGCCCCAGAAGTGGCTGGAACTGGATTGAGGAGACTCACTGGCACCAGGAGCTGAGATTAAGCAATCAAGTCTTACACCTGCCTTTACAAGAATTGAGTGGGCTGTAGCCCCCTATAAAGCCTCCATGAATGAGAGCATTTCTCCAGGAAAAAAAAGACTTCTTTAATAAGTGTAGGCCAATGTTCAAAACATCGATTTTCAGACCAGGAAAGCAGGTATTTGATGATGGTTATGCTTCCAAAGTTGTTAAAAAAGTTTCATAATTAATTTGGCCAATATTTAGCCATCTTTTAAATCTAACTGTTAAACTCTTATTTTAAGGAGACATACCCTAGCTTACCATTGCCAGGATAATTAGCAGGCCCTCCATGAATATTTAAGAATTGAAAATGTTACTGAGTTGGTCTCATGGTGATTGCACCCTGGAAAATGTCTTCTAGATGGAGTGATTCTTTCATTCCAGGTATATGTCTTTTTGCATAAAAATAGGTGATTTTTTTGTGGGGAGGAGAATTTACCTTTGCTTTTTCTCTGAGGGCTCTTGAAATTAAGGCAAGAAGAACGGGGCTGAGCTGATTTCCAGCATAACTTTGATTTGTTTCCTCTGAAGAGAGCTGCTTTTTGCTGAGGCTGAGCTGAACAGGCACAAATCCAGAGTGAATTTTCCCACATCCCTCAAAGAGTTTTAAAAGTATCTTTTAGAATGTGTTTGTTTTCCTTTCAAGGGCTGTTGAAATATTTTCAAGAATCATTCAGAGAGCCTTGGAGACACCCTAGGGCATAGGGGGCAGTATCCTTGGAAGGCCAGCCTCATAGAGGTGAACACTTTGGAGCCCTCTCTGTGCACCTGAACTCAAATGACTTCTCCCTCTAGCATCTTTGTGGAAGTGGCCCCCTAGCCCTGGTGCCTCCCTGCAGCTCTCCCACACTCCTGGTGACTATGTTACAGTCTCCTCTTGCCTAAATTTTCAACATATCTCACCTTCACACCTTTAGCTTGCTTCCCATTGTACCAAGACAATAGTAGCAAAGGGCTTACAGGTTTCCATCACCGTCTCTACTGACCTGTCCATCTGTTCTCTTTCTGTCCCTGCTCCTGTGACATTCCTATTCACCTAGAGCCCGTCCCCAGGGCCTGCTCAATACACCCCCCAACTATCTTCCCTACTCTTCTGCCTCAACTTTTTCCATAAGCACAGGACATGTTATTCAAGTTCCTGTTTTAAAAAACCTCTCTCGATCCACATGCCCCGCCCCGCCCCGCCCGCCCCCAGCTACCTTTTCTATATTCTTCTTTGTTATAGAACTCTCTTAAAAGCTGTGTGTATGTACTTCTCCAATTCCAACCGGCCCATTGACCCATTACCCACATGCTCAGACTACCCCTCCCCCTCCCGCTCCCTGCCAACATCGATTCTGACACATCCACAAAGCCCTCCAGGTTGTTTCAATGGTCAGCCCTTCTTCTGCGTTCCCCAGCTCATGAGCCCCCTTTCTTCCCTGCCCTGACTTCTGCAGTCTTCTTTCTCTGGCTGCTCCTTCACAATCTTCTTTGCTAGTTCTTCTCCATCTCTGACTTCTCTACCTGGTGGCAGCTGGGATGGGCCTTGTATCTCTCCTCCCCATTTACAGCTACTCCCTTTGTAATCTCACCTGGGCTCAGCTTCGCATCTCGTCTACAGGCTCACATGTTTACTCACCAGCTCATGATTTCAATCTCAAATATGTTAAACATTTCAACTTGAATGTCTGATGGGTATCTTAAGTTGACCATGGGCAAACTAAACTATTTGTTTCCCAGGACTCTCCTAACCAAGGAGGCGGGTGTAAAAAGGGAGGGAAGGAGGGAGAAAAGAAAGCTCTTCTTGTTGCCCAGGTGAAACATCTCGGGGTCATCCTTAACTCTTTTTTCTCACCCCTCACTCCATCCTCTCAGCACATCCTGCTCGCCGGACTTTTAAACAAACTCAGAGATCTTTTAACTTCAGCATCTCAACCACAACACACTGTTATCCAGACCAGCACTACCCTGCACGGGGTTATTGCCAAGGAATCTTCTTGGGCTTCTGCTCCCACCTTTGTCCACAAAGTGTTGACAGTAGTGCTTTAAAATGTGAGTAAGGGCAGGTCTCTCTGCTGAAAATCCCAGTGTCTTCCCATCTCACTAAAAATGAAAGCCAAAGTGCATCCTGTGACCTGAGGCTCCTCCTCTTACTTGCCCACCACCTCCACTCGCTACCATCCCACTGGCCTCCTGGCTCTTCCTGAAATCTCTTAAGCCTCAGGGCCTTTGCACTCACTCTTCCCTTAGCCAGAGATCCACCTGGCTCTTTTTGCAGCATCCCCTCAGCAGAGAAGCCTTTCCTAACCAACTCACATAAAACTGTGTGTATGACCATCTGCTGTATATCTACTTGTTTGTTTATTATCTATCTCTCCCTTTTAATTCAATAGGGTGTTGTTCATTGGTGTATGTTCTACACTGAAAGGGTGCCCAAGTAAATCCTTCAATATTTGTTGAATAAACAATGTATTTGTAAAATAGTTAATATAATTCAGGTACTCAGTACTAGATATTACATATTATTAAGGAGCTAATAATTCATAGGGTTTGATAAGCATCACATATCCATCTGGTTATATTTAAATAATTAGCAACCTAATATTAGATAATAGGAGAAGAATGCTTTCTGAACTCCGCCCTCCCCACCCCACCCCCCAAATAGGAAACATATGAAGAATATATAAGTGGTGGGAAGGTTTATATTTTAAACTGTTTTATGTTTAAATAGTTAAAGATAAACATTTAGGTATTTTAAAATTTCCCTTTACATTAAATTGCAGTTAAGTGGCAAAAGAGAGAGGAAAGTTTTAAGGAGTTCATTGATCTAAGAGCAAATTTTCAGTCATTTTAGCAAAACATCTATGGAGCAGAAGTAAAATAAGAAAATATTTCAATTAATCCAAAGTCAGATTTTTAAAAGTAAAATATTACCTTTCCCAAATATTATCTTGACACTAAAATACTGAAAACAAAAAAAAGAATGATCTGTTGATTCCAAGACACCTTTCCTTTCAGTCAGGGCAGAGCTGTCAGTGCAAAGATGCCAGAGGTGGGTGCGGACCAGGAACTCTACCTAAAGGCAGCCTTGGTGCATCGCCTCCCCTCTCGGACCTCAGTGTTCTAAGTGGTCAGTACAGGGAATGATGTCTGCCCCACAGAGGTGAGAGCCAAGAGCTTATTGATATGCCTAGCATGGAACAGGAAATGCCAACTCCTTTTTTATTGGTGCTATAATAAAATGGAAGACTTTCCAAGAATTTTTCATGGCAAGACCCAGGTTCTGTGATCAATGTTATCATCTTGAAATCCATGCACTGAGTTAAACATGTTTGTGCAGGAAGCCAGTCTCCAGGGCTAGATTACATAAATGTAAGGCTGTTAGTTAGCAACTTGTAAAATACGTAAGCAACCCTGGTGTGCCAAATGTACCCAGGGAAAAAATAAAGAATCGAAATGTGTATTAAGCTAACCCATGATTAAATATTGGCTATTCATTGCTGGGGGTGTGGGACCTTCGGTGTAAGAGAGAAAAGGCTCCTGGGCAACCTCATAAAGTTATCCAGAAAATAAATAGCAAAAGTGAGCTCGATGCTCATTTTAATAGCAGTTCCCAAGTGATAGCGATATAAAGATCACTGTTGAAGAAATTAGACAGTTATAAGGGAGCCAAAGACCTGAGGGGGTGTCCGCCCTTTCTCAGTCCCTCTTGCATTTAGTAGGTGACTCTCCCTGCCCTTTGGGGCAGCTGGCCAGACTAGCCTTATGAAGGGCCAGGGAAGGCAGCTCATTTCACCCCCTACAGAATCAGGCACTTAGGATCCGATTTTCAAATTGCCCTCCCTTTTGCATCTGCCTTGATGTTTTGCATTTGTTTGAGGCTTGCATCTGCTTCCAAACAATGAGCAGTAATTTTAAACCTGTTTAGCACGCATTTAACCCAGATACTTCTTTTGTGACCATTTCACTTGCATCTGGGGTTCAGTGCAAAGAGGTTGTGAGGAACAAAGCAAGAGCAAAATGGTATCAGCCAGCAGCTGCACGGGAGGGAGATCAGCACACCCCCAGCAAGCCCACGCGCAGGGCACACTCTCTAGTTTCAAAGGCGCTACCATCAAGTAGCATGCTCCCGCTCTTCAGGGTGAGGGCTGCTTCCTATGACTGATTTTTATGATTTGAGATGGCTCACGGGTTGTGAATTCCCTCCCCCTGGGGATTGCTAGGGCAGGAAGGAAATTGCCTCAGTGAGGAAGTGAAGGAAACTCTCCATCCTGTGGACTGCAATGGTTTGGGCCCCATAGTGACGGTGGGCACTTCTCACCAATGCTAATGAATAGCTTTCTTGGCAGGGCAGATTAATGCTTTCTGGGGCTGGCGACCAACGGATAAGAAGCCTGCAGGTTAAACAAGAAACTTTGAGGTCCAGGAAGGAGCTGGCCAGCTATTGGCTGGAATAATTATTTATTTCTCACTCACTATCCTCAAAAATACATAACACATCTTCTTTAATCATTTATCCATTGATAGATACTTAGGTTGTTTCCATATCTAGACTATTGTGAACAATGCTGCAGTGAACATGGGAGTGCTGATATCTTTTCAATATCCTGTTTTTGTTTCCTTGGGATATATACCAAAAGCGGAGTATTATTCAGCCACAGAAGGAAGTAAATCTTTCCATTTGTGACAGCCTGGATGAACCTTGAGGGCATTATGCTAAATGAGATAAATTAGAGAAAGATGAATATTGTATGATCTCACTTACATGTGGAATCTAAAAAAGTTGAACTCATAAAAACAGAGTAGAATGGTGGTTACCAGGGGTTGGGGGTGGAGGAATTGAAGAGATGTTGGTCAAAGAGTATAAACTTGCAACTAGAAGATGAATAAGTCATCAAGATCTAACGCAGAGCATATGATTAAAGTCAACAATACTGTTTTATAAACTTGGAAGTTGCTAGGGAGTAGATCGTAAATGTTCTCACCACGAAATGAAATAACAATTACATGACCTGATGAAGGCATTAGCTAATGCTGCAGTAGTAATTATATTGCAATATATTCATAAAAATATCTAATCAATGCATGGCACACCTTAAACTGACACAACATTCTATGTTAATTATCTCAATTAAAAAAAAGAAAGAAAAATATGTTAATTTTAACTCAATTTATAAAAAGGAAGAAAATACACACACATACAATTCCAGGTCAACTTGATGATTTATTCTAATCTTGTTGTTTCCCAAAAGAAGGGAACTGATGGAAAAACTTGTAACTGAAGCAAACTTTCAATTTCTGGCTTTTGATTCTGTGTACCATTCTAATGAGATCATACCATGACAACCTGAGTCCTGTGGGGGCCTCTAGATGGCTCACAGGATTTTGACTCACTCAAATGACAAAGATTTTTGGTTCTAAGCCCGTTGTCAGGCGAGACTTCAGGGAGGTAGACTCCTCGTGGAGATCCCTCCCCTCATGGCGTTGGGTCTGTCCAGCTCTGTGTACAGGTCCTTGTTCCATAGACACCACTTGGGAACTCCTGTTTCATCCTGGAACACATTTGTGGGGTCTTGGAGACCTCTAAACAATTCATGGGGGTCTCGAAGTTAGACTGCTTTTTAAAGCCAAATTTGAAAATGTGTTCATGTAAATTTTGATTGTTCTTTCTCAAGGCATCAAAAATGACAAAATTTTCACAATCATAAAAATCATGTCACATTGTTTGATATGGCAGTGTGCTCCTTGCTCACAAAGCCTGACTAAATGAAGAGTTAGAGATTTATAATAGACCCATATTTTGTTGCTGGATGACAATTAGAAATATGGGGATTTATCGTGATGCTTTCAACAGAACTTTGTGTGATGATGGAAATGTACATCTGCCCTGTGCCATCTTATGATGGCCACTAACCAGGCATGGCCACTGAATGCATGAAACATGGTGAGTGTGAATGAAGAACTGAGTTCTTAATTTTATTTGATGATTAATCTAAATCCAAATTTAAATTTTTAAAAGCCGTACGTGGCCAGTGGTTACGATATTGGATAGTGTCGATTAGGTTCTTTGCTCTTTTCATTTATTGCTCCATACATACTACCCCACCACACGCACATAAAAACATGCAGAAATAAATAAATACTCCCACACAACTGTAGCACTGACTCTTGAGAAAATAATCAATTTTTATAACTAGAAAATTTAATTTTTATTCTGTAAGTTTTTTCCCTCAATTTTCTTTGATATAGCATAAAAACTGTTCCTAGAAACTTGGGATAAAAGAAATGAAATCCATCACTATCAATTCATCACTTTTACTGATGTCCTTAGGGAGAGTTTTTAATTTAGATATTGTTTCTTTAAAAATGCTATCCTGTGGGATAATTATACATGCCTTTTTTCAAGAGCCGCAGGTCAATATAAAGGCAATTAGCAATATTTTTATCCTTTAAAAATAAAAGAATGTTTTCGAAAAAGTAATTTTTAAAAGATGAACATTAAAAGATAAAACTTATTTGAATTTTGGCATATAATGTTAAAACAACCAATTGCTGTAGTAATTTCTGTTCATTAAAAAATCAGTGTTTTTGCTCACTATTTTATCCATAGCCCTCGGCATGGAGAGAATGCAGTAAATATTTGCTGTGGTCTTACAGCACTGTTTGCATATTGATGTCAGCACTTTCATCTATTTGACTTGTCTGTTAATATACCAATTTCTGCATCTGTAAACCAAAGTTAGGACTTTCTCATGGGGTGGTTGTAAGATTAGATGAATTAATAGATATGAAGCAAACTGATATTATCGATATTGTCAATATCACCTCCCTGCCTCGAACAGTGGGATTCTCCAGGGCTGGGGCTGTGTCCTATTCATCTTTGTATTCTCGTACAGTAGTATATGTTTGTAAATGACTAAACAGATTTAGGGATAAATGAATCAATAATGGGCAGATGAGAGAGGTAATGAGTGGGATATTATAGAGAAGGCTAGGTTTCCTTGGGGGCCTTTGGGGAGTAAGTAGTTAGGGCTGGATTTTTTTGGTCAGCACTATTGACAGTTTGGCTGGAGAAGGCTTTGCTATAGGGCTATTCTGTGCATTGTGAGGTGTTAGCAGCACCCCTGGCCCCCACCAACTCAATGCCAGTAGTATCCTCAGTCCTAACAATCAAAAGTATCTGCAGATATCGCTAAGGATTCCTTGCAGGAACAGTTGAATGGGATTGTTTTTGTTAGCATTCTAGTTACAAAGTTCCATAGATTTTGAGAGTCTATCCTAACTCATTTTTTGTTTGTTTGTTTTAAAATGCTTGCAGAACTGAGAATTTCTAGGAGCTGTGTGATGTTTGTTGTAGAAATGCCTAATTCAATGGCTCTCACCCACTAACAAAGATTTCTCTCTGGGAATGAGATTAGGGTTGATTTTATTTTCTTCTTTGGGATTTTACATATATTCCAAGTGTCCTACAGAAACAACTCTACAAAATTTTACTTTACTAATGTAAAATGCATGTTATGTGTTTAATTTATTAAACAAATTACATTGAGAAAGAATATTCTTCTTCTTCCTGTTCAAATCCTTTAAACATAATATAGTTAAACCTAGTTCATGGAGTCGTACGGATGTCACTATAAAGTAATAATACTTATGCTATAAATATAAATATAAAAATGAAAGCAAATGCCACCCACACATCTAAAACGATGCACATTCCTTGGACTCTTCATCTTTCAGAAAATGGTTTTCCCAATAGACTCTGCTTCTGCTTTGGTTGAAGTGCACTTCAGAGTGGCTGTCTCATTCTATGTCCACAGAGCTTTTTAATGTGGTTGTTGAATTAATGCATAATTTTGCCCAGTACTAGAGTGCAGAAAGAAGGGACAAGCTTTAGTACTGGATTGCTCTGTGCTCACTTGAAGATTAGCAGATACTTATTAGTGTGAGGTGAAAGCCAGGCTCATTACTGTGCCTTTAGTTTGGAAACGACGCACAGCAGCAACAACCACAGACTTTGTGGAAGCGAGCAAACACTCGGCGAGATGTTTCGGGGATGCTTGGGAGCCAGAGGACACTCTTGGATTTTGGCCCTTCTTCCACAGGGCCATTGACTACATTTGCATGTAATCAATGAGGGTTATTTAAAAAGGCACAAGAATCAAAGTTACCAAATATCAGGTTCTAATGATGTCACAGAAACGTAAGGAGAGAGCACATTGGAAAGTCATATTGGGCAAAGCTGAAACCAGCTTTTAACAGACCGCATTCAGATCAACCATTTTAGTATCTACAAGATGCTATTTTTTCCCTTGTGCTGTTAGACAACAATTATTCCTTAAAACTGAAGAATAGGTTTCTTAAGAACGGTGTAAGAGACAAAGAGCTCTTCTTGGAAACACTGCTCAATAATAAGATAATAAAATGTTTGAATGCCGGTGTCATCTAAGGCTGATAATAACATATCTCGTACTTCTCTTATTTTATTTTTTATAGGCCAGATAAATTAAATTAAACAGCTCCTTGCTCAACAGCTTGAGATGCATTGTTAATAACAGCTTCTGTTCTCCTTCAGTAGACTGGCTCAGGGGTGAATGTGTGTGGAGTTTTCCCTCAGGAGTTGGGAGTGCTCAATTGTGAAAGCTAAATAGAGGTGGCATGGAGAAAAGAGAAGAAGCTGTGCATTTTGGAGTAGTGTTGGGAATGCTGGCGATGCCCAGACAGGAAGTAGTGAGTGAGCCTGGAGTTATCGTGATTGAAGACCTTCCTCGGGCAGTTGGCCATGAGAGGTGCAGCCGAGACCGCGTAGCCCTAAGGATGCCTCGGTCCGCAATTTCATCACCAGCTACACAGCATTTAAGTGCAGCCCAGCCAAGACTTCAAGTTAACAAACTGTTTAAAAACATCTTCACTTCTCATTGGTAAACACCGTGTCTACTAATATATATTGAGAAAATTAGTGTTTTCATGCAGTGTTTTCTGGTACATTACCTAAACTCAATGCGCAACTCACACTTGGCGTTTCATTGCTAGCTAGCATTGGATCGCAATGTTTCACCACCAACTATGGGCGTCACAGCAATAATTTGACAGGCGATAAAAAGAGAATAAGCTCTTTGGTGCAGTTTTTATAGTCTATTCTCCACGGTCTCAGTCATTCAAGTGGAAGAAATGAAGACGTACAATTTAACCAGTATGTTTACATGCATCCAACAGATATTTTTCTTTTGAGATTAATTGAATTACACCTATAAAATACTTATATTGTATACTTATCAGTCCTGAGATGGTTTTGAACAATTAAGGGAATATGTTTTCATTAGTAATAAAAGATAACTACGCAGCTGAACAACATTGAACAATATCCTATGAACAGAATGCTCTCTAATAATTTCTGCAAACGTACTCTTTTGTGACACTCCATATAAAGCATAACTTTACTGAAGTATGTTAATTCTAAAATCTCAAATTTTAAATGTAAAACAATCTTGTATCAAAACCTTATACATTATGTACTATCAAGGCAGGACATAAATATAGTAGATAAAGCAATGGATTTGGTGGGGTGAAATTGGCCTAGTTTTTTTTCTTAGTTTTGCTTTTATAAGGTGTTCTACATTGGCCATTCCCTAGCCTCTCTGAACCTCAGTTTTGCCATTTGTTAGTGATGTATTGGGGTCAGAGAGGGACTGGAACTGAGCAGAGAATCCTTGCAGAAAATGATACTTGGATGTGAATTTGGTTTGGTGGGATGAAGGTGGAGATGTCTTGGGAAGTGTTTAAGAAATGACTCTCAGAAAGAAAGAAAGAAAGAAAGAAAGAAAGAAAGAAAGAAAGAAAGAAAGAAAGAAAGAAAGAAAGAAAGGAAGGAAGGAAGGAAGG
>NW_006434373.1:1718245-1722719 GCF_000325575.1 Pteropus alecto
GAAAGAAAGAAAGAAAGAAAGAAAGAAAGAAAGAAAGAAAGAAAGAAAGAAAGAAAGAAAGAAAGAAAAAGAAAGAAAGAAAGGAAGAGAGAACTGCCTTCAGTGTAAATATCCTGATGGCTGATTTCAGGAAACCAATGTGATATCGTTGACTATGGAGCTGGGAAAAAAGTGCACAGGGCTGGCTCTCTTGAATTACTGTAAGCCGCTTCAGTGCCCCACTGAACAGAGTGTAGTCTCTTGCCCCCACCCACAGTAACGTTAGAGCAATTAATGCAGTTAGTGTTGTTTTACATGTTCCAGTCAAAGCAGGAACATTAATTGCACATAATATTATGGCTTAACATTGATTTATGTTTTACAGTATCAGAAATAACATCAATATTTATAGTAGTAGCTATAAATATAAATATAGTGCAAACATCATTTCGGCATTTAAATCCATAGACATTAAATTTACTCTCAATAGCACTATTTATGTCCCTTAAAACATTTTTAGAAAAGTGGACTTTTTGATTTTAATTGTGATGGGTCTATGAGTATATTATTATTGGGATATAATCTCAGAAAATTGAGAAGCTCTGGATCGGAGATTTCTAAGTTTACTTCCTTGATGAGTATTTGTACGTGATATTACATGAGTAATACTAATATACAATGTCTAGAACTGCTATTATCCCAATAAATACCTAGCCACCCCTACCTCCCAATGTCTAGAAGAGATAGTCGTGACTCAGGGTACAGCTAGTGCCCGCCCTTCCCACATCTGCCATTCTTCATTTCTCCAGCCACATACACTAGGAATCAATTGACTTGGTTTCAGGTTCTATGGATAGACATCCCCAGCTGACACCAGGGTAAACAGTATCTCCTACCTACCCAGGTCACATAAAGTTCCAATTGTGTCAGGACTCCCAATAGCACTAGGAGCTAGCTCACAGTAGATGGTTAATAAATGTCATAGACCTACATATATTATTAATACGTGGCATACATATGATGAGTGCTGAGTATATACTAACTTGTAACTGGTGAATTAGGTGTGAGAATTGAAGCAATGTATCAATTAAACAGAGGCCGTTTGTTAAGTATCTACTCTGTGTCAGAGTATAAAGATAATTGAATTCACTGAACACATCTTTAGAGATTCTATTATGTGCAGCCATTTTGCAGGCCCTTCGTTTACAGTATGGATACCTCACGCTCTAGTGAGAGGGGACAGACAATGAATAAATCAATGCTCAGGTCTGTGCTCAGTACATCAAAAGATGAGGAGCGCTCCAGAGAACAACCTAATGGTCATTCATTTATTCATTCACCCAACAAATGTTTATTAAGCCCTCCCACATGCCAGGGGAAAGCAGGACAGTAAGCAAAACAAGACAGTTCTGCCTCTAGGTTGTTCACAAATTAGTGGCTAGAAAGTCTAGCCTAGCGATCCCTCTGCAGGAGAGGACAGGTGTCAGCCCATGTAGGCTACAACTCCAGTAGAGGTGGAGACTGGAGGCCAAGCACCTTCCCTGGAGAAGTGGAGGTGGAGCCTGAAGGATGAGGAGGCCATGCTGGGAGAATCCTGTCTGGAAACCAGATGTCCAGAGTCAGTCTTGAAAGGGCCTGGGCTGAGGAAGAGTATATCTGGGATACCATGGTTCAACTGGGAACAGGGTGTGCTCTGCTGCTGGGGAGCACCCTCCGGGGTGGAGACAGGTGGTAGACAGGTTACATGCTGGCCCCCACAATCACAGCATGTGTTTGGGGAGCCCATGTCAGCCCACAGATCCCACCCAGCAGCTCTCAGGTGTCTCCAGGGAACAGGAAGGAGTGAGGGGCAGCCTGAGCATGGCTAACAGGTTATCTTGGGTACAATGTTTGTTAACAAACATCTATTGAGCACCTTTAGTATGCCAGGTGCTATTGTAGGCCCTGGGAATACAATTGTGAATGAAACACAAACACCAGGAAAGTTGCTCGAAGTGACAAACAGAAGCCCCTCCAGATATGACACTGACCCACCGCCAACATTCTTTAAGAAAATTTAGCATAGGGGGATGAGGTTAGCTCTGGGCAACCTCAGGGGACGGACCCTTGGGAGGGGCAGAGCAGGCCAGCCCAAGACAGTCACACCTGGGGGGCCACTCCCATTGCCTGTGACCGTCTTTCATTCAGGCTGCTTCCCATGCCAATCTGATATCAACAGCCTGTGGCCGGCCTTTAGGGCAGGAAGGGGCAAATTCCTCACTGGGGGCACCCAGACCCTGCAATAGCTGGCCATAGGGTTCCCACTCATGCAACCCCCTACCCAGCACGAGTGAGGAAGGGCGGCTCCAGAGGATTTTCCAGCGGCAGCTGAGATGTCAACGTTTCCTTTCATGCACAGGGGTCCAGGGAAAGGCGTTTGCCATGAAGATGATTTTATCTAATAATTGCATGAAATCAGTCCACAGTCTCTTCCAAGTGCCTTTTCAGAACCTTTTTCATTCCGAAGTACCCTTCGTAGAGCACTGAAATGGGTGAACTAGGAAGATGTCAGAAGGATGGTGAAGTTGAGCAATTCACTAAAATTTCAGCCAAAACCTCCAATAGCAGGACTTAAAAGCAAATCTCAAGGTGGCTGGTCCTTGAACTGCCCCCTTGCCACTGAGGCTGGCCCTCCGAGCAGGGAAAGCCATGTTTCTTAGCAAACAGATGTGACTCTGCTTGTTGTGACACAAAGAGTTTTTTTAAAAATAATCTACAGTGAGCTGGCCTGACAATGAACACGCAGATCAAGAGGCTGGGCACAGCGGTACACTCACATGCACCCAGGGCATGGCGCTCAGACTCTGATGGGCCGGGAGGGTAGCAGGGCCTGGCATGGAGTCCTTGGAGGGCTAGAGCCTGGGTTTTAAAAGGCTCCAAGGACTACAAGGGACCCTGAGAACCCAAGCAAGATGTGCCCAACAGGGGCTTCCTTGAGAGAGAAAGAACCTACTTAGAAGACTGCAGCTGGCAGAGGAGTAGGCTGTGGGGCAGGCTCAGCGTGCCTGACAATGGACTTCTAGGATCTGTGGGGTGAGAGTTCAGAGCCAGGTTTTCAGGTGAGTGTGGGAGGTTTGGGGACCTGGGGTCTCGTGCACATATAAACTCAGGCACTATGGTCCCAGGGAAGCACAAGAAGCAGCAGCCCTCCCCTGAGGACCCTTCCCTGAGGCTCCTTCCCAAAGTAGACAGATATGAGCCTAACTCCTTGTAGGACAGAGACACGGCACTCCTTACTAAGACCACTCAGATCCCCAGTGTGGACAAAGGGGTTCACTCAGGGAAAACAGAACTGTTTAATCCACAAATTTCTCCTTAACCCTGGATGTGTGAAAACTTTGTTTTCCTAAGTATTTTTAAGAAAAAAGATGCATGCGTTTGCCTTTCCTTTGGTAGACTTGGGCTCCCAGGGGCATACTGAGATCCCAGACATTAAAGGTGTCTCCTTAGGCATTCCCCTTCAGAGGCAGGACCCCGGAAACTACCCCATGTCCTTAAAGAAAAACTGTCACAGCCCTTAACACGACATCTGCAGGGTGAGGCAGCTGCACCTCACAGCACCCACAGTTTCTCGCACTGCTCTCCAATGCTGGCCTTGGAGAACACTGCCCCTTAATGCTCAGTCCCGGGGGGCACAGAGGACCTTTGCTCTATGACTGTAGAACAGTGAGAGAGAGCGTAGGCAGGGTGGTAAAGCAAGTGATGCTCTGCCCCCATCTCTGCTGGCCTGATGCTGCTTTTCCCTCAGGTTACAGCTAAAATGTCATTACCTTAGGGGACTTCACCTTGTCCCCTAGACAGGGAAGGCTCCATAGCACTCCCATGGCAGCTGTTCATCGTGCTGTTAATTGTAAGTCATCATTTGTGCAAATGTTTGTGTGATGTGTGAACCGTTAAACTGTAAATGCTATGAAGATAGAGAAATACCTTTCTTGCTAATTGTTGCCTCGAACACCCCACCACAGTTAGTGCCAATGGCAGTGAGCAAGAAATAGTTGCTGAGTGAATGGTTGTGATACAGGACATCACTTGTAAAAGTCTTAATCTTTTAGCAGGATATGAAAAGGGACATCTCTTGCAGGGTTCTTAATCTTTTTAGTAAATCTAGTTAAGTTTTCTTCCTTCCTTCTTTAGAAAAAATGCCCTCTCCCTCAAATCCTGATATTGCCCTTAAATTGGTGACTCAGATCCTCTGGCTATTGATAAGGGTCATCGGCCCATTGTTAGCAGAAATGGTGGTAGGCCAGACAGGGCCCTTAGAGACTCAGAGAGGAGGGAACTTTAGGCCAAAGGTCTTTATTTCTCTTTAAGAAATATATTAACCAAGGCTGTTTCCTTCTACTCGCTTGATAGGCAAATCGATAATAGAAATTAATTCATATATGATTTAAATAACAAGTTTGTATCTTCTTTTCCTTGTCTAGGGACTGAGGCTGCATTTCAGTAGGAAACCCAA
>NW_006434373.1:1725950-1732682 GCF_000325575.1 Pteropus alecto
CCAAGTAATTTTTAAGTGAGTGGTTGGATTATTTTGGGGTGACCATGTATTAAGCACGAACTGTGCTAGGCACTTTGCAATTGATATCTAGACCCTTGTGACTCCAAGTGTGGCCTGTGGACCAACAGCATGGGTACCACTTTTTGGTAATGAAGACTCTCTGGCTCTACCCCAGATCTACTGAATTAGGGTCAGCAGTTTAACAAGATCCCCAGAACATCTGTATGGGCATTAAAAGTTATGAAGCACTGACTGCCTGGCCAAAAGTAGACACTTAAAATAGCCTAACAATCCTGCAACACCTCAAGGCAGATATTATCATGCCCAATTTATAGATGAGAAAACTAAGCTCAAAGATATTATCTAGCCTTTCCAAGGTCTCACAGCTAAAAAATTTACATCTGTCTAGCTTCAGAGTTTATGATGTTACCATTTACAGCATGCTGTCTCCAAAATAGGGAGTCCACTTTTGGGGCAACTCAGTAAAAAAAGAAAAGGAGATAGTATATGTTTACACAACACAAAACAACTAGTCATCTTGATGACAACAGAAAATCAAACCGCTCTCAAGCAAGAAATCACTTGCTCCACTGAAAGACCTTTCCACTTTTTAACCAGTTAATATGGCATTAATGTAGGGAGAAGGCAAGAGAATTAAAATGTGAATCAAGGTACTTTCAGAGACTGCAGTGTGCTGATTAGCCCTGAGGCCAGGCCAGGAGGACGCCTGTAGAACAAAGGAAGATTTCTGCTGGGATTGCTAACAACCCATTCCCCACATCTGTGAAGAGGAAACAGGAAAAACAGAGTCTTTAAGTGGCGCCCTACACAAATAAAGTCATTCATTCCCTATGGCTAAAACCATGGGGAACCTATGGATTAAAGTCTGGAAACTGCCAACAGGCCTTTCACGCTACATATTCTTACCTTTTCATACTACATACTCTTCCCCTTCCTCACTGCGTGTCCATATCAAAGGAAATGGGTTAACAAAGTCTTAAACTATAATTTACAGGAACTAAAGAATGACATATAAACTGAATTCCCTGAACACTCAGGGTCCCTCTCAGTGTCTCTCTCTCACTGTCCCTCTCAGTCTCTGCCTCTGAGACTCCACACTCCGTCTGTGGAGTGTTACCCTTTTCTAATAAACTTTCCTTTTGACTCTAACTTTGGCGTGTGTGTTGAATTCTTTCTTCACTCTCTGCCAGAGGACCCTCTTCTTCTCTCGTTACAGGGCATGGCCTCCCCCCAACTCGGGGAAATTTGCCTTGTCCTGCATCAAAGGCACATTCAGAGTGACACAGCCTAACCCATGGAGCAGAGGTGATAAGAGCTCAGGTACCAAAAGTCACTCCAGAAATTGGATTTTAAATCAAATAAAGACTTGTAAACATGGGAGGCAACACTGGAGAAATGAGATTACAGGAACATCTCAGGAAGCTGGTGGCACCAAGTCTGAGGGGCAGGTGGGGAAAATGGAGGGCCATGGATGACAAGTGTGGGTGGGTATCAATCCATCCATGTGTGTCAAGGAGTACCTGCACCTTCCCTACAGAGAAAAGCTGGGTACTCTAGGCTGGGCGCAATTTAAAGAACTTGAAGGCTGATTTGTGCAGCTGTGGCTTCTAGCAGGTCCCACCAAGGGGGTGGCCTGCATATAATAAGATGCCAGTTACGGGCATGCAGATGGGGTTTCACTGGGAAAAGGTGGATCATCAAATTTCTTTGTTATTCAGATATGTTAACAGTGGCTCCTCTGAGGGTGGTGACTTCCTGTTCCTTTGTGCCCCTGCTGGTAGATATTGGAATATAGTATTCTGTGATGTGCAGAGCATGCCAGGACTACAGGATTAGAGACATGGAGAACAAGCCGAGCCAGAGACCAGGATGGAATGTGAATTGACAGGTGGTTCCATTAAAGGAACACGACACTTTAAAAAAATACTTAGTTAATGTGCAAAGATTTGCTAAAACATAGTTGTCACAGCCACAAATGGCAAGAAGGACTTGAGGCTGCTTCCTTGACATGCCACATATCTCCGAAGCCCTGCTTTAATTGAGTGAGCATTTTTCCATTTAAAACTTCAAGGTTTAATGACCCAAAGAATAGAAATTAATGAGGAAAGACGTGCCACCCCAAGTTTAAAATATATTTGTCATCACAATCATTAATCTTTCTAAAATTTTCTCCATCAGGGAGGAAAAGCAGAATTGAAAAAAATAGCAGTTCTTCATCCTGGCCTTTCAACACTCATGCATTCATTCATGTGTTAATTGGCTTCACAAGCAGCCATGTGCATGGGTTGGGGGCAGGGCGGGGTAAAAACTGAAGCACACACAGGCCCTCTTCTTGACAGGTCCCTAGTTAAGGGGCCTGTCAAGAAGAGGTGGGTCTGCAGGAAGCCACAGTGTACACTGATGACGTGGGGAGTGTCAGCGCAGAACAGGTGTTAAGGGCAAAGCCCTCCGTGGCAAAGGGCAATGCTCTGCTCTTTGGTTGACCTTCTCTCAGCCTAACCTTTCTTTTCAAAAAAGATCCCCCAGGGCCCACTGGCTCTGTCTATAGGGCCGACTCTCCCTTTGCGCAGCCCACCTACCCTGGACTCATGTTGTTTGGGTCCTGACCTCCTTCCTGTTTCTTTGTCCCCCTTGAACCCACCTACTGACTCCTTCCCTCAGCATAGCAGTCCTTTCTGTTCTCTGGGGTCCTGCAGGATCTCATCCTCTGGTGTCCTAGGGTTATACAGGGGACCCTGTCAAAGATACTCGTTTGAGGACTGGACTTGGCCTTCTGGCCAGCTCTCCGAGCTTCCAATCTCTCTGGGTTCAGCTCACTCCCCATTTCCTCTGCCCAATTCAGAATTAGTTAATTCCTCTACATCTCCATGCCACCTTTCAGCTTGTCCTATACTCATGGGCAAAGCCAGCAATGGAGTAGACATCAATAAAAAGAATGCTTCTTGTCAATGAAAGATCAAAGAAAAGATCTCCTCTCTCCTTGGTATCCATAGAGAGCCCACTGTGCATCGGTCCCTATGGAGGGTCTTAGATCCACCCATAATGAAGAAGAAAAGACATGAGGCCACCCTCATAGACTCAATCCAGGGGAAAAACAGATACCAGACAAATAAACATGCAGACAAAGAGATACCACAAAATGTCATAAGTGCTATGAAAAGTACCAGGCTTTGAAGCCAGAGCCAACTTTGCCACTTACCTGCCGAGCATCCTAGGGCAATTTTTAACATCTTGACACTTCTACTTTCTTATATGAAAAGTAAAAACAAGAATGCCAAATTCATGAAGTGTTATGAGGATTAAATGAGAGAATGTAGTTAAAACATATGGTTACACAGAGCCGAGACACGGTAAACACTCAAAAATGGTGTAAATGTTATGATTAATAGCTATCATTAATAATCAAGTGTGTATCTACCAGCTCTGTACCTCCTAATTCAAAAAGGGATTATGAAGCTAAATGAAAATTTCGAGGTATAACTGATGCTTCCGGGAGGACTCACGCGAGCATCCTTGATGTCACCGTGCTATTTAACACAAGTACATGGGGATGGAAGCCTTGGTGTGGAAGCTGTGAGGCAGGACTCTGGATTATAGGTGTGGGGATCCCTCCCAGCTGCAGCCAGCTGCTTCACCAAGTCCAGCAGCCCTGGGGCCCTTGCCCTGTTGGGATCTGCAAGCAGATGTCGGACTTTCTTGCCAATCTCTGTGGGCTGGACAGGAGCCTGGTATGGACATTGAGGATTCTAGCAATATTCAGAGCCTCTAGAGTCTGAAGAGATGCCCCTGGGTGAAGCCCTACAGAGACAGGTCCAAGCAGCTGAAGAGGAAGTCAATGGTAGCCTGGTGCTCTCTGCTCCTGAGAGAGGGCAAGGAGTCTGGGGCACACAGGATTCTCTTGGGGCCAGGCAAGACACTGCCCAAAGCTGGAGACAATGTTCAGGCTGCCTCATGCAGGATATGCAAGGCTCGACCTGTGTCTCACAGAGCGGCAAAGAAAATGATGCTCCTGAGGGGGACTACACCGTACTGCGGGCAGGGGCCCTTGGAACGCATCTGAGCAAACAGCTGTCAGAGATTTAAGTCCAACACAGTAATTATTTCTTATAGCAAATACCCCATTTCCTACTGAAAAAAGAAATTATTAGCTATATTGGAGTAGAGAACGGTCATTGTTGAGAACCAAATCGGTGCCCTAATAGATGAAGAAGAAATCATATTTCAAAGTGCAGGGGAAGGAAACATTGAGAAAAGAGACTAGAGGGTGGGACCTTCCAGCTGAAAAATAAGAGTCCCAGAAGGAAAAGGAAGGAAAGAGATGGAGGAAGAACAATTAATAAACAAATAGTAGAAGAGCTAAAGAGAGACTACAGTCTGCAGCTTTGGAAAGGTCTGATGAGTAAAGACCCACAGCCAGAAGTAATTAAGGGGAATCTCTACATGATAAGAATAAAGAAAAAAATCTACAAGCTTTCAGAAGTAAAGAACAAATAAATTACAAAGAGAAAAATCAAACTGGCACCGATTCCTCATCTGGAACGCTGAAAGCCAGAAGATGATAGAATAGAATTACAGACCGCAAAGAAGCAGGCAATACAAGAATCCTACAGCATTCGGGATGTGCAGAAGAAGGAAGGATAGCTGTGAGTAATTAGGGCACCTTCCTGGGGAAATACCTGAAGAAGTAGTGGTGAGCAGTGAACCTTGAGATAAGCAAAGAAACAAACAGATAAACATACAGAGATACATATAAATGGCAATGATAACTTATTTGGGAATGAGAAGTACAGGTGCTAAATAAATGTTTTTGAAGTTGAAGAGACATACCACAAACAAAGCAAAAGTATTTAAACTACAAAATCTAAATGTTAGAATGACGGGGATGGGAGAGTAAAAGTCACATCGTGGAGGGGTGAGGTTCAGGCGGGAAGCAGAGAACAGACATGAAGCGCTCCCCAGTGCTCCTCTGACTGAGATGAGTGAAGTGTGGGAGGCTCAAGGGAGGGCGAGGCATCTCTCTGTGGGAGGAACACCTGGGAAACTGTTGTCATAGACTGTAAAGTATATGACTGATTATATACACCAGGAAGGAAAGGCACCAATAGTAATAGCACAAAGGAGCTAACTATATAGTAGGAACAACTGAAGGGAATAACAATGTCTGGTCAAACCAACACAGAGAGAGAGAAAGGGAAAAATGAATGACAAAATAAATAAACAATGAACTTTAAAATGGTAGAAATAAAACCAAGTAATTAGCCATTCCACTAACAACAGACACGTATTCCGTTAAAAGACAGATTGGATTAGCAAACAATCTCTAGGCTATAGTCTGGGCATGAAAAATATACCTAAGAGATTATAATTTAAAAAAAAAACCAGTTGAAAATAAAGGAATGAGTAGAAATATCAGGTAAATGAAGCGGGGAAAAAAAAAGGAAGGAGAGTGGAATGACAGTCTTCGTATCAGGTAAGGAGAAACATAGGGAGAAGCACAACATCAAGTAATATGTCATAAAAGGCACCATTCACAAAGAGAATGTAAAACATATAAGTGGCCCCTCTGCTCACACTCAAAGTGCATCAGGTGGAAGACTGGCTGGGGCAATAAAGGGGACTTGAGCCTTCTCTCTGCATCTCACGAGCTGAAAGCACCAGTGGATTATTTTCTGGCTAGAATGAATAAGTAATTTTAGGTAAAGATTATTAAAGTTGAGGTACTTTCCTACCGAGAGACAAGCAGATTGGAGGGTAGCATTGATCTTCCATATGGGAGAAAGGAGTTTACAACTTGTTTCATCATTAAGAAATTTCCTGCAGAATCACCAAAATGACCACATTTATATTCATTTGATGTCAAAGCGGCTGGCCAATTCATTCAAGCTAGTGGAAAAGTTACTAAAACCTGGGATTTCTTTGTATGTGAGGGGCATAGTTGCTTATTGGTTGGTTGATTCATTGTTCACTTTTCTGCTAAGATGTAGCTGGAGCTACTAGGTCTAACTCCATGTTCATTGCCCTGTCACCCTCTCTCTGGGCAGCATGTCACAGGGGTTAAGCCAATGGACCTGGAGCCAGGTTGCCTCAATGCCCACCAGCTGTGGGAGCTGGGGCAAGTCACTCCACTTCCTAAAGTGCGAAATGGCAAAAATAGTAGGATTAACTTCATATGATGGTTGAGAAAATTACCGAATAGATAACTGAAGAGCTAGCACGGTCCTGGCACATGGCAGGTAGCGATAAATATTAACTGTTATCAATAGCACATTGACAGGTGGGCTGTAATGAAGAAGGTGGTTGCCATGTGGCCATGGGCTTGCGTGTGCCAATGTTTTCCCAGCTGTAGTTGAGCCTTTAGAGATGAACAATTAGCAAGTGAAATTATCTTGTTGACTTATGCCCTTAGGTCAGAATGGAATGCATGTGTACAGAAGCTCAGCTGATCTTCACTCTAGATGGCTCCATGGTCCACAGAAAAAGAACAAAGAGTTATAGTTTAAAGATGAGTTTTTCTAAGAGAAATATAAGCTTTCTAATTCACTTGCTTTTTGAACTGAGAATAGGCAGCATCAATATTAAATATAAATATTAAAATGTGCATTCCTCCTCCATGGTTATCATCAACAAAGGGCCTAGGAGGATCAACAGAAAGAGATGAGAATGGGGTGGGTGGAAGTGGGGAAAAAGAGAGAGACAGAGACATGGAGGGGG
>NW_006434373.1:1732702-1752792 GCF_000325575.1 Pteropus alecto
AACTTTCAGGGCCACCCCACCTCAGAGGTCCTGGGGTCATCTTCCTGAGTAGGCAACTGAGACTCAGACTTTCTCTGAGAGTAGGAGGGGCTCCTGTCACCAGGCTGACCTGAGTTTGCTATTGGCTCTAGAAACCTGTGTGGTCCTAGCAATTTCTTCAATTTCTTCAATCTCCTAGGGATTGAGCTTCTGGTTCCTTGTAAAATAAGAATGACAATATAACTGCTTCACATGCTTGGGTGAAGATCAGCTGTGCTAACAGAAATGAGATGCTTAGCACAGGACTTACTCAATAGGTGGTGATGATGATGGTGACAACGACATTGGTGACAATGGTGATGGTTATGGCTATTATTAATGAAGAGCAGATAGATGGACTCTAGTCCACTGATCTTTGCACAGGGCAAGGTTTTTTCTCTTGAGAGGGAGTAAAATTTCAAGTGAGAAAGGCTCTGAAAGTGAGGAGCTCAGAATCTGGCCAACCTGCTCCCTGGGTGGCTGCTGGCCCACCCGACCCTCACCTGGACACTGTCCCTCCAGAGGGCCTTGGGGCAGGAAGACCCTTACCTCACTCTCTACCTAAGAAACAGTGTAATGATGCCCAGGGCTTCCTCCCTGTCCCATGATCCAATGATGTTTCCCTCCCACGGAGGAAAGGGCCCTGCTTGCAAGTAAGAAAAAAAATGGCTCCCGTGTGGAGATGACTACTTTTTTCAAGGTAAAAGATGGTGGACCAATGCTCTTTCATTATACCGAAAACTCTCTTTAATGCTACATGGGCATAAAAGTGTATACAAAGCCGATCTCTGCACAGCTCCTGAGAGCCCCCCTTTAAAACTGATTTCTCTAGAGGCTCCGACTGGTCTCCTACCACATGCAGAGTGCAAGCACATTCACTCCGCACCTTCAGAAGAGCATGCTTCACAGAGAATGAGGTGTAATATTTATAAGTTTCACAGCAGTTTGCCTGGTGGGGCGGCTGACTTGCCTCCATCTTTTCTGACCTCTGTTTTCTCCCTTCTTTCTATACTTATCTTCAAAACAAACCAAAGCCAAGACCAGAAATCCTGTTCCCGAAACGAAGCAAACAAAAATAAAATAATAGTAACCCTTCTATTTATAGAGCCAAGATACAAGAGTGCCCAGTGCTTTGTTTTGGTTTTTCTGAGTGCCATATAACAGGGGAGGCCCCTGCTAACAAGCAGTAGGGCGTGACAGCCTGGCAGTCCTAAGACTGAAGGCTCTTTTCAGAAATGACCAGCCGGGCCACAATTCCTGAATTGCCTCCACCATGTGCCAGGAGACATTCCAGCTTCAGGTGAGACTGGTGGCATATTCAAAGGAGCCTTCAGGGATAAGCCCTGGCACACAGAGAGAAGAAACACTGAGAAAGGCTCCTGCTGGGCTGGCCTGGGGAAGGCACAGCAGGTGTGGGAGCTGAGTGTGCAGTGGGGAGTGGGAAACTGAAAAACGTTGACAGCTCAAAAATCACCATTTGGCTTTAAGGCTATTTTTTTGCAACCTGTTTACCATCCTTTGGACGTGATGTGTTTGGGGCATGAAACCATTATAAATATCACTTTTCACCCAGAATTCACCTCCCTCCCCCTAATTGCCAGCAAACTAGGACCTAGTCTTTTTATTTCAGAATTTGCCTCTTCATCGGTTGAGGTTCGGTTCCTTCAACACCACAGGACATTTTGTCTGTCCACACACGGCCACCGTGCTACCGTACTTTATAGTTCTGTGTCTCTCTGTGTGGGATAGAAGTGCCTAAGCATATTCTCTGCAGATACATTAATTCCACCACCATATCATGCCTGCAATACTATGAACATCCAAAGACCCCAATGAATGGCGCTGATCAGCTTTGATTCCAGAAAGGGATGTGATTAATGACTGCTAGGAATAGAAAGACCATGTGCCTACTCAGGTGTGTGAGCGAGTGATTTAAGGAGGATCAATCACACTGCTTTTCCCTGACAGAACCTACCTGGTGAGCATCTCCACCAGTGGGTGCAGACTCTGAGGTGGGCTGGGTTTCCTTCCCTCTCCCAGAGGTGCCCGAGGCCAAATAAGGCCGAATAAGAGAAAGCATCTCATGCTATGACTGGTCAGACACCAGTTGGCGAGGAAGACCATTTGAGTAACTCTGAGGCTGGTTTCTCTGGCCTTCTGGGTTTCTTCTTCCAGTGCGCTTGCTGACAGGAGGAAGAGTAAGCTGGGATTGTGGGGCGTTCTGGAGTTGAACAACCCAATTAGGCTTGGCATAAAAGTGTTGGTCAGCACTAGCACATAAACTGAAAAGGACCAGAATTTAGGTCAGGCGGATCTCTCTGTGTCCTCTGCCAGTAGGCTGGCTCTCCATCATGGCTCAGCTCTGGATCTCGGGGACTACACTTCCCAGGCTCCCTTGTGCCTCGGCCAATGGGAAGCACAGGGAATTGGCCAATGGTGGGACAAGAGGAGAGGAAGGGGAGTTTCCTCCTGTGCCTCACCTGCCCTGCATTTCCACTTTGGGGTACCTCAGCAGTAGTTGTACCCCAGAATGGGAGATTCTGCTCCTGTTGAAGTCCAGCTTCAGCTTAGAAAACACAACATGCCCTCTGTTATGCATTGCTATGTCTCCCAAACAGACATGCTAAAGTCCTAACCTCCCTCCTTCCCCACCTCAGAATGTGTGACCTTATTTGAAAATAGGTCAGTTGTGCAGATGTAGTTAGTTAAGATGAGGTTATTAGGGTGGGCTCTAATCCAACAACTGCTTTCCTGATAAGAAGAGAAGAGATGCAAAAACATACGCACGGAGGAAAGATGCACGGAGGAAAGTGACAACAGAGGCAGAGATCAGGGTGATACATCTACAAGCCAAGGAAAAAGGGTTGCACCAAACACCAGAAGCTGGGAGGTAAAGCCTGGAGCAGATTCCTCACAGGCTCAGGAGGAACCAGCCCTGCCAACACTTTGATCTCAGACTTCTGCTCTCCAGAACTGTAAGATTACACATTTCTGTTGTTGAAGCTGCACGGTAGGTGGTACTTTGGTTTGGTGGCCCCAGGAACTTACCAGAGTGGAAGTTCCAGCACAGAAGCAATTTTGATCCATGTTAATTCTTCTGTCCACACACAGTATAATAAGTAAGGACACAGGCCCATGAGTCACATATGGTGTGTGAACCTGAGCAGATTCTTAACCTACTCTTCATCTTGTATTTTTCTGCTTGTCTGTTTTTGTTTTTTAATCTTCCTTAATTTTTATTAGCGCAAAGGAATAGCAATGATAACAACAAGAAAGAGTTGCATGAGGCCTGGATGCACTTGTCAGCAAGAAGTGCTTGTCACAGGGCACTGCGGAAACAACGGGTTGCCATAGTGGCCCCTACCAGCAGCTTGAACATCACCTTGGAGCCTCCAAGATCTGTAGACCCTCTGAATCAGAAACCCCAGGTGAGCACAATAATCTTTGCTTTCACATGGCTTCTGGACAACTCTGAGGCAGCCAAAGTTTGTGAGACTGGTTAGAATAAGTTCTCAAGGAGTGTTGGGGACTCCAATTAGTAATAGTTGTATATCATTATTTCAAGATCTCTAAGAAGTCAGAGCCTTGATTCCTAGGAAATTCACATCAGCCCTGCTGGGAACCAGGGAGGATGGGGTCTGGGTGCTAAAGCTGGTCCACCTCCTATGGGTCCCTTTCCTCGGTGGGCCATGAGGTACTTGAGCTGCACTACAGGGTCTCTAAGACCTCTCCCCACCCAGCAGCACAGGGCTCTGTGCATAGTTCAGGTCTCAGAATTCCAACCTGTGTAAAAGGAGAGGCAAAGGTTGCCAAGTGGAGTCCAGTCTTCTCGTGGACGAACCAGGGGCAATATTTAGAGGAGCTGTGCAGCATCTAGATGCCAAAATTTCAAAAACCAGAGTCAGCTTGAGACGTTGCTCTCAAACACTTCTGAAGTACACAGAGACTTTCAAATGTCATCCACCCAGAATCCAATGCACATCGCAGTGATATATTTATATAGACCGTCATGTTTAGATGGAAGTATTTGATATACCATACTAACCGTAATGCAATCAAAGCAGGAAGCACTCATTCTGAATTAGCCATTTTGGTGTATTATCCTAATAGAGTATTATTTTTAAACTACCACAATATTTTAATTACATTCTCAGCATGAATCATTATGTACCTTAGTGAAAAAGCACTTCTGACTGTAATTGCACACTGGAGTCCCATGATATAGTCGATGAATGTAAATCCTGAACTGGATTGACAGGAAGACTGCTGATCAACAGCTGCTCCCCACCAACCACCTTTGTGAGGTAGAGCCGGGTGTGTTCTCCAAGCCTTTCTTTTCCTCCCCATCCCTCCCTCCCTACCTCTCTCCCTTCTCTGTTTCCATTCAACAATCTCAAGCAGTCTTAAGCACCCAGTCCATACCAGTGATTCTCCTTAACTCCAGGGACAGCAACAAAACTCCCTGTCTACACAGGGCCTATGCTCTAGCACAGGGAAGTGCATTCTTACCCATAAAGAAGTACCCTGCATAGCTTACTAAATGGTGAAAGGTGCTATACAGAAAACTAAAGCAGCAGGGGGTGGGGGCCAAGGGACTGTGGGGGGCTTTGGGGAAGAGCTGAAATTTTAAGACAGGCAACTGGGGTAGGGTTGACTAAAGGAGACACTGGAGCAGGCACTGGGGCTCAGCATAGCACAGATGTTTGCTCCTCTGTGCATCAGGGATGCTGCAGGCCTGCTTCCTCTGACATTTCACCCACGTGAACCACCAGGGCTCTCCAGAACTGCTCCATCAAAAGGCACTTGAGTGAATTTTCTAATACATGGGATGGGAATACTACAGTTCTCTCCTGTATTATTACCCATTTTCCCGTTCCATTTATGGGTGAATATTAAGGCACTTAAGGGATGGAGATAATAGAGGCTACCATGTCTTTGCACAAAGGAGTCAATGGCAGTTCAAACAGCCAGGATGTAACTGCTGTGGTCTTCAGCGGTCACTCTAGCCAAATTATCTGCCATTTCCTGTGGTGGATTCCACCTGACACTCAAGCCAGACTCTCCCATGTACTTTCACATAGCCATGCAGGGTCCATCAGGAGATTGAGGGGCTGCATGGTGGTGCTTTCTTGGTTATTACTTCAATGCAGCAACCAAAGTGGCGAGGCTTATTTCACAGAAGAGGGCTCACTCCCAGCAAGGATGTGCATGTCCTGTCCACGACACCAGGCTTCCTTCCTCCTGGTGGGTCCTAATTTCAGACAGGCCCTGGGGGTCACAGACAGAGGCCACCCAGCAGCACCAGTCAATTCTTGTGCTCCATGAGCACCTCAGGGCCTCATAGCAGCCACTTTTGTTAGACTAGTTGCTCCTTGAGGCAGATCAGAGTCTTACTAATTCTGTGTCCCGACCCATAACAGCTACTCCAGGCACCTGTTCTGAGAGGTTCTGACCCAGCTCATCTCAGGGGGAGTCTGGAAAACCTCTCTAATGATGACCAAGTGAATATTATGAAAAGGCACATTTGCAAGGACTGATACCACTCCCCCATAGCTGGGCTGGTTCCAGCCTCCTCCTGACCTAGCCTAGGGCTGGATGGTGCAAGTGTCCATTCTGCTCTTCTTTTTCCCTTCTATTCTTTGTGGCTCTTTCAGAGAAGGGATGCAGGTGGATGAGTCATGGTCTCCCCTTTGAAACACTGAGGAGTGAAGTGGTGCCAGACAGAGAGGGAGCAGGGACTCTCCTGGGCTCCTTCATGAGGGACCCCAGCCTGACTCACTCTGATCTGATGAGCCAAAGCTAGTTTTAGAGCCATGAGGAGAAATGGAGAGCAGTGGCAATGTTTCACTACTAGAGGAAATACTAAACAGCTGTCTGTTTGAGGTGGCAGTGTCACAAAGGCATGGACTTCCAGGAGGGTAAGGTGTCTTTTGCTTTTCTCCCTTAGCGCTCCTGGAGTAAGAGGGAGCCCAAGTCCCGATCTTGGACTGTTGGGGGGAAACGTAGACAAATTGCTTACTTTTGTAAATAAGCCACCCATCGCCCCAGCAGCCTCACCAACCACTTCTGAACATGGTTATCAGTGGTCACTGGTGGGAATGCCTTTACTTCACCTCATCTTTCCTTTGCCAGCCTCTGTTTCCAACAGCTTTTCATACGTTCTCTTCAACAAGTAATGGTTTTGAACCATCCTTCTTCTCTCCACAGCCCATACGCCCACCTCCGAGAAACCCAATTCCACACTTGTCCATTATCTCTGCAGGGACAGTTTCTCCATTAGATTTTAGATTCCTACCATTAGATTTTCCTCTTTTTTTCCTTCGGACCTGCCTGGGGCCACACCTGCCTTACAACTGGCACACGCTCACTCTACGCTCTGGCCGCCCGGCACCATCTCCAAACGCATCTCAGCCTTCGCCAGGGCTCCCTCCTCCTCTTCCCTCCAGTCCAACAGTTGGACCATCCTTTACAGCTCAGTTCTCTGGTGGGAATGAGCCTCTTCCAGGTACCCCAATGGATCTCACGTAGGGGTGCCCAGACAGATCTGACAGAAACAGCCTTCATCATGGAGGATAAGTCCCTTGAGAGGCGAACTCAGGCCACGCCATCTCCCTCTCAGCTCTGAATTTCCCCAGAGCCAAAGGAGCCTTTTCCAGGGATTCTGTTCTAGAGCCACAGAAGAATAGAGTAGAAGGAGCGCCAGACTGGACAACCATCATGAGGCAGGTGCAGCACCAGGTGTTCAGCTTTGCCCTCATTAAACCCGTGGAATAGCCCAGGAGGCAGCTGGAGCTTCCATGAGACTTGCCTGGCATGGCCCAACTGGGAACTGATGGGGGCCGAATTGAATATCTGTCTGTCCAACTAGTTCATAAAAACATCTCACTCTGCAGATGTTCATTTGTGGAAATGATTGGACAGTGTCAGATGTCCTTTTATTTTATTATTCCTCCTTTTGCAATGTCCCCGACACACAATGTACAGAAAAATCTAATCTCAGCCCTAAGATTCAGGCAATTATTCAGCACATTTCTCAGACAGAAAACAGTGAACTTGCCTTGGCTTTATTTGGACCATTCCAGTTTATGAAGTGTTTCTACCCACTCCAGCTGGCTGGAACCTCCCACAACCCTGAGGAGGATGCAGAAAAGACACGATCAAGCTTTTCTGCAAAAGAATAAGGCTCGGAGAAGTGGAGCATTGTACCTGGTTGATTGACTAGAAGAACATAGCAATAGCCTTCCAAACCTAATTAAGGAATTAGAATACAGTCATCCCTTAGTACATACGGGGGATTGGTTCCAGGACCCCCGGAAGATACCAAAATTTGAGGATGATCAAGTTCCTCCTATAAAATGGGGTAGTATTTGCATATAACCAACACACATCCTCCTGTACACTTTAAAGCATCTCTAGATTACTTAAAATACCTAATACAATGTAAATGCTATGTAAATGGTTGTTATACTGTACTGTTTAGGGAAAAATGACAAGGAAAAAAGTCTGTACATGTTCCGTACTGAGGCAACCATCATAGGCCCAGCTACATAATATACTTCAGCAACAACGTAATATTTTTTTTTTCTGAATATTTTCAATTTGCAGTGAGTTGCATCCCTGGATGCGGAACACAGGCTACAGAGAGCTGACTGTAATACCAGTGCAGTGGGCCTTGGACTCTTCGCTGAATCCCCCTGCTCTATGAGATAAGTGGTGGGACTAATGATTTCTCGAGGTCTCTCTCAGTCTTAAAATTCTATCATCCTGTGGTTCTGTAAGATGAAGAAGAACCCATAATTCATGACCAGCCCGATCACGTGAGATAAATACACACTTAGTTCCCATGCCCTTGATTCTTCCATATAAGGGATAACAATATTATGGAATAACTGTGTTTCTGAGGTGTGGTGGGGGGAGGGAGAGGAGACAGAGAGAGAGAAAGAGAGAGAGACAGAGACAGAGACAGAGACAGAGACAGACAGACAGAGAGAGAGAGAGACAGAGAGAGAGAGACAGAGACAGAGACAGAGAGAATGAATGATGATGGTGGTTGGACCATTTATTAAGTTCCACTTCACTAGGCAGTCTATAGTTTTAAAAGCAAATATGATCAAAAATGTGACAGAAATTGTGCCAGCCACAGAAATAACCATGCTTTTAGACTGTGATGCTAAGTTTGTGCGGTCTGGGAAGATAATTTGCATTCTAAGTGATGATTGCAGGGTACACACACCCTGACCTTTTCCTTCTCGCCTCCGCCCCTTCTCCATGGGACTTTCTGTAACTGGGGTTATCAGAGTGTGTGGGGGTGACAGTGCAGTAGCCGCTAAATAGAAATGATATGTCATGCCTTATAAATTAGGACAGAGCCATGGTGCGATTTCTTGAGAAGTGTCGGCAATTCCAAGAAATAGAAATATCTGGTTTTGTTTCCTATCCAGCCCTTTATCTTCCCTTCTTTTCTCTTTAGCTTTCCACATTCAGGAGGACCACTTCTGGGAACAGCTAAGCTCTGACAAAGCTGAGCTGTGCCTCTTTGGTTTTTCTAGCTACAGGGCTCCCCAGCCCGCCTTGGCTGGCTCTGCACAGCATGGAGAGGAGTAGACTTGGTCTCCCAGGCTCTCCTGTGTGCTCTCTTCACTTTTCCTACAGTGGGTACTCAGGGCATTCACTTAATTCTCTGTCCTCTCCATCAAACCCCCATTTTTTGACAAACAGCTGAGTTACTTCCTTAGATTATATTGCTGACCATGATCAACAGAGCCCTTCCGGGAGCATTGGAAAAAATTGATCTGAAAATGGAAGAAAGATTTGGAAATACAAAAGTACCTTGGGCCCCTGAAATGCCACCATATTGAATTTCTCTAAGTTGTAAGGGTCAGCCTGCCTTTCTGACATGTTTCCCCAGAAATCCCACCTCCAAGTTAAGAATTCTCGTGCTTCTTTGCTCTCCGAGGCTTGGAGCCTTGCATTCTTTTGTTTTAAATGGGTGATAATGGATCATCAGTGTTCTGAGGATGTGAACCCTGCTAAAAAACACTGGGGCTCAAATTCTGACTCAACCTCTCCCTAGCTGTGTGGTCTTTCAGTTACGTCACCTTTCCACACAGCTTCCTCAGGTGTACACTGGGGACAACAACAGTGCCTGCCCCACAGAATTGTTGGGATATTAAATGAGCTGTGCAGGATGCCTGACCTATAAATAAATGGGGCATTCCAGGCCTAGCAAAAGGCCCTGAGGTCTGCCCTTTTGGCCTAGTGTTAGTTTAATCACCTCTAACAGCCCTTGTTGCAAGGTTTCAAACAGAGACTTGGCCTGGACAACAGCCCAGGGAGTCAAGAATTGAAAAACAACACGCGTTTGGAGAAGGAGTGGGACATGTGGCCCTGTCTTGGAGGAGGTCTGCTTGCTTCCTGGAATGCCTCAGTGTCCTGGTGCCCAGGCATGGGGATAGCAGCCAGTCTCCCTTGACACTGGCATGAGTGTGCATGTACCTGCTAATCTTCATCTCTGCAGCCAAGGCCTCCTGCCTGGTTTGTCTGGAGAGAATTGTGTGAGGTCTGGGATCATAGAGCAGCCGAGAATCAGAGAGGTTGAATAACAGACTCAGAAACCTGATTAGTCAGCAATAGAGCTGGATATCAAAGCCAGGACTGACACATGATCATTTTGCTACTACTCCGTCTTATCTTTAAATTTCCACAAGTCAACTTGGCTCTTTAAATATTTATTTAATTGAAAAAGAAAACTATATAAGACCTATATGAAGAAAATTTAAATACTACTGGTGGGCATAAAATAAGACAAATAAATGGAAAGGATTCTAGGATAAGTAGATTCTAATGATAGGAAGACTCAGGAACATAAAGCTGTCAAGCCTGCATAAGATGATCTATAATGCACTTAATGCAAATCCACCTTTCAAAAAAGCACAAATAGGATTTTATGAATTAAATATATTGATTCCGAATTTCATATGGAAAAGTAAATCAGCAAGAATAGTCAGAAAGTTTTAGAAAATTATAAATGAAGAAATTATTAGACTTCCCATGTTAAACATTAAAACATTTTGAAAGCTACAGTAACCAAAACAGTATGGTATTGGTACAAAAATAGACAGAGAAAAGACTCAGAAAATAAAGTCCAGAAACAGAATCAAATATAGTCAGGATTTATTATATGATAAAAACAACATTTCAGGTAAGTGTAGGAAGATCAATTATTACAATGAATGATGTTGGCTTCGTTGGGGGGTAAAAGTTGGACCTCTGCTTCACACTATAGACCTAAATTTCAGATGGAATTATACCCATGTGAAAAATGAAACTCTCTGAGATGTCATACCTTAGAAGTTTTTGCCAGGCCTTACAAAAAGTAATAGAAGAAAAATATTGAAAATTTTTTTTTCATAAGCAGAGTGAGAAAAAATGTCATGAGATCCAGAATCCATAAAAAAAGATTTCTCCTACATACGATTTTCCCCCTTCAGTCTGTGGAAGTATACTTGATATACAATAAACCTGCATACATAAACTGTAGAATTTGATAGTTTTAACACAGGTGTGCACCTATAAAATCACACCACAATCAAGACAATACACATCCATCACAATTACACTCAAAGCCTCTTCATGCCCTTTGTCATCCAGCCCTCCAACCTCTCCCGTTTCTCTTCTCACCCCTCCCCAGCAATCTCTGACCTGCTTTCTGTCACTAAACTAGTTTGCATTTTGTAAACCAGTTTGTGTAAATGGAAACATTTTGTAAATGTTTACAAAATGGAAGCATTTTGTAAACTAGATTGTATAAATGGAAACATACAGTGAATACTCTATTATCTGGTTTCTTTCACTCAGTAGAATTATTTTGAGATATATTCACATTGTTGTGTGTATCATTAGTTTGTTCCTTTGTATTCCTAAAAAAATGTCTTATTGTATAGGTTTACCAAAATTTGCTTATCCATTCATCTGTTGATAGACTTTTGGGTGCTTTTCTATTTGGGGCTCTAAGATAAAGCTGCTATGAATATTGTGTGTAAGTCACCATGGAAACTTGTTTTCATTTCTCCTAGTAGATACCCAAAAATGGAATGGCTGACTCATATTGTAAGTTGTTTAACTTTTTAAAGGAATGACCAGAGTGTTTTTCAAAGTGGTCACACTATTTTACATCCCCACCAGCAACTTGTGAAGATTCCAATTTCTTTACATCCTCACCAACAGTTGTTATTGTCGGTCTATTTGATGACAGCCATCTTGGTGTGAGATGGTGTCTCATTGTGGTTTTGATTTGTATTTTGTTATGACTAATGATGTTGTATATCTTTTCAGGTGCTCACTGACCATTTATATCTCTTCTTTGGTGAAAAACCTTTTTGAATTTTTGCCAATTTCAAAAAAATTGGGTTTTTTTTAATTATTGAATTTTAAAAGTTTCTTCTATATTCTGGATGCAAGTTCTTTATCAAATATATGATTTTCAAATATTTTCTCCCAGTTTGTGACTCATCTTTTCATTGTCTTAATAGTGTCCTTTGAAGAGCAGAAGTTCTTAATTTTGATTATGTTCAATTTATCTTTTCTTTTTCTTTTATGGATCATGCTTTTGGTGTCATGCCTAAGAAATCCTTGGCTCACCTTATATAAAATTTGGAAAAACAAAATGCATTACATAGGACCAAAGAAAAGAGACAAATGACTAACTAGATCAAAATATTTGAACTCATAAAGCGATAATTTGCCTAGTAGATAAAGAACTTCTACAAATCAATAAGCAAAGGACCAGTAATCTAATAGAATAAATGGCCAAGGGATATAAACAGACAGTTCATAGAAAATGAAATACAAATGCCTCTTACAAGTAAAACTCTCATCTTTACTCATTAAAAAACACACACACACAAATTAAAACTGTAGAGGGATGCCATTGCTTACTTCTCATATTAGGAAAGATGAAAATGTCAGATAATATCCTGGGGTTGGTAAGGATGTCAGATGAGGGGAGATGGCCCTCTCTGACGGGGTCTCAGGAAGTACAAATTGGTGCAGAATCTATGGGGAGCAATTTGGCAATTTCCTATAAAAATGCATATGCTTTCTGACCCAGAAGTTTTACTTCAGGAAATTTATTTTTTATATATGCTGACTCAAGTGCAAAATATACATGCTCAAAGATATCCACTGCAGCAATGGACACAATGTAAAATATCAAAAATAATCAACAGCAGGATGATTATGTAATTTGCGGTAATACATACAGTTGAACACTGGAATATTATTGGGGACTCCTCCTCTTCCCTGGGTTTATGGTTTAATATGGAGTGGGCTCCATTCCTGGGTCCCACCCCAGAATGTAAAAGAGAAAGTGGCTGGGCTTCACATATCGTCAAACCAGAGACCTTACTTTTCAAAAGGTCCTCTTTTGTATTTGTTGAATTTTATGCATGTATTGCTCATTCAAAAAAAATAAATAAATAAAACAATAAAGGAGAGAAAGAAATAAAATCAAAATCAACCTCCAGGTAGTTCTCTCACTGTGAGGTAGCTAATTAAAGAAAAAGCACAATTTATTGAGCACCTGCTAATGTCAGGCACTTTCTTTTAAGCCTTATAACAACTCTGAAATAAATTTTTATTCTTATACATAGTTCTAGAAGCCCAGGTTCAGAGAGGTAAAACATTTGTTCAAGGTGGCACAGGCAGGTGGGGCTGATTTGGCATTCAAGCTAAGTTCTGCCCACACTGACACTTTCTCAAGAAGTTTCCATCTTAACTGCAGACTCTGACCCTAACAATTGCTCAGAACTTGATGATCGATGGAGTCATCTGATCGTGTAAGTCACCAACTATGAGAGAAGTCCTTTCAATAATAACCCACTCTTATAAATATACCAGGAGGTGGTATGTTAAAGACCCCAAACATGGTCATTCCGAATTGTCCAACTGTAGGATTTGCCAGAATTGGTCTAAAATCCCACTGTAGCAAAAGAAATAGAACCTGCGTTCTCATGATGAGTAGGGATGGTCCTACAGGAGAGTCGACTCCCCGGAAACACCATCATTTGCAGGGCAGCACACACTGCTTTGGTTACAGTGTTCGTTCATTTTGATGAGATTTGTTATAAGGAAATCTTTTGATACTCACTCCTTGTGCCCTGGTTCACGTAGAGGTTAAGAAAAACTTCTTGCCGTTCATTATTTAAATTAGCAGGTAGTAGACAGTGTGAAGATACTGTCTGCCCACAAGCAAAGGATTATGCCAGTGAGAGAGTGCACTCTGCTCCACCTGGTCCCCTGACTCTCTGCAGCTTGAAGGGAGTCTGAGATCAGAGTGTGACCTTGGTGATCTGCACGCCGCCTCTCAGAGCGCTTTTCAGTGTAGGCACGATCTTCTCACTGCTTGGATTCTTCTGTTCCAAGCAGGAAGAAGGGGAAATTGGAAGGGCGCGTTTGTGCACAATTCAAACTTCTTGTTTCTCCTATTCAATGAAGAACATCTATCAACTGGAAATGTTTGTTTCGCTCAGAAACCTGCAACCGCGCCTCCCTATCGCCCCACTCCTGACTCTTCTAGCTGTTATTGATTAGGAACTGCATTTTGTTGCCGAGGTGACAGTGTCATGCACCAATGTGGAATTCTCACCCTTGCCGCACCCCAACCCCCCATTCTGGCCCCACGAGCACCCCCCACGCACCACCTCCATCCCTCACTCCCACCCGTGTCGCTCTGCCTCATCCCAAGTAATTATGCTGCACATGAATCATTTTTTAATGTTTGGTTTAATACATACAGATTCTTTAAACAATAAAAAAAAATCAGCAAACAGCATCACAATCTGGAAATCTCCTTCTTAACATAGAAAACGGTTTCTTAATGGCACAGGGGGAGAACTCAACAGCAAGCTTGACAACATAATTAGAAGATTGTTACTGGGAAGGGAAAAGCATTCTTTATACAGCTCTTACTACTCTCAATAAGATTATTCTCCCTGAATAGCTAATCAGCTTTTTCCAGCTTCCCAAATCCGTGTGCTTGAAGCTGCTCTCACAGTTCTTCTTTCTTACTAAATGGCAAACAGTGACACCTCAGAAAGGGAAATTTAAAGTGTTAACCGAATGTGAGCAAACAGCGAGATGGAGGCTGCAGATAGAGAGATCTCTGGCAGATTAGTGGCAATTTAGGAAGATGGTACTGTCACACCTGGGTTGACAAGGGCTGACAGGGTTTGTTGATCTCTGTTCCCTTCTCAAATTTGAGTGTCACGTTTCAACAGAAATGAGAGGAATAAAAAAAAAAAAAAAACCACAAACCCCCTTTCAGGAGTGTTGGCTTTATAGCAAGTTAATGGCACGTGAAACAAAAGGAAGTACAGGGTGCACTGTACGGAGGGCTCATCTCAGAGCTGCCGTCTTCCACCGGCCCCGGCCCCGCAAGGTCTCCAGGCTGGGTCTGAAGCTGAAGGAAGAAAGTACACAACGGAGGGTCAGGTTGGCCAACCGTCTTCCTGGGGCAATGATGCTCTTCAAGCACTGAGACTATTCTGAGAGGAAGCAAGCACCTGCTTCTAGCCATTTCCCTGTTCAGGTTATGGACCACCGTTGTCTCAGCAAATCAGCTCTTCTAGATAAAGAATGCAAAGATCCCCAGAGAGCACCTGGCAAAGTGTGGTTATCCATAAAGCCACAAAGGAAAGAAGGCCATGAGCAGAGTGGCTGGGACTGACCTGGAGTTTGCCGGAAGCCAGACTCTCAGACTGCACATACTGCACTGGGCCGTAGCAGGTGAGAGGACTTGTTTGTAGTAGCACAATGTCTACCGAACCCACTAGGTCAGCTGATGGCCATTGAGGGCCTATGGAGGGTAAAAGAGGAAAGTAGCCACCTCTCCCCTGAAGACACCTCCATCCAGCTTGGAGATATCAGACTATTAAGAACATAGGTCCTTGTTCTTTCCAGCTCATTAAAGACTTGGGAATTCATCACTCTGTGGCTCCTCAGAAACTACAAGGTTATTTCCATCTGTTTCACAGATGAGGAAGTGGCGTGGGAAGGGTGTTCTGTACATGGCTTCTCTACCAGAGAGGGCGGAAGTAGAGCCAAGCCTAGATGTTCATCTGGTAATCCTTGCTCCTGCAACACCACAGCCCTGGTCCACACAGAAGAGCACACAGAAGCTAAACTGAGTCATGCTGATGCTTAAAGTCGGAGATGCAGAGGAAAGGAAGTCTGTGGGGCAGGCGCGCTGGGGACACAGAGAGCTCCCATCCTTATCTCCCCCACCTTCCTGCTTTATCTGAATGCCTCCCTGAGTAAAGGCAGCAATAAGTTTCTTTTCCTTAGAAAACAGTTGGCAGTTAGCCAGACTGCTTATGTAGAGAATACTGCATGTTCCCCTTTATGGAAGATTGACAGGGAGCTGGCATCTCAGGCTTTATTTCTGAGACTGCAGCCCCCATTCTTTCCCCAAATGAAAATGTCCTTTGAGAATGCCATGCCATCTTCAAAGTCGAGGCTGTGTGTTCAAACCCTCACCTTGCCACAATGTTGGGTGTCCAGCAGTGGCCGAGGCGATTCAGGTTAGAAGTAGTAATGCACGTGCATGTCAAGGCGTGTTCAGTAAATGATGAATGCATGTGCTCACATGGTTAAATAAATGGCCCTTGGGTCACAAAGACGTGTATGTAATTAGTGCTCCTTCACTGTGAAGTATTAGGGTGATCTGTGCTTGACGAGAGGTCCTGGGTATAGGACTGACTCATGGTGGAGGTTAGGAGTAGCGACTGTATGGATTTCTTTACTGAATGAGACCATGGAAATAGTGAACCCTAACCTACATTTCCACAGGAAGCTGGGCAGCCATTCTTTGGAGATTTTTACAAAACACCAGGCAACCTTCCTTCTAAGAGGTCTTTCAATCCACTTTAACTCCAGTTCCTGGCCTGTCCAAGTGAGTTCGGTAGAAACTTAAACATAATTTAACCAAAGGGTAACAAAAACAAATATTTTGTTGCAGTCAGGATAGGTTCAGTTATGCTGTTGGGACATCCAACCTTAAAAACCTCAGTGGTTTAAGACAATTAACCTTATTTTTCAGCATTTCTTGGCTTGGTTGTGGGTCAGAGATACTCTGCAGAACTGTCCTCCACGTGTTGGCTTAGCATTTTGGAAGCTTTAATCTTATGCCACCTCTATATCAGCCAATACTTCCACAATCACAGGAAAAAAAAAGAGCACGGAGACCCACCACCACCCTTCAATGCATCCCCTCCAAAGCGACACATGTCCACATTCCACTAACCTAAATAAGTTATGCAGCCAAGCTTTACTTCGCAGAGAAATGCAACTCTTCTGTGTGTCCAGGGGAGAAGGACCAACATGAAATCTGAGCAACACTAATAACTACCTTGTATTTAATTGAAATATTTCCTGAGAGCTCATGGTATGGAAGGCCCTGCGTACAGATAGGGAGTTTGATATATATGTGCTTCTCTTCAGTTTTGTATTGATTCATTCATCCAGTAGTTATTTATGGAGAGCATGCAGGGCACTGTGCATTCCTAAAGAAGGGCCAGAGCTGGTAAGCCCTCAGCATCTCTCTCCAACCCTTCCCTATGCCCATTGTCCCATAGCCAGAGAGAACAAAGTCCCCAGCCCTAAAGTAGAGAGTGAACAACACGAGTTGGTGTTAGACTTTAAAGATGGACTTGATCTTACCAAGAGAAGAGTAGACAGACTACCATTTAGAAATAAAATTACATTCTAGGCCTCTGGATGCAATATCTGGCTGTTTCCCCCAAGTGTCTCAAAAAGGAAGATGTAGTTTATCTGACAAGGATTTTTCATTTGCTCATTAGTATTAGAACACGCAAATAGATTCACCTTCTCATCATTCCATGGATTTATGTTTGACCACTGCTTGCTTCCTTATAGTCTTAAGTTTAATTTTAAACACAAATCTCTTGATGTTTTCCAGGAGTTTCACCTTTTCTTTTAAGCACTAGGCCTCCATGTAATATTCCCCCTGCCTATGTCTCCAAGTTTTCCCACTATATTTCTTGCAGTTACCCCTCGATCTTTCTTTGTACATCAAGATCCTTATCACTTCACAGGTGAACTGGCAATGTGCTGGGGGCCATGATCATGAAGAAGTCTCCTCTCTGTTTGTTCTGGATGCTACAGCTCAGTTCTCTGACCATGCAGCTCCATCCTACAAAGGTTTGACTAACCCTTTGTCTACACAATACATTTTATAGCTCTGCATATTAGTTCTACATCTGTTTTTCTTCCTGTAATTAACACTTACTCTTCTCCTTAGTCACTCCTCTAATATAAGACCCAATTCTTCTTTGACTAAATTTTTTCTTCTCCCATTTCTAGCCACAGCCCTTTGCCATATTCCAGTATTTTCTCATGCTGTTCCCAAGGGTTTGAAAAACCTTCAATTTCATAGACAATGGAATTCTCTAATTCAACTTCTACTTCTTATGATACTCTGTTCTAATTCAACTTCTACTTCTTATGATACTCTGTATGAAAGTTACCAAGAATGCCTTTAGCATAATTGATACAAATTAAACACCCTTCTCCATTAAATATTTATCTGGAACATATAAAGAATGTCCTTCCAGTTCTTTTTATGATGTTACCTTCTTTCATAAAATAAAGGCCTTTGTTAGGGTAAGAAAATATGTATTTATTTTGGGCCACTAGAAAGAGATGATGCCTGGGCTGAAATCTGCAATGACATCCATGGCTCAGGAAATAAAATTTAGGCAGAACTACAGTATCAATCTGAGAAGAAACACTGCTCTTTCTAAGCAAGTTCTCTTAATATATCCTTATCATTTCATTTTCTTTTGTACTAACTAGAGTCAGATTTCTCATTGGAGGAAGAATTTACCAGATTATTAGATTATACTTGAAAGTACATAGAAATTTTGTCTTATTTGGTGTGACAAGTCATGCTCAAATTTTGGTCTGTGTAACTAGTCTCCCTATACTTGAGCCAAATGTTAAGGAACACAATCTTTTCAACTTATATCTAACAAGTTGAACCCAAACCACTCACTGGTAGTCAACCACTGATAATGCAATAATTTTAACTAAGATTCATAAACTGAGAGAAAAGGCAATCACACACTGACACTGGAGATAACTACCGAATTTAGATTTTAACTAGATTCCAAATGGTAAAGGCATCATTGTTCTTATACACAGGTTGTTGAGAAAATAGAGTAGTGTGACAAGTTTTAAGTTTCTGTTTATTTCATCATTAACAGTTTAAACATTGACTTCAATAGTAAGAGGCATTCCACGAGCTGGAGAGGGCCCAGGCTCTATGACTCCTATACTTAGTGTCATTCTTTGGCTGGTGAAAACATGATTTTTAGGCTAGTTAAAGCATCTTAGCCATCAAGTTGAATCAAGGTTATGGGGACCTGCTTATCTGTGAAGAAACCACGCATGCAGATGACCAATATTTTGGCTCATCCCCAAACTGATCAACCTAAGTGGTCCTCAGCAGGTACAGCACCATCAGTTTCCTTTTCTCACCTGTCAGAAATGTTTCTCTCAATCAAAGATTAAAACGTAATGGCTAAATACAGAACCAATTCCTGATGACGTCTCCAGCAAAACTGGAATAAATGACTGACAGTGACAGATAATCTAAGAAGGCAAACTTTAACAAATACTGATTATCAATATGTTCCAAAGAAAACATCACAAGTGTCCAGACTGAGAAGTTTCAGTTTTGTCTTCTTGAGTGGAGAGGAAGTAGCCAAGAGAAAGAGCCCAATGTTAACCTCAAAGACGAGAAGGCTCTGGTCAGTTCTCAGGGGACAACCTACCAACTGTGTAAATTTAGACAATTTATCTCATTTCTTTCAGTCTCAGATAGCAACATAACCACCCCGCGAGGAAGGTGGGGAAGGAATTATTAGACATAAAGTTAGTGCGTTATAAAAATACCTTTCAATACAAACATAAGAAATTAGTTCTCATTATTTAAAGTGATATAATGAGGTGAAATGAGAAACCTGGATAATCCACCAACTGGATAATCTGCCTTAGATAACTGAGATTGACTAATGTTCTGCAAGTTAATCGTTAGGTAGGAAATATTTTGTCCGCTGTGAGAGTAGCTCAGTTACAACACAAACGGAGGGCTTGATTTTGTGCACTTAACACAAATCACCAGGGAAAATGCATTTCATCAACTGGCTTCTCCAATTTTAATCAATTGCTTGTTATTTCCTGCCACATCAACTTATTTCCATGATTTCTGCCATGTGAAATAATCGTGAAATACTCGAATGAGTGTGGCCTGGGAAGAAAAAGAAGCCTCCATCATTGACCCTATATAGACAGGTTGGTGGAGTCCTCCGGAGTATTTACTTCCCTGGAAACTGGACCCATGCCCACCAACAGAATGAGGTATGGGTGACCCATTTGAGCTGAATTAAGAGTAGTCTCTGCATCAAGTTATGTGAAAATTGTTAGCCTGGTAGAAAGAAGTTTAACTTCTGGATTCTTAATCAATGAACATCAATTCAAATGTTTTGAAATAGAAACAAAATATTATAAACCAACAAGCATAAAATGTTGGCAGACTCCATTCCAGGCCGCTGCTCCCACTTCCTCAGCCTTACACAAGTCCAACATTTGGATAACTAGCTAGAGAGCTGTGATTCATGACAAGCAAGACAATGTACCCTCTGAGGTTCTGCTAAGCTTTCTATCATTTTGTGCCAAAGACCTGAATTTGGGAAATTACTTATTTTAGGCTAAATGATGAAGAGTAAAAGTTGAAAAGGCGGAGTCTCCTAGGAATTGTGTTGGATAGAGTCTGAGGCGATGATGGGCGCTGCCATTCTTGGGAGAACTTGCTTTCGTCCAACCCATGTCCACTGTGGGCAGACCATGTGATTTCCTGGGCAATGGGAAGGCCCTTTTTCATAAAAAGTGATCTCTCTTATCTTCTAGATTATTGATATTTTGTCATCAGAGATCCACACCTTTGACAAGTTAAATAAGATTTTGTCCCTGTTAAAAACTCCAGTTTCTCTTTC
>NW_006434373.1:1753703-1754219 GCF_000325575.1 Pteropus alecto
CAGGCTTTCATAGAGGAAAAGAAAGAAAAAATAAAAAGTCTAGGTTCCTAAGACTTGGGAGTGGAGGTGAGGAGGAGGAAACATGGCATCCTCAAAATGATAAAAAAAAAAAAATAGAGTGAAAAAGAGAAGACTGGGCTACCTCTAGGTAAACATGTCTTAGCCAGGGTGTGCCCTGTTCCTGAGCAACAAATATATAGGAGAAAATTGTAGAAGAACTCTGACAACTGGCCAGTCCTAAACACCTGGCAAGGCCAGAGCTTCCTGCAGCTGAACAAATACTTCCTCTGTGATTTCATGGTGCAAAGCAGCATGGGGAAAACCAGTCTTCATGCTTTTGCCAATTTCCTGGGCAACCTTCAAATGCCACTTTGAGCCCAACTTCAATCACCTCTTCCATTCAGTTTTCCTGTTCTCTCCAGTCAGATCCCATGCCCATTGACTCCCCAGGTCTCCTTGTCTACATTTCTCTCTGGGAGGTTACCTCCCTTCTCTTTGTATTTGGTCATCTCTGAG
>NW_006434373.1:1754263-1754553 GCF_000325575.1 Pteropus alecto
TAGATGTTTGTTGAATTGCATTATTGTATTCATTGATAAAATTAATTGATGGTAACCCTGACTTAATGTTCAGCAGTAAAAATAATAATTACTAACTTTATGGCTAGATACTGGGCCAATATAATTAAATAATAATTACCTCATTTGTAAGAATACCACAATTAAAGGATAAACTCTGCATCAGAAAATAGAGTGTTTTTAGCCAAAATCAATTTTAGGCCTATGACAACCCTCAGTAAATTCATTGAGATATCACAGGAGTGAATTTGGGGAAGAATAACAAAACCCTC
>NW_006434373.1:1754570-1801874 GCF_000325575.1 Pteropus alecto
GGAAAGAGAAAAGGCTGGATTTCGAAATACTGATTTAATTTTCAGTTTCTTAATATGTAAAATGGATAGAATGCCACCTACTCCCATTGATCCTGGAAGGACTAAATGAAAACTCATGGGAAGTGCTTGGTCCAGCACAGGGAGCATATACATGGGTGTCTGAGTGTCCTGGGGCTGCCGGAATGCAGTACTGCAACAAAACTTATTGTCTCAGATAATATGAAGGCCAGATGTCCACAACTAAGATGTCAGCAGGCCTGTGCTCCCTCTGAGGCTCTGGAGAATTCTTCCTTGCCCCTTCTAGCTTCTGGTGTGTGCCAGCAATGCTTGGTGTTCCTCGGCTTGTAATGCAGCCCTCCAGCCAGGCGGCCATCCTTCTCCTTGCGTCTTCGCATTGTCTTCCCTCTTAGTGTGTTTGTCTCTGTGTCCAAATTTCCCCTTCATATAAGCACAGCAGTCATATTGGATTAGGGCCACCCTAATAATCTCATTTTAATTTTATTACTTCCGTAATGACCCTAGTTCCAAATAAGGTCACATTTACAGGTACTGAAAGTTAGGACTTGAATGTATTTGGTGGGGATTGGGCGGCGGGGGGGACACAGTTCAGCCCACAATTGGCTTCTTGATCAATGTTAATGTATCCCCCCCACCCCCTTCCCACTCCACTGTGTAATGAGGTCAGATTAGATCAGCTGTTCTCAAACTTTTTGGCCTTAATACTCCATTACACTATTAAAAAGCACTGAAAAACAGTTTTGTTTCTGTGGATTATGTGTATTGATACTTACCATTGCAGAAACTAAAAATAAGAAACTATATATTTATTTTGATTCATTTAGAAATAACTATAATAAAACCATTGCATATTAATACAAATAACAATTTTATGAAAATAAGTGTATTTTCTAAAAAAAAAACTAATGAGAAGAGTGGCACTGTTTTACATTTTTACAAACTTCTTTGATATCTTGCTTAAGAGGACAGCTGAATTCTCATATTTCTTCTATATTCAGTCTGTTGCTATGTGTTCTGGTTGAAATAATGAAGAAAATCCAACCTCACACAGATATGTAGTTGGAGAAGGAGGAGTATTTTAACGGCCCTTCCAGATAGTTGTGAATAGTCTTCTTCATTACTCCATTAAAATTCAACAAGCAGTGGTATCCTAAAGGTTAGTTGTGGATCGGAAGCCAAACCAATAAACGTTTTTATTCTATTAAATGAAAATCCATTGATCTCTTTTGCCCTTTGAGTGCATGATTTTGTAATCTCAGGCATTGTCATTTGGAAATTATTGGTGCACTAAAGTTATGCAGCTCCTCCAAATGCTGATAAATTTTACTAGACAATCTTTTAAAAATCACAGTTGTTAATATCACTACAAATCCCATCAGAAAGGTCTTTAAGTACTGAAACATTTCAAGCTTACAGTGGCAGATATAAGTTTTCCAAAGTTGAAATTTTCACTTGAACAGTCAAATTTTGTTATTGGCAACTAATACTGCCAGTTACTTCTTTGAAGTAATATTTTGGAGAAAATGTCTTCCGCATGCCCAGGTCTGAACAGCTATTTTTTGTTCATTAAATATTCCTTCAAGCAAACATGATGTTCCATGAAAAAAAGTGGTTAGTTCAGGTTGCCAACTGAGCAATCTCACAAGTGCTTTTCCTTGAGACAACCATTGCTGGTCAGTTTGCAATGGAAATCTTTTATGCCGACACCTCGTTTTGTCAACAGGTACTAAAAAGTCATGTATACATGAGTCAAGACTTAATAACATGAAGACTTTTTACTGTTTTATCCTAAACATTCTGAAGTGAAACTGAATTTTCCCCCTACAAGTACTTGGTGGTGAAGAACCCAACGGTTACTCGTACAGTTAGGTGTTCCTGCCTTGATCAGAGCTAAGGCTCCAGCAATTTCACTCACCATCAGTGCAGATGTCCACAATGGAAACGGAACGTAATGTTGTGTTCCTTTTCTATTGCTGCATAGCAAATTACCACACTTAGCAGCTAAAATCAACACACGTTTGTTATCTCACAGCTTCCATGGGCCAGGAGCCTGGGTAGGACTTGGCTACATCTTCTGCTCGGGTCCCCAAAGCTGCAATCCAGGTGTGAGTTGGGGCTGTGATCAACATCGGGGCTCAGGTCCTCTTCCAAACTCATTCGGATTGTTGGCAGAATTCAGTTTCTTGTGGTGATAAGACTAAGATCCTTGTTTTCTTGCTCACTCTCTGCCAGGGACCACTGCCAGCTCCTGGAAGCCACCCCTCTGTAGGCAGTTTACATCACAGCTGCTTGCTTTCTTCCTCTGAGAGCAGTCAGAGAAAATCTCTGCCTGATTAGGCCAGGCCCACACAAGATAATCTCTTTGGTTCACTCAAAGTCAGTTTATTTGGGACCTTGATTATATCTGCAGTATCCCTTTTGTCATAAAAGGTAACATAACAGGAGTGATATCTCATCATATTCCACTCTTTCACTCAAAGAGAAGGGGTGTTACAGGGCGTATACAGTAGGGGGAGGCAACTAGCCATCCAAGAACTCTGCCTACCACATTTGTCTTAGTAGTATCATCAGGACCGGCTACAAAAATTGCAGGACCCAGTGCAAAATAAAACTGTGGGGCCCTTTGTTTAAAAATTATTAAGAATTTGAAGACTCTCACAGCAGATCATTGGACCAAGCATGGGACCCTTCTAAGTACAGGCCCATGAGGCCAGCAATGACTGTTATGCCAAAAGTTCTGATCTTATGGACACTTTGTAAGGTCTTGGAGACTCCAGAGATCTGCAGACAATACTTTGAGAGCTACTGAGTACAAGCATCTCAATTATTGCCTACGAGGAAATTTGTCTGACCCTAGTCATGTAAGAAGTCTAAGAATGTTCCAGCAGGCATGGGACATCACTGATTTCTTCCCTTTCCAAAAATCTCTTCTAATTTTTCCCTATATCCCAGAACAATTTCCCCCTATGACCACAGATGCTCTGGTGATTCAATCACACAGGGAGTAAAGGTTCATATCTCTGTTCTAGCATTGCTACAAACTAGGACAACTTACAACACAGGCCTGCTGTTCCCTGTGACTCCTAGAGATAGCATGTGACAATAACTGCTGTGATGGTGGGAATTTCCATGTGGCACTGATCTAGGAAGTCTATATGACTCTTAGGGAAGACGTAGTTCTTAGATAAAGAAGTCATTCCAACTTCTGAAAAAGCCTTTTCAGAAGTGGTAGGAGCCAACTCTTCCTCCCAGAATCTCGGACTTCTAAGTAGCATTCTGTCCTTTCCAGGCGACCAGAGCTCCCTCCCCTTTATGCTGAGAGCAAGTGGAAGAGCCTCAGGGACCACCTCACCTTCCCAATGGAGGGTCATGGCCCATATTCCAAAGCCAAAGAGTTTGTTTTCTGTAGTGAAATTTGGAACCTTTTCTTGAGTCTGTTATACATGCAGAATTCTCAGGTTTTATTCTCAAGTGCCACGTTTGGCTATACAATATGAACTCAGTTTTCTGAATTTCTAAGCTTCCTTCTGTTCACTTGAAGCTTGTGGAAGGAACAGCCAGCACTTGAAAGCTACCTGTCTCTACCTGCCTAAGTATTGTTTATGTACTGACATAGGTAATGGGGCTCAAATCTCCAATTGTGATTCTGGGGCTTCTTCCCCAGAGTTCACCTAATTTTTAAACAAGGGGTTTTATTTGTTTGTTTGTTTTTTGAGGTTTTTTTGTTTGTTTGTTTGTTTTGCCTGGAAGTCTGAAAAATCGTTTTACAGCCAATATTCCCACTATAGCCATATCTATCTCTGCAGCCTCCAGGAATAGCAGCCAACAGAATTTTTATCAAATCCTACCTGGTCATCCCCAGAGTCCTGGCTCCCTCCAAAGCATTTACCTCATTGCAGACAGTAATCTTTTAATAATGCAAATGTTACCATGTCACTCTCCTGCCTCAAATCCCTCAGTAGTTCTCTATTGCATCATTCTCACAAATATTTTTTTGAGAATGATGCACTGTTCTAGCCACTAGGGCATCATCTGAGAACAAAACAGAGAAAAACTCCTGCCTTCTACGTACTACCTTCCGAGAGGAAGTCAGACACCAAACAAAACATAAGGATATCAATAGCATGTTAGAAGCACATTGCGAAAGTAGATCAGGATATGGGACTCGGGAGTCTAGGGGTGGGCAAGCTGCTCTGCAAGCAGGGTGGCTGGGAGCCTCACTGAAAAGTGGTGTTTGAATAAGAACAAAGGAGGTGAGGGAGTGAACCCTGTGGGTGTCTGAAGAGATGTTCCGGGCGCCGGGCTGGCAAAGCAAAGGTGGAGCCCACTTAGAGGAACACGTCTGAGCAGAGCGAGCATGGAGCGGTGAAAGGAGATATGTAAAGTGGTCATGTTTAGAGCCACCCACTTAGGACTTTACACTTGAAGTGAAGAGATGTTGCCTCGGCTGCATCTCCTGACACTGTCCTTGTCCTTTCTATGTTCCACCGTCCTGGCCTTTCAGTTTCTCAAAGTGAAAAGCCCTCTCACGAGTGGTTCCCTCTTTCTGGAATTTTCTTGCCCTCTCATCTGGCTCATGTTCAGTGACACTTCTCCAAGAAAGCCTTTCTTAACCCCACCCTACTTAGGCTGGTTTCTCTGTGGTACACAACCACAGTCCCCAGTTCGTTTTCTTCTCAGCTCTTTGTCCATTTACTTCTTGCTGAATGAATAGATTAATGAATGAATGAATGAATGAATGTGACAATTTGTTTAATATTTGTCTTCTTTGCTAGACTCTAAGCTCTATGCGGGGAAAGACTGTTCCAGATCACCTCTGTGCCTTCAGAACTTGGGGTTCTTCAGGCTTAGAACTTGGAAATCAGTTGGTACTAATATATGTTGATTGATTAACTCACTTGGGTTGATGATAAGATTCAACAAATGAAGAGCCTCAAGTAGTGTGCTGGTCACGAAGACTGTACAAGCGTTGGGTGCATATGGTTTTTTAAACTTGCTTCTCTGTTAGCAATTGAAAGGGGCAGTTAATTGGCAAGGGTCTAGTTCTTTCCTGATTACCAACAAGTTTGGCTCTGATTTTAATCATAAGATGTACTGACTAAGGTTTCCATCACTGTCCCTGGTAACAATATGCCTTACATTTGACTGAAACTTACAACACTTTCAATATGGGCCCGAAAGAAATTAAGTGAATCTTCAATAATTCAGGCTTTGTAAACGTTAGGAAATTTGCAATACTGAAGTTGGAGTCCTAAAATCTAAATTGGAGTCTTATTTCTACCATTTAAGAGCTCAGAGCATTGGACAGGCTACTTAATGCCTCTCTTCCTAAAATATCTCATCTATGAAGTAAAACTGATGATAGTCATTGTGCTCCTTAATATCCCTCCTCCCCAGGGTTAGTGATAAAATTTCATACAGTCTGTGAATAGTTCTGTAAACTCTAAAAAGCCAAATCTGTTCTTGGCCTTTGGCTAAGATCAAGGGTAAAAAGCTGTTAGTTGTCATATAATCAGAAAATATCTATAGCACTTGTACTCTATTTTCACCCACAAATTGTGTGCATTTATACAATTGCTGTTATGAAGAAATTATATATTGATACCTGCTACTGTGACTCAAGAATAAAATAACTTTGACAGTAATATAACAGCACAAACATCTCAGAAAAGTCTCATAAACATCTCCCTTACGCACATCAAAATGGATGCCCCGCCCACACTACTGTCTTGTTACTCTGCTTTCTTTACAGCATTTGTTCCCATTGAAAATGATCTTCTTTCTATTTTTACTCATGCAAGCCTGGATTGCCAGTTTACCTGGACTGGAATGTGAACCTTCCAGGGAGGCACAAGTTATCTACTTTGTTTATTCCTTAATTCCTAGCACTGAGAACTCATTAAAATAGGGGATAAATGAACTGCTACATAGAATGACATACATTTTTGCAGATTTATATTTAATTTACATAATTGTAAGAACCCAACATGAGTGACTGAACTATAAGTCAGGGGAATAAAAAGTTAAATATCAAGAAAATATCCCCCAAATTAGTTTTAATGGTCTGTGTGAATAAATTAGAGGACATAGTAAAATGAGATTATGGAAACAGATATGTAGCATTAACTGCATATCATTTCATTTTAGACGGTACTTCTAAATTAATATATAGTTATATTTAAGAACTATCCCCTACACTTCTGATGTGTCTGTGAATGAAATATCACTTTAAAGTGTGTAATATGTACCTCATAAGTACTATTCATTGATGTTAGTTCTTTTAAAGGATGAAATCACAAGCACATGATTCCCATATCCATGAACATGCTAATATAAAGAAATAATTGAATAAATTAGTAAAATGAAGGGAAGAGACAAATTTCCCTTGCAGAGGAATTCTGAGTAATTTATAAAGCTGCTTCACTCTTAAGGAAGGGGAGCATAAGTGTGGGCTGTGCACAGTGGCTTCCTTCGAAAGAGGACAATATGGAAAGAGAGATATTGTACCTTGACAGTGGGGAAACCTGACAGACACACCACAGCCAGGTGATCAAGGTCAATATCAACAGTTATAAGTCAGTTCGAGAATCTCTACCCTGATATGATGTGATGAGCATGAGAGGTACATGATAAGTGGAATTTGAGTATTCACTGTTTAAGGACAAAATGAAGATAAAATTTAGGGAGGATCAGAATAAGAAAATAGACTCTGCATGTCTCTAGGCCCCTAGCCCAACTTTGAGGACCTTGCATTGACCTTTACAGCAATCCTGCTCTGTATTCTAATCCTGGCCACACAGGCCTGCCATTTAGAAGTTTAATTCTATTGATTATACAGGCAGAAAGATAAGACCTAATCTATTTAAATGAGGAAAAAAAATATTTTTTCTTACATTCTGGATCATTTACCCTAAAAAAATTACACACCGAGATGATATTAAAAGCAAGAGTTGTTTTACATCTCAGATAAAGATGTGCAAAATAATCCGTTATGTATAATTGGTTCCAAATTGTCCCTTCTGTGACAAGTTTTTTTAAAAATGTCTCATGTAATAGCCTGATCATACCCAGATAGAGTGTAAAGAAAAGAGACAATAATCATGTTTTGTTTGAATGTGAGTGGGGTCCTTTCCAGCTTCTTCATTCAAAACTGGCCTAATACAAGCCAAATAAAGAAAATATAAACATGCACTGAAGAAACTACTAACAACACAGTCTTCACCCTTTATGCCTTAGCTAACCTTAAATTAAGAGCTTTCCGGGGAGACTTTAGAATCGTTTCGCTATACGCAGATTCGATGTTAAAGGGTTTAAATACCGTTATTTTTTTTTTTTCATGTACTGGACCTTACATATTAATATTCAGGCCAAGAACAGTTTAAAATTGCAGAGAACAAGAACACTCACCAATAGCTCTGTGGGAGGCTGAGTGTAAGTAGCTGCCAATCACCAGAAATGGGCCATTGTGAGCCCAGACAGCCCTAACAACACCCTGATGCAGTCCCCATCTCTCTCTTGTTGTTCTGCTAGTCTTGGAGCAAGTGTGGGTGGAGGGAGGGGGAGCCCAGACCCAAGCAAGCAAAGGTGGAACCCAGAAGCTCCAGGCTGAGGCCAGCAAGAGGAGGGCCAGGCTGCAGGTGGAGGGCGCCTGAAAATGCCCTGTGGCTTCAGCAGCAGGTGCCACTTCCCTTTATTATCCTCTCAGGCTGTGTGCTGGGAGACTTGGCTTCTTGGGGCCACAAACAGGGTGGCCTATTAGAGGCAGGTGTGGCTTGGAGAGTCGGCACATGGACAGGCCTATTTATCTGGGGGCTGTTTGTGTTTAATGTTCTCATCAGGGTGGCCAGCCGTCCCCAAGGCCAAGGCTGGTTGATGTGAGGCCAGACGTTTACTTTACACATTTGAGTCTGTTTATTTGCTGGTTCATCACAGACATGATATTTATCGAGCCTCCCTGGCAATTTTCATTCAGATCTTATGGTCGTCCAACTTTGCTCAGAAAGGAACTGGCAGGATTGTGAAGTGTGGCAGCCGGCCATTTCAAGTGATGGCGATGTACTGATGTACGGATCCTTCTCGGTGTCTAGCTTTTAACATGAATTTAGCAATCCCCCTCTCACCCCTGCGAGGTGCGCACCATTATCCCTGCCGTTCCCATTGTGCAGGTGAGAAATATGCCACTCAGGTGGGCAACATCTTCCTCCTGAATCTCTTCTAGAGCATTTGGGCTCTATGGCCCAAAAGACTCCTAGACTAACGTGACAACTTATCACAAAGAATAATCAACATTAATTTTTTTCCTTGTGACATTGACAAGGATGGTGGTAAAGTTTTACCCCAAATAACAGCTATCATCTTAGCTGCCACATCCTAAGTAGATGCCATGAAACCAGAAAAACCTGAAGAGAGGAAAGAAAAAAGTTGGGGAGACCGAAGGAGGTAAGTGGTCCAGAGAGCCTGCGGCCCCACTCTGAGCAAAACAGTGAGGTAGTGTTCTGGAAAAATGGAAGCTGAGAAGGCACAAGAGGGGAAAGTGGGGAAAGGCCAGCAGAGCATGGCCACAGAGCCCATTCCAACTCTGAGACGCCAGGAGACAGACAGCAGAGCCAGGCCGCTCTATTACAAACAAGATAAAGCACTACGATTCTGCTTCTTCCGCTAGGTAAACTTTTGAAGGAATTCATCTACGCCGCCACCCCCGCCCCCCCCGAGAAGTTGTATGGATAATAAATATATATGGATTCTGAAAAGCTTTGGGAAATTTAAGAGTGACAGAGTTATAATCTGCCACCAAAAACAATAGCAACAACTAAAATAATCCTTATCATTGAGGCAATCTTTAGTATTGCAAAGATCCTCCCTGGGATATTTATGAATGGTTGTGGGCCAATAGCTTCAGTGGCTTCTGAAAGTTTCTCCTGTTCTTTCGTTGGTTCACTCATTCAGTTGACAAACATGTCTTGAAGCATCCTGGGCTGGACGTACAGAGGTGACAGGGCTTCCACTCCAGAGCCAGGCTGCAATTTGGCATCCAGAAGCCATAAATTTAAATCGGAATTAATTAAAGTTCAGTTAGATTAAAACCCCATGTCTCATTTCCATGGGCTCACTTTAAGAGCTCGCTTGCCAGTGGGTAACATATTGGACAGCACAGAAAGAGAGCATTTTCATAATCACTGGAAGTTCTGTTGGATGGTGCTATTCTAAGAGCGTATTTGCATGTGTGTGCGTGCATGTGTATTGGTGTGTGCTGATGCAGGTGTGCATGTATGTTGATGTGTGTGTGGGGAAAAGTAGAAAGTCAGTTAATAAGCTTATTTGTGATTTGGGCTAACCGGAGAGAAGGAAGAAAAATATGCTAGATTTTGAAGGACGGCAAAGTAGAAAAATGTACAGTGGTTTGTCTTCCCTGCCCCAATCACTGTTCTCATCATTTCAGCATCAGAACTTTACTAATGTAGAAGGTACACCCTGGCCAATTATATTTTCTGGACACTTATATCATGTGTGAGTGACTTATAGGAGAAAATGCCATTCCAGATGTTGGGATTCACAGAGAAAATTCGCACACATGCTAAGTCAAGGACGCTTCTCATGGGTAATACTCTCCCACTCTGCTTGTTATAGATACGTCTTGGAAAGGGGCTTGCACACACACACTCTCTGGGTTTCACAGGCGGCACTCTTTGTTGTGTCGTGCAATGTTAAACAATAATGATGTAGGTCTATCTACGTCACACTGTTTATTCTAGGATATAAAGTAACGACTTAACAGAATTGTGACACCTCTGAAACAAGAAATATGTTGTCTCTTGTTTTATCAGATATTCACTAATTAAACTAGCTACAGAAGCTGCACAAGTTTCTGAACCAGGAGGCAGAAACAGAGAGATGTCTATTCTATCTGCCAGCTGGCAATATACCAACTACAGCTCAACTTTCAGCAATGAGGAAAACAATCAGAGAAATCTCCATGCACTGCAAATGTTCTTCCCCAGCCCCCAGGCGAGCCATTTGCTGTGATCACACTTTATTGTTCAGTCTCAACCAAACGCACACATACTAGCACCACCACCTCCAAATCCACACACAGCACATGCACACAGACACATATTGCCACTGAAAAAGTACAGTTTAATTCATATAAAGTCATCTATTCATTGCTTGTATGTCTCAAATGTAGCTCTGGGAAAACTTATCTGTACTAGCAGAACAGATCACGATTCTAAAATAATAATCCTGGGAAAAGATGGCACACACAGTCTTGAACGACTTGGTGCAATTTTCATCTCCCTCTTCACCCTCAGCATATGTCATTGGTCCCTCTTGCTTTGGTGTTAAATAGCATTTGTTCTTCTATGGTTGCATCTAAAATATGCATGTGCCTTGTCTTCCTAGAGGGACTGTATATGGTGTAGATGTGTTGGTTCTGGAGCCAGGGGACTTCTGTTCAAATCTTGACTTTATTATTTACTATTCATGTAATCTTTGGAAAAGTTTACTTAGCCTCTTTGAAGCTCAGCTTCCTCATCTGTTGATCAGGGATGATGATGATGATGATGATGACGATGATGATGACAGAGGAGTGATGAAGATTAAGAGAGCTAATACATGCAAAGAAGTAAATGCATTCCTGGCATATAGTAATCATTCAATAAATTGTGCTTACTACTATTATGTAGGAGAGAGACTTGATCTTATATTTTTTATCATTAATGTTGCTTAGCACTCATACTGAATTGATATCAGATTACTTTTAAAAATAATTTTTAATTAGCTTTTGATATGTTTTATATTTTTATCTGATTTCCTTTGCTACCTGATTATTTAACTACCTCTTCAGCTCCTATCTCCATGTATATACCATGTATTGAACATGTCAAATTATAGTTTTAAACATTTACATACGCTTTTCTCTCTACCCGGAAAGACTTTCCCATCCTTACCTGCCTTGCAAACTCCTACACGAGGTTTAAAACCCAGTTCTAAGGTGCCTTCCTTGGTGAAATGATCTCTGATGACCATAGGCAGGAAGGATAGCTCACTCTGGAATGTCCCCCATAGTATTTATTCAAACTGTTTTGTACCATAAGCTACATGTATATCACATGCATATCATATCAATTTACATGTATTTGTTCCCCTCAACTGGGGACCCCTAAACTAAGAACAGTGTGTGTCCAACAGTGGCAACCCAAGAAATGTTCTGAACAATTGATGTGAAATAACAAAGTTCAGAGCAAGCACAACAGTAACCAACTGATGATACTGTAATTAATTTAGCCTAGGAAAGGCCAAAAGTCTTCCAGCTTCTCTTTGCCACAATTCCCAGTTCCTTCTAAAGCCCGAGGGTTGCTTGCCTAGCTTTCCAAAAGCAACATTCCATATAGCACCTTCATTACCTGGATATCCATAGATTTTTTTAAGGAATGCACAGAGGAGTCATCAAGCCCCTCACAGGGAACAAAATATAGAGCAGGTCAAAACAGGTCACTTGCTAAAGTTAATAAGAATTGGCATCAAACAGGAGAAATTAACCATCTGCAGAAGGAGCCCACTTGAAAGAAAAAGTTTCTACATGAGTTGTTTGTTTACTTATTTATTCCCTCAAACATTGGTTATTTGTGTTTCAGACCCATTGCTTAGTATAGAGGAGACGATGGAACCAGGAGCCAGCCTAGCTGCTGCCCTCATGGAAACCACAGTCTATTTTTATAGTTTACAAAGATTCCTAATCCCTTATCTTCATTTCTGCATCCAAGACATTATGAAAATTGAAGTGTTGTTATTGTTGTTGTTGTTGTTGTTGTTGTTGCTTATTTGGTGGCAAGCGACAGGTAGGAGTTCGTGGAACAGCGGAAACTTAGCTAAACTCGATGAGTCTATTTTCAGTCTCTCCCCTACTAAGTGTAATATTGGTACACTTTAAAGTAGAAAGATTAAAGTGTTTGATTACAGAGTGCTGCCCAGACTCTGTGCAATATATATAGTATATGTGTCTATTATCATTCTGAAATCTAAAAAATTCTGAACTCTAAAACACATTAGCTTCCAACGGTTTTGGCAAAAATGTTGGTGGACCTGGAGTCAAATAATGTTTTGGGAATATCTGTCTGGGATACCAGAAAGTGACCTAATTCCAATCATAATGAGACGTGAGATATTTCCAGGAAAATAAAGGTAATAGGAATAATGTAATGGTAATGCAACATTTGAATGATGGTTGTAACCTGAGGAACTGTATTTTCAAACACTTTGACAGGTTTATAAAAACAGAGTGGGACAAAGAGGGTGATAGATGTTTTGTAAAAACCACTGCAGTCCTTCTCCTCCTTAAATGTTCACCTCTTGGCTGTATGACTTGGCAGCTCTTCCCATCAAGAGGCTAAATCCATGTTGCCCAACTTGAGTGTGGACTGACCTTGGCATTGATCTGGGCAGAAATGATCTTGCATGAGTCCCAGGACCCCAGAGTCCCTGTGTTTTTCCTCTCACTCTTGACTTTATGCCAAACTGCTTGTGAACTGACAGACTAGCTAGCTGGCTGGAGGCTGAGAAGGCAGGCAACTGGTGCCTTCTCATATCAACTCAGGTGCTTGAGCCAAGGTTACAGGCATGGGAGACGGCAAGTTGACTACAGCTGACCACAGACACGTGAGAGAGCTCAGTCAAGACCAGAGAACCTTTTGCCCATGCCCACCTAAATTGCTAAACTGCAGAACTGTGAGCTAAATAAATGATTACTGTTTTAAGCTACTAAATTGTGGGGGTGGTTACTAAGTTTCGTGGTACCTTGTATGTGCTTACTGATACAAGGCTATCTAGGAAAAGAGCCGCCAAAGAAAAGAATTTTTCAGGGTATCATCAGCCCAATCTGAGACAAAGGTAACTTCCACCTAGGTATAAAAATACCTAAACTAGACTTACCAGTCCAGCCCACTTCTGAATGCAGAGAGCTATTTGCTTGTCACAATCGCATTACTTCATTGTTACTCAGTTCTGTGGTCTAATATGGTTGCCTTTCACTGGAGTAGAATTCCTTGAGATTCCTCTGAGAGACATGAAGCTAGCGTTTTCTCTATGTATCTGATTACTAGGTTTAATTAGAAAAGAAAAACTGAATGGCTGTAAATTGTCCCACAAGAAAATGTTCCCAGGCAATGAGGTCACCTGTCTCAGGGGGAAGTAGACAGCCTCTGGGAAAGAGACACACACTGCTTTGTTTCAATTTTGAATCTTCTGTATGGTATTCTAAAACGGCTACCTCCTTAGAAACATTTCCTTCTTATCACATCACAGGTCTATGTGTTCCTTCATACAAGACACAAGTGAATTAGCTAGAATATGGCTTGAAGTACTTACTTATTCTGGACTCCGAGGCCATTGATTATCACTTTTAAGACAAAAGTCCTGGACTAAGGCTAGTGGGAAGTTTACTTCTACTTTCTGTGTCCCTGCAACAAGACTGCTAGGTGGTTCACTTATACTTCTTGTGTTCCTGTAATAAGACTTGTAAGTAGTTCACTTCTATTTCCTGTGTACTTGCAAAAAGGCCCATGGGAAGTTCACCCCCCACTTCCTGTGTCCCTGGGAGGTGACTTGATCTGTTAAGCGTTGTAAGGCAGAGCTGAAGTGTGGCCGGGGGCACGATGTTGCTGCATGTTTAGTGTAGCAACCTCTCAAGGCATTGTCTTTAAAAAATTAAAGTTCAGCAATCTTATCACATTATTTGGAGGGACTCACTCCACGTTACAGGACTGGCTAAGCAGTACGAGCTTTACCATTTTTTTAGTTATATGACTTTGAAAAGTTACTTAATGTCTCCATATCTCACCTTCAAAATAGCAATAATAACAGTATTTGCTAATATGTTGTAAGGATTACAGGAAATGAAATAAACTCTGTGGGAGCAGAGGTTTTGTCTATTTTGTTCACTACTATATCCCCGGGTCTGAAAGAAGCCAACACATAGTAGGTGATCAATAAATATTTGTTGGCTAATCACATATTAATCAGCATAATATGTTATAGTTATTACACCTAGAATATATTAATATATGGGTATTTGTTGCCTTAGGCATGTGTTTGGACTGGCTGTAGTCAGAATTCAGTAAATATTAGCTGCTATTACAATTATTTGCCACTTTGCCTTGCAGGGTTGCCATGAGGATGTGTAAAACATACCCATGCTTTCATACTATGTTGAGAAAAATTATGAGGTGAAAGGAGGAGAAGTAGTCCACAAATACAAATTATTATTGTCAATCTCAATTCCATATTTCAAAATCCTATTTCTGAGCACATTATTTACTCAGTAATGTAACACTGTTTTTCTTTGGACAGAATGCTGAAAATAAGTACCTGACCTGAATAAATAGACAGATTATACACTGTGTGGGGAATCGGGGTGGTTCCTTGATTTCCCAAGAAATCAAGTGTTAGCTGTATATTTAGTGGGTGTCAGACATTTCACTGCCACAGTTCTTGCTCCAAAGCAGGGAAAAACACCATCAGTAGATTTCCCTAAGTCTTTCTTCAACCAGGAGAGTGTCAAGAAGTTTGTAAAACCTGAGATCATTTCATTCCTCCAACACCTCCAGCTCTTTGCTGCATCAGGACGTTTGACTTGCCGTGTGCCCTGCTCAGGGCTTTCTTGCCTCAATGCTCTACCATGCTGGTTTCTTCTACCATTCAGGTCACGGTTCAAAGGTCAGTCTCTCAGGAGGCCTTTCCTGTTCAACTCACCCAGGAGAATCACATCCTGCTCCTCCTGAGCTACGCTCAGCCTCATTACCCGACTTCTCAGCACCCCTGCACTATCCCCATCTCTAATCATCTCTATTTGTTTCCTTGTCTATCCCCTAGGATAGGACTCTTCATTGCTGTGGTATTCTAGTATCGTCTGTGTTGAGAGTAGGGCCTGGCATATAGTGAGTCTAGGATAGATGGTGATTAAATAACTGGGGATCGAATAGGAAGGCCACACAATATTGTGCAGAACTTGGATAAAGCCTCAAAGAATTGAGCTTGGAATTAGATAAAGACCTTCATTTCAAAGGGAACCTGATATCTTCTCTTCTAGGGTTTCCTTTCTGCACGCCATTGACACATAAAAAAGGTGATACTTGCATGCACAGTGGGGTAAACAGCTGTGATTCCCAGTTACTACCACAGCTGCTTGAGGCCCTATCTGGCTATTCCAGGGACTGGGGATGGGAGAAAACCTCTTTTAGTACACTTGCAACCATTTGCAGCCCTCTGTTAACTTGGCTGCAAAGCTCATTGGTATTCTAATCCCTCAATTAATGGATTGTACAAGTGAGGCACAGAAGGTGGAGTCACATTTCCAGGTAGATGGTTTGACAAAGCTGTTGCTAATATATACACACACACACACACACACATATACATATATACATATATACATATGTATATATATATATTTCATTGCATTTAGTTTTTTTAAATTAAATTTATTAGAGTGCCATTCCTTAACAGAATCGTGTAAGTTTCGAATATGCAATTTTATAATACATCATCTGTATATTATATTGTGTGCTCACCACCCAAAGTCTAGTCTTCTTCCATTCCCATATATTTGACCCCTTTTATCCTCTTCATCCTCCCCTCACTGCCTCCCCCTGATAACTACCATACTGTCATCTGTGTCTATGAGGGTTTTTTTGTTTGTCTTGTTTGTTCATTTATTGCTTTCTGTTTTATATCCCACATATGAGTGAAATCATATAGTTCTTGTCCTTTTCCATCTGACTTATTTGGCTTATAATTGCTATATATTTTGATTGAAGAATGCCACATAGGACATTCAAGAGTGACAAGAAATGGTTGAGAGCACTTTGACTGGGAAGATCCCGGGCTCAGGGACCATAGTGATGATAATTTGGGCCCTATTAAATAAACGTTGTTCATTTAATCATCCTCATAGTGACCTCTCCTGACCATTGTGTTAATAATGGATGCATTATGGAGACACTGGGATATAATGGGATGGTGCATAAGAAGCTCCTACAAGTTTCATGGAAGGAGAAGGAACACAGAAAGCAAAGCCATGAAAGTTTTCCTTTGCCAGAGCACATCTTTGACTTTATGGCATGGAATAAATTCTTGGGCAGGTACTGTTTTTAATCCACCATCAAAAACAGAGAAGTTAGGCCACCCAGATCTGTTATTATCAGTAATATAGCCAGGATCACCACATGCTCAGTGAGGGGTGTCAAATGCTTAATTCTAAAATTCTGACAAGCACACAGCAGTGAAGGGCTGCTACTCAACTACCCACAGATGTCTGGGTCTCAGAAAGTCAGACAAAATGAAGTCAGCTCTGTAGGAAAGAACCCTTGCATATCTGTTAGGTCACTCATGAAGGCTTCTGTGGTCAAGTCTTCTCATAAATCATCTCAGGGCTGCAGCGATAAAGCCATATTCAGATGCAGGAATCCCAGTTATCATGGATCAGAGTCTCACAGTGTTTATGAAGGAAGAAAATCAAGTCTGAACTTCAAGCTCTAAAGGACAAGGGCTATCTTCTGTCTCCGTGTGTGCCCAGAATATCTCGGTAAAGATCATCCAGTAATGTGTCCTCACTATGGGATCTGGGTCCCTGAATTCTAGCAACTGAAAACCTGAAAGCCAGCTGTTGTGTGTTGAAGATGTGTTGAAGTCTTAACCCCCAGCACCTCAGAATATGACCTTAATGCCATGGTGAAGGAAAGAGGGTCTTTGCAGATGTAATTAGTTAAGATGAGGTCACACTGGAGTAGGGTGGGCCCATAATCCAATATGACTGGCGTCCTTATTAGAAGACACACAGAGACACAGACAAATGGAAAAGATGACCATGTGACTACAGAGACAAAGATCAGCATGACACTTTCACAAGCCAAGGAACGCTAAGGATTGCTGGCGACCACTAGAAGCTGGGGGAGAGGAATGAAACGGAGTATCCCTCTGAGACCCCAAGAAGCAACCAGCCCTGCCCACACCTTGATTTTGAACTTCTGGCTTCCATAACTGTGAGAAAATACATTTCTGTTGTTTTGAGACACTTGGTTTATGATACTTTGGTGCCTCAGCTGGAAAACATTAGCCAAAAAGGCCTCCATGAAGTCAAATAGTGATGGGAAAGTACACCTCGTGAAGCCACGTTGACCCTTCTCTCTCCGGCGATCTCTCCCTGCCCTCACCTTCCCGGCAGGATGATTTGATTTCTGAGGGCACAGCTGCTTTCAGAAATGGCAGCTTTGTAAGAGGGCAGCGAGAAGCCACTGGAACAACAAACACATGCACAACCACATATGACGATTTGGATGGAGGAGACGAGATTATGGAGAAACAGAAAGGTTTCGCTGCCTGGGTCATCCTATGTCCTTCACATCCATCCGCAAGCCAGCAGCATCTACTCCTCCCATAACTGATGTATTAGGGAGATGGAGCATGCTGAACTCTACTTTAAAAAGGCACCCATTTACAAATCGTTTCCTCTAAAATGTTTAAGTTCAAGTTGAAGTAGTTCATTACCCTTCAAAGTCCCCCCAGTCAGTTTTCCTCACTGACACTAGAGTGCACTTGACCAATGTAGACTGTTGTCTGTTAACCAGACCTATTTAGACTCTTTCAGTTCCCTCACAGTACTCAGCCAAAACCATTCTCTGGCCTTGGCCTCTGCCTGCTGCCCAGGTCTCAGTGCTGGCCTTTGCCCCTTCTCCTGGGCCTTGCTACACCGACCTGCTTCAGGTGCTGGAAAGTAAGGTGCTCTCTCTCACCAGAGCCTTTGTGCATACTCTACCTTCAGTCTAGACTACACCCCACCTGCCTATGCACCAGCACATGCACACACACACATAGACATGCACAGGCACAGACAAACACATACACAGACACACACTGCCACCTGCCAAACACACACACACACAGAAGCACAGACACTCATAGAGACATGCACATATGCACACACACAAATACATACATACACACAGGGAGGTACACAAAGACATATATGTATACACATACACACCTGCCCCTGCACACACACAGTGGCAGACAGACACACTCTACATTTTACTCCACATGTTAACTCCTATTTATGCATCATGATCTCAGATCAAGTTCTATATCTTCTGGGAAAGCCTTCTCTGACCTGACCCCTTAATTCCTTGTTATGTAGTTTCACAGGGCTCTATTCCTTTCACTAAGAGGGCTGATCTCTGCAGGTAATTACATATTCATTAGTAGGATTACTTAATGTTTTTCTCTAACTCCATGGTGAAGGGGTAGGGGGGACTATGCATTTGTAGCTAAATCTATTTCTGCTTTCTCATCCCTCAAATGATGGCACATTTTTCTTCCTCCTCTCTGCTCAGCCCAAACCACAAGCAAACTTTTTAACTACCTTTCTGTCTCTCCCCTCCACACATACCACACACACACATATGCTCATATGCACACATGCACCACGTGCTAACATACACCAACACACACCAAGAGATACACCCATACACATACACACACTCACACATACACACAGCACATGCACTCTCAGAATAGCCCCATCTAATAGAACATGAAGACTGGATCTGGCTTTGCTCACCATTATGACCTCAATGCCTGGACACTTAATCACTGGTAACTGCAAGTTTGAATGAGGCTAGAATTTGAAGACTTTTGGTGACAATGGCTCACAGTTCTAAAGATAATTCCATATGAAAAGATAATCCAATTTTAATCAAGATTCAGTGGAAAAGAATGTCTCAACATTATTCCTTTTGTGGCTAACAAGTAATAAGGTCAATCAGTATCGTTGAGTAAAGTTTCAGAAAATTTGTGTTAAGGAAGGAAGGCTGCTTGCTTTTATCATGGTCCCTGCTGGGAAGAATTATTTAATCCCATTTGAACAGTGGCAAGGTCAAGACATTATTATTTTCTCGGAAATCAATAACCTTTGCAATGCACTTATAGCCTTTATAAGCAATTTAATCACAGGTCACATGCAATGATTCATCTGGTTGTTGGGTCTTAAAAACTATGTGACTTTCCAGGGCTGCAAAACCATTATGATACCCACATGTGATTATCTTGATAAGGAGTAATTCCTTTACCCTGTACATAACCATTTTATCATGGTTTCCCTGGAATGGTCACCTGCCTTGTATAAGTAAATATGCAACTTAGAAAATCATTACTCTATCATTTATTTGTTCTAATATGTATTGTAAACATATGTAGTATGCAAGGGATACAAGAAATCTGGTTAATAAACTTGTTATATGTGCACTATAACTGAAATTGTTAATTCTCAAGTTGTTAGAATAAAGATACAATTCACAATAACATTAATCTAAACATAATATTTCTTTAATGATTCAGAAGACTCTTCAGAGCTTGCTGTGCCTGAGTTATTAATACGTTCATCAATATCATTATACTTTACCTATAAGTAAAGTATATGGATTACTAAATAACTAAGCTAATGGATTACTAAATAACTGTTTTTTTAATGTAGCTCAAGAGGTGTTATGAAGAGTAGACACTAGAAATTATTTTCTCCATGGCTTGGTTATATATGTATACTTATTTTGTAGGCTTAAAAATGAAAGTTAGAAATAGAGACAAGGACAAAATGGAAAGAGAATATGGTCATTGGAGGCTGGATGAGAGTCTTAGTGTGGAAAAAGCCAGAAGATTTCACTAAGATGATACAGTATTTACTTGAAATAAAGTCTCTCTAGACAAAGAATAAACTGAAGGAGTCCCAAACAACAATCAGTTCTTAATTCTCCTTCCTGACTATGAAGTTGGCGTGTTATTATTATTATTTTTTAATAAGAAAAGTTATTAAGTGACTCTGAGTGCACCTTCATCAACAATAACTAAAAAAACTCACAAGATTATCATAGGGAATCAGTCCATAATGCTGCACCATGAAAGACTGGTTTTAATTGAATGTTTACTTGTTCATTGTGTAAAACAATATCTTGCCCACTGATCATTATTGCTGAGCATTTCTAGAAAGCTCATTTCCCCATTGACCTGATCGCGCTTAGTAACCACGCTAGATATTTAGTATATAGCTCCCATTTTCCATCTTCTTCTATGTTAAAAATACCATGCTTCCCACTAATGGTCCTAAGATGTAGATTTTAGAAATCGATTACAGTTTTAATGGGGTGAGATGTGTAAGTATGCTCTGTGGCCTTCTTCTGAAGGACATGGCTCTCCTCATTCCCTTCCAGAGAAGGCCTCTTGCATGTGGAATTAACTGGGAGGTCAAAGAGAAGCCGGCGGGGCCTGAGGGTACCCTGACTGAACCTCTGAGGCAGCATCTGGGCTTCTCGTAGCTGATCCAGCAGTGCCCGAAAGGGCAAAACAATTAAACCTCCACAAGTTTGTGGAGCACTTTAAGATGAAAAGCACTATATAAATGCTAAGTATCATTATTACATGGGAGAAGGAAGGGTAAAAATGATGAATGCTGAAAAAGAAATACCTCTAAGATATAAAGTACCAGGGCAGGGCAAAATGAGAAAATTATCTCATAGTGAAGTTTAAAAAGTTAAAAAAAAAAAAAAAGTGAGAAAGCCATGTTCAGAAATGAAAGGAAGGCTCCATGAAGTATTAAGATAAATTATGCAATTTAATGCAATTTTATAGAGCCAGAGGTCACTGAAAGACAATAGGGACTCTGAAACATGGCTATGATAATTAATTCCTAAAAAAAAAAAAAAAAAAAATCAATTAATATTTTCTCTCATCATTCACAAAGGGGGCTGGAGCAGATGATGATAATGCACACATTTCCCAAAGGAGGAGCAAAGATGGTGAAGGAAATCAGAATCGTGTCAACATGGGTGATCGGAAATTGAGTGCATTCTGCAACCGATGATTCCATGGGCTAAAGCAACATCTATCTCCAGATTTTGCAGGGAAAGGGCAGAGAAATTGAAATGTATCCCTTTCAGAAATAATTAATAAATAATTTTTATATTTAGGGCTTCATGAGCAATATAAGGATCATGCGTCTATTTGTTTCCTAATGGATAAAAATGATTTTTGGTATTCCGTCTCATAAAGATAGAAATACACAGAGAAGGGGAGAGAGAGAGAGAGAGAGAGAGAGAGAGGGAGAAGGAGAGAGAGAGAGAGAATGTGCAATATATAGGAGCCAAGCTTTTGCAGCATGTGCTCAGTGAAATTTCTTACTGTAGCTAAAAGTCATCTAAGGAAAACAGATCCTATTTACTTGCTCATAAGAAAAATTCCGTCTCATAAAGATAAAAATACACAGAGAAGGGGGGGGAGAGAGAGAGAGAGAGAGAGAGAGGGAGAAGGAGAGAGAGAGAGAGAATGTGCAATATATAGGAGCCAAGCTTTTGCAGCATGTGCTCAGTGAAATTTCTTACTGTAGCTAAAAGTCATCTAAGGAAAACAGATCCTATTTACTTGCTCATAAGAAAAAATAGGCAATTGAGATAAACTCATAGAATACCTTTTTAGTGTTTTATTACACAGAAAAACAGTGAATAGTGTTTTTGTTGCTTTGGTTTGAAGACAAGAAAGAGAGAGAAAAATAGAAAGGACTAGGCTTAGGATACCTACTCCTAACATCATAAAATATTCTAGAAGTAACTCACAGTGTCCTATGAGTGGATGATGCAGGAAAGACACATTGTCCAACTAAAAAGAAAAACAGACTCTGGAAACAGGCACTAAATGCTGCTTGAGGAGGCTGTGATAGAAGGTCAGGGTATGACCAGTTTAGTCCTAAGAGAAAAAGATGCCCAGGATGGTGAGAACACTTGTTAATGATATTCACTAGATGGGGCCGGTTGACAAAGACGGAGGTGAAAAAGGCAGTGTCACTCTGAGGGGTTGGTTGCAAGTAGGGTAAGTGGTGAATGCAATTAAGGAGAGAAAAATGAAAGATAATGAGATTAGGGATAAAAAAAAATGTGAAAGGGCCTGTGGCCAAAATAATGACAGGGCACACAGTGGCCTTGAATGAGATTCAGAGGTGGGAGATAATGATCAAAACCTTGCATCAGAACTGTTATCAGTGGTTTAAAGATGCAAAATCCAGTTACATGGGGATCAGTAACTAGAAATATACTTGAGGAGATTATGCCAGCAGTCTTCTACTATGGAGTGGATGGGATCACATTTAAAACCACGTGCTTAGCTCAAATCACTCTGTTCTAAAAGGCGTATCATGGAAATGAAGGAAGGAAAAACAGAGGGTGTTCAGGATGATAGGCCCTCACAAAGAGCTTAATTATTGCAGAAGGTCAGGGTCAGGCAGGGGAGCCTCCATTCTAAGGAAAAGAGAAGATTGGGATAGAACCTCATTAGGAAAGTGATGAACCTTTGTATTTAATTTGTATACAAATCGTGCCCTTTTCACTATATTGATATATATCAGCACAGGATTTTGCTGTAGATGTCAGAGAGATGGGGCTACCGTTTTTTTGTTCCATTAGTCTTTGGGAAGGTGGCCTATGTGTCCCTATTCTGGTCCTCTCCGCAGAGGCCAGCATCCATGGGGCCCTTCTCCTATTGGAGGTGGGACTCCAGGCTCCTGCAGAGAGGGACTCACAAGAGACATGAGCAAGTGGATGTAGATGGAGTGAGTGTGTACTAAAGGAGGCACATTGGATGTGGGAAGTGATCCTCAAAGGGTGGTCAGGGGACAGTCACCTGTGCATGACCTTCCACACCTTTCTGAGCCACAGATGGTAGAGCACCCCCTTTCACATCACTGCCAGCTTCTTGGACTCTGAAGGGTTCTTTCAGAAAAGAGCAGGGCCTGGCTGGCTGGATTCCTTGATGCCTGGGTGCAGCAGAAAGTCTGAGAGCATAAAAATCAAATCACTCTGTTTCCACTAGTCCCATGAAGGAACACACAGAATCCACAAGGCACTGTCACCGACGACATCGCTTTGGGGAACCTTCTCCTTTCTCAAAGACAAGGATCTGATGTGTGTTTACCACTGGATCTGGGAAGCCCATTATGTTAGAATAACTATTGCTAAACCATATGTGTTTTTGGCATTCTCGTCATTTTGTTTTTGTCAGCTTTGTCATTTTTAAGTTGTCATTGAGTTTTTTATCCTCCCTAGCTCTCCCTTCTCTTACTTACCTACTTTCATTTCCTTCTTTTAAGTTGCATATATATCAGAAGTGAAAATCCACCATACCTACACTCTCCAGTATAATTAACCCACTGTGAGTAGAGGCTGGCTGCCTTCTAGAAAGAATCTTTTTGCAAAATAGCAATTTAGTCAAAGACCCAGTCCTGTGCTTCAAGTGGTGCTTAAATGGCGAGGCCAACCATGCTCTTCTCCTTGCAGGCCCTCTCTGCCCTGATCTGGGAAAAAAACTTGAAACAGGCAAGGGTGATTCTAAGGGCTAATCTGGCACTAATGCTGAAAACTTCTGGATATGTCTAGTCTAGCATGTGGGGTCCTAGGCAACTGGCCACCAGGCTCAACGTCAGCTGGTGCCCAAGGGATCCAGCACACAGTCAGGGGAACTGTGGGGAGATGCCAGCAATCAGGTGGTGGCTGAGTCCCTGGTCATAGAAGAGTTGGGGCGTGGGGACTCAGAGGGGAATTGGCACGGGCCAAGGAGGTTGTCAGGACCTCGCTCAGAAGTGTTAGGACTTAGGGCCTGGTGTAGCCCCTATGAGAATTCCCCAGGACTAGGGTAAATCTCAGTTATACTCAATGGGCACGCATGCGCTGGCTATGAAGAAGCTATGAAATGGGGGTCGCAATTCAGGCTTGCAACATGACCTTCAAAAATTACAACTAAGTATTAAGTTTACTGGGCCGGCAAGGCCTGTGGCAGAAAAACACTCAAGTAAAGCTGACTTTATCTTAATGTTTTCTACAACTTTAGAGAAGATTAGACTTTGCCCAATTTCGAAGGCCACTATTTATTCTGCAGTCATTCTGTACCCTGAACAGTTAAATTTCGGTGTTAAAACTGTTAGCAATTTCAATTCTCCCGACTATCATTTTCCAGCTTTAAACAAGTTGCTGATTGACATGTGGATATGGAAAAAAAACATATTTGGAGATGGAAAACTCTAGCAGAATACCCATGACAGAAGAAACATTACTCTTAATGAGACAGCACTTACAGAACAGTGTCAAGGAGGAGGGAAGCAGGGAGCTAAACAGTGCTCCGAGCCTGCATCGCCATTGAAAAAGGCATCAAACTTTGCATGAACCATGAAACTTTCAGATTAAGTAGAGCCTTGGTGTTCAATAATATAATTTCAAAGGAGATGTGCCAAATGGTTGGGGAGAAATTCAAATATTTCCTCAAAATGGAGACAAGTGCAATTGGATTTGGAGAAGCCTGATTGTGTGGGAGTAACTCTCAAGAGATAGTAGCTCCAGCGGAAAGCGACATTTATGTCAGATTTCAGGTGTCTACAGAAGTTCCTTGGGCCTGAATGTGTGTGTGTGTGTGTGCGCGCGCGCGCGCGCGTGTGTGTGTGTGTGTGTGCGTGTGTGTGCGTGTGTGCGTGCATGTTCATTCTACAAGGTAAAGTTGCTGAAAAATATATAAAGTTAGTGAGGTCACCCTAAGCAGTTATCACTTTGTATCTTAGCTGTTATGTTCCCTTTATTTCCTCTCTGATTTACTCCATATTGTTTTGTTCAAAGTGATCCATAGCGGAAAGCTGTGTGTTTGGTGTAGCCATCACTGCTTGGCTTTCTTACTACCAAATATTTGATCATTTCTATTCCAAAATGAGTTGGGCAACATTAATTCACAGATGTTATTTGCAACAGATAATTAAATCTTAACAGAGAGACAGAATGGCATTTCAAAACAATCACAGTGATGCTGGAAAAAAACCCTTTTTCCATTCTACAGCATGATGAAAAGTGATTTTGTGGAGCATGACTTGATCGAGAGGCAAAATGGAAAGATGTGTAACAAATTAAAGTGAAGGATTAAGTTTTACAGACTATACAGGCAACCATTTTAAATTCCAGAATGTAGTCATTTACTCCTAACCCTTCCATTCATTCAAGCGCTCATCCAAATGTTCCTGGAACGTGAGGTGTGTTGAGGAATGTGTGAGCCATTACACTTACCCTCAGGAGCCACCCATTCATCTAATGGTTACTGCATATCTCTACGTGCATGGCATGGGGAAATTGGACCATTTTCATTCAAGGAAGGAAAAAAATGTGTGTAGAAGAAATAAGAATATTAGCACATTATAAAAGTATTATCTGTTCTTTACTTAAAGCAAGAAAAAAATATATAGCCCCTGCCTATATATTAGTGCAAGTGATTTTCTAAAGATCTTCCTTCCCAACCAACAGGAAGTCGGACAATCTGAACACAAGCCAATAAAAGGTCTCTGGACAGGAAAGCCTGGAGGGCTCTGATTTGCTGTTCTAAGGCACCGTTCGTTGATTTAAATGTAAGTACATTAAATACTTCTGGTAGTCAGCTGATGGTTCTTATTAATATGCTTAGCTGGTCCCAGAAAAGAGTTATGCATTGGGAAATATTCACCTAATAAGTAGGAAATAAGAGAACCAGTATTGGTTTCTTTGATTTCGAAAGACAATTTAATGTGATCGGAGTCCTGCCATTTGTGGATCTACGACGGCTTCTGCAGCTCTCTCTCTGGGTGGCTGCTCCTACCTAATGCACACTCCGTCTGCAGCAGAACCCAACCTCTCTCTCCAGTCTTTCATTCAATCAACAAATATATATTCAGCCTGTACCACATGGCAGGCCCTGTTTTAAGCACTTGGGACCCATCAATGCAAAACAAAGCATCTATCTTTAGTGGACACTATGCTCTAATTGGTAGGAAAAATATATTCTCTATTTTTTATATTCTATATTGGTCACTCTCCTTGTCCCTCCTGATGCTAGCCAAGTGTCCCTGACTCTTACCTTCATGTACTCTTCCTCATAAAATGTCATTGTCAGATGACATAAAGCAATCCCCAGATGTCTCCTTACAGAAGTTCTAGGCACTTCTCAGTCTTGCATGTGCAGCAGGCAGGAAGACTGGCCCTCCTTCCTAATCCCACCATCCACCCACACCTTCCAGAAAACCTTCCCAGGCACTCACCTAGCTGTGTGTCTCCAGAAGTATGTCTTCTCCTAACTGTCGAGTCCATAACATTTGGCAGGTGTGCAGCCAATGAGCCTGGGTTTTGCCATTTGGTTCCCAAGCTAGGCTTGTGTCCACTGGCCTATGTGAAAAGGATCAGTTCTATGGGTCATGTGACTTCCCCTCCCCCAACACCCTCATTCACTCAGGTTGGGCAGGGATGCATCTAACTCAACAGGTGGTGTTTCTACATGCTTCGTCTATTGTTCCCTGTGAGTAACCACTGAGAGGAAGACCATGTTGGAGACCCTGGGATGCCCTATCACATGTGACATGTGTTCTCCAGAGAGCAGGTGCTCAATAAACTTGTAGTAATAAAAGATTCAGCAGCACAAATGGCACATGCACATGGCATGGAACACATTCAGAAAGCATTTTTAGGAACTGTAGGACAATTACTTGTTAACTCTAATAGTGATCCTTAGGTTCTTAAGCACGGCCCCTGGTTCTTAAGCACGGCCCCTAGTGGGTCTCGGGAGCCTCTTATGTAACCTTCCTCTATAACAACACATAACTATTATTCACACAGCTCTTTATTGTTTCTGCCAAAGGGGAGAATACATTAAGTTGCCTTTGAAATCTTTATCCTGATACTATCTGCATTCATTAGCATATTTTATGATTTAAATCTAATTATCAGTTTTTTTCCAAGAGATGAAACTGAAAGTGATCATAACTGAGCATTTTAACATAGCCAGAATAAAAGGCAGAAAAACAGCTAAATATGATGAAAAGCTTTCACACAGGATACATCTAAACTAATGAAAGATCAGAAATTTAAAGTAAACGCAATTAGGTCAGTCATTACTTATAGGAAGCTTCCTGGATCTGTGTTGTTCTTTCACAGATGACAACACCCCTGGATTTCTTCAAGGAATCCTGATGATTCTGTCTCATGCACTAGACTCTCATTGGACCACGAAGCATCACAATTAAATATGGCCATTCCTCCAAGAGACTGCAACAACACATTCTGAACATAGTGCATTTCTTTCCAAATATATCTCAGTAACAGTCCTCAGATATATTTATAAAGGGTCTATAAAATGTTCTTTTAAGTGACCCAGTCAGTCGGCTCAGTGTCAACCTGGTATGTGCAAGGTTGAGTTCAATAACCAGTGTATTTGTTTCCTGGGGCTGCCCCCCACCCAAAATTCCACAGACTAACAGAAATTAAGTCTTAAAGTCTGGAGGCCAAAAGTCCAAGATTGAGGTGTTGGCAGGGTTGGTTCCTTCTGTGGCTGAGAGGGAGAATCTATTCTAGGACTCTCCCCCAGATTCTGGTGGCCTCAGGTATTCCTAGGCTTGTATATGGCCATCTTCTGCCTGTGTATTCACATTATCTTCCTTCTATGTATATTGTTCAGATTTCCCTTCTTTATAAGGTCAATCAATGGTCATATTAGATTAGGGCCCACCTGAATGCCTTCATCTTCACTTGATCATCCTCAAAGACCTTATTTCTAGATAAGCTCACATTCATAGGCTCTGAGGGTTAGGACTTCAACATATGTTTTTGGTCATGGGGGGACACGATTTAACCCATAACAGTCAATTAGCTTCACATAAATGGCCTGATTGGTCAAGTTTCAACCTAGAAGTCTATTCAGATGATTGTTATAACCAGACTCAACAAAAGCCCTTTATAGGGAATTTTGACCAACAGGTATGGCTTTCTATATGTTGCCAACCTAAAATTACCTTATGGGGAGGAGAACAATTGACTGCAGTGTGATAACATTTAGGAACAAAAGGAAGGGCCCTGGACCCCCGAAATTTAGAGGAACTGTGATCTCCAGATGTTAGGTCCTTTCAGTTAATAAATCTTCCTATTTTAAAGTATGAAAGTATAAAGTATAAATGATCTTACAGCATGAGGTGAACCCATCCCTCATGCCTTCCTGCAAAAGCTAGGAAACACTGACTAAAACTCCTCCCAGGGAGTTTGAAAGTGGTAGATGGAGACGTGGGGACATTTCAAAGCCCAAAGTGGTCCTCAGAACACAGCCCTGGAGGGTAGAGAAGGATAGCTTGGGACTCTAGAAGTCTCAACCTTGACCTGCTCCAGCTAAGTCACCTCTAAAACAAGGTTCTGTTCCTCCACCAGTACTGGTTGGCCCCAGAGATGCCTCTGTCATGGTCCCCCTCAAGTTGCACAGCTCAAGGAATAGAAACACAGATAATTAGGTCTGCACTGTCAGAGAGCAGCTGAAATACCCACCCTCGCAGCTGCGCAGGACAGAATTAACTAAAACTATGTATCATTTACAAAATGCTTTGTAAATGAGAGAGAGCTTTGAAATACAATTTTGCCTAGAGATGGACCTTCTCACATGAGAGAACTAGGCTATGAATTTAAATGAGTGCGTACATCATGGAAAAGGTATTTCTGTTTGTAATGTTAAGTGCTGACCTATTGTTGAAAATACCTTCACATTACAGAAAATTCCTGCACATAAAACACTAAAAAAAATCTGCTGGTGACTTCTCTGAATAAAATCTTCCTTGGCTCCATGTTGCCTTGAGTCAAATCTATACTCTTTGCTAGCCATAGTGAATGCCTCCAGAATCTAGCCTCACCTTATTTTGCATCTACAGTGCTTGTAGGGAGGCTGTTTGAGCACATGGCCTGAGCTCTTTAAGTGTTTGCTGAGTGAAACAGCAATGACTAACCATTGAGGCAATGCCACGTCCCCATTCTCTAGTCCCATTAAACTTCATGTGCTTGTCTTGTGTTACCTTCCACTGCCCACTTTGTATTCAGCTCACTTCATCCCTCCCTCAGAAAGTCCTAGCCAATTGCACTGGTCAAAGTCCTGATACAACTCATGTCACTCACTCCATACAGCCTTCTGGGGTCCCCGTGGATGTCCCATAATATTTTTTTGTGGTGGCTCCACCAATGCAATTGTCAGCACTAGTCTACTGTGACTCTACACTCAGCACAATGCTGATCTCTCCTTGAGGAAGGGTCATGCATTATTAACTGTGGACCCGCTGGCCTGGCACAGAGAACCTGGCCTCCTAGATAACTTCCGAATGCAGGCAGATGAGCCAGATTCCCAGGCACCCAAGTTCCAAGCAGGCTCTGAATAACAGGTGGGCTGTGGTTATAACAGCCTGGTCTTGACTCTTACTTTGGAGTCTAAGACAAGGAGTGCACACACCAGCCTATGCCCTGAGGTCTGAAAGTTGGTGCCTTCTCGGGGCACCCAGGGGGAAGGAATTTTCTGCTTAGTTTGTTCTCCGAAGAACAGAACTCCAAATGATCCGAAGTCAGAAAGGGCATACTCCCCCCACCCCCAGGTTCTGTTTTTAGCCTCATGCCTACCAGGATCTGGGATACCATGGTGATAGGAGTCATAGAAATAGCGAGAGACAGAAGATCAATTGCCGAAAAGGCCCTACATTCTGTGCTCTCCGCACAATGGGAAAGCCTCAAGCTGGAGGTTTCAGAGTATTTTCCCACTTATTTACCAGTTGCTCTCTCAGATGATTCTGAAAACAGAAAAGATGGAGCTGTGACCATAGCATTTTAAACCAACCAGAACATCAGGAGGATGGCACTGGAGCTCTAAGGCCACCCAAGAGGGCAGAGTGAAGGTTCTGGGTAGTAATTACTGCCGATAACTTTATCCCCTTAAGCTCCTGAAAAGCCTCATGGAATCCTCCCTTGGGAGCCTAAATCAGTTGCAGGGCTGCCAAGAGCCTCTGAGCAGAGCAGCCCACAGGCTCTAAGGAAAGCAAGTGTTTTATTTTTAAAAAAGGAATCCTATCTGTTCCATTGGAGATTGCATCTCCAAACATGGCTTGTGTTTCATGAAAAAGGCCATGAGCTATTATCATTCTATGACATGGATACAACACACTTCCAACTAGCAAACTATTCCTATTTGGGGCTGCCTCCCTGATGCTCAAGGCTGGTCTTTGGCAGACAGTGACAGCTACTTACAGAAGGTCACTTGACCTCCCCATGAGGCCAATGGCAAAGAACTGGCCCTAGCTATTTCCATATAATCCACTTTAATCGCGTGCTATTGCTGTATTCTATTTTGAAAAACTGGACTTTCAAGATTTAAAGCCTAAGGAAGAAAGTTGCAATAAACTTTATAAATATGAATAACTATTATTGATATTGGTATAATCTTTCTGAGAGACGATTGCTTTACAAGAACTGTCTGGAGCCCTCCAGTAAACCCACACGATAGGTTGTAGCAGCTTCTATCCACAGTGGAGACATGAGGAGACATGAGGAGGACTTGGCCCAGAGCTAACTCTTAGAAGTGGCAGAAACAGATCTAAGCTTGTGTCTGGCTGCTTCTGATGCCCGGTGTCTTCCACCCCAAGGCCGATCCCAAGTCTCAATCCCTCTGCTTGGGTGAGAAGTTTGTTTGACTCCCGAGTAAGAAGATCAGGGTGTCATGAGCTGGGCAAATGTCCCTGGAGTTGGTCAGGAGCAGGGCAGCGGGGCCTCGCCCCACCAAGGGTCAGGTCTCCCTGCCAGGATGGGTCTCAGTGGCACAGCTACCACTGGTGGACTTCTGGAGCCCAGTCCAAAACTCTGTGAGTAGGGCATTCGTGCCTCACTGTGCCAAAGTTCCAAGATTGAATTAAGAAGAGAAGAAAAGGGTAAAGGAAACAATTTTTTTTTTCTTATATGACTCTTCATTTAAAACTTTCTTTAGAATAAATAACTCCAGTGGGCTCAGTCGAAACAATCCTGTACAACAAATACAGCAATTTAGGGACAATAGGCTTGAGTTTTCTATAGTTACAGGCATCCAGCAGGTTGGGCCACCCTGCTACTTGTGGGAGGCATTTTGTTGTACATCCAAACCTGATTATCACATTTATTAACACAATAAAATGCTGCACTTGGACACAACCCACTTTTACCTTCTTTTTAAAAACCCATAAATAGAAATACCAATTCGGTCAATTATCACCCACGGAGCAACTCCAGCATTATAGATTGGTAATGCAATTGCTTTCAATCACTGAGCAATGTGACAGATAACAATGATAGATTAAACAGTTCAACTATAGGCTGCATATTATAATGGCATTTTACTTAATCTTTACATCGATACTTACCCCTCTGGATTTCCTTCCAATGGTTAGAGCCATCAGATTAGCCAGGGCAAGTAATAGAGAGACAAAAGCTCCACATTCATAAGTCCTAGGGATGGAACACTGGATTTTTGTCCCCCTGTTAATCTGGGCCTCATTTCACCCCATTGAATGCAACACCATACCCTTGACTGTATTTTGGACTTGGAGTTCTTGCTCATATTGGCTCTGTAACGATGTGATGTAGTCGAGGTCCAAAGACATGTGTTTGAGTTTGGCTTATTTGGGAAAATAACCTCCTAAGTCCCTGTTTCTTCACCTATAGGACAGTGTTGAGGCTCTATGTGCCTCAAATGTATGCATATAGGAATCCTCTATGTAAATTGATAAACAAATCAAAGGGAATAGTTATCAATGGAACAGGAAATAAAGTGAAAACAGACTTGATAAACTGTTGCGTTCCTCAAAGAATCACTTCTTGTCCCGCCTAAACATCTTTTGTATTAGCGACTAGATAATAAAATAATGCAGACAGATACTAACCTTGAAAATGAGAAACTTCAAGCTGCCAGCAACTTGAATTTCTCTAAGTTGTATAAGACATAAGTCTACTTGCTATATCTCTCAGAAGAAGATGTTTCCCAACAAAAGACTGATCATGCCAGAATATTGACATTTTACTTCTCCTGCAGATTGGGGGATGTCTGAGATAGAAGATAAAATTAATCAATTTGATAAATTCTAGAAGTGTTCTGGGGCAGTGGAAAGAAAATAGTACAATTCCATTCCTTTTAAAATCCATAAAGCCTTTCTAGATTACAGTGTTTGTTTAGAAGATACATAGCAAAAGGAGCATGTGGAAAATGTTCAGGGCTCACATAGGAGGGTTCAAAAGAATATTGAACAGTTAGAAAATGATATCTGGACAGAGACGAATTGGAAATGGGACAGGGAGGCAGGTTTTGGTCTTTACATTTTGTTCATACTCTTTTCTAGAAGATGGTTACCAGGAGTCCCTCAGTCCACAGAGTCAAAGTAAGGGCCAGGAAGCAAGCTGTGGATGCACCAGCCCCTCCACTGGACTGTGAATCATAAGGAAAATTATATGGCTTCACTCACTATTCACTTCTGGGCTCCATCCTGTCAAGACAGAGCATTGCCATGGTCTGTGCTCTGTGAATGTTCTTTTGAACAAAGTGACCATTTGAGGTTATTTATAAAAAATATTCTCATGTCAGTGAAATGCTTAAATTTGAAATGGGATATGAAGAGATCTTTTTCATAAGAAGGATAGATTCTTGTCCACCTGGGGTAATTTAAGTGATATGGTATCTGCAGACGGGGGAAAAGATAGTGACCTGTTAAGACCTTTCAACCCAAGATTCTATCATAGTTTTATATATTTTCCATACCAAAGCAATAATCTAGGTCTGAGACAACTCTTAAAATATCTTAAAACAAAATCTTAGCAAAATAACCTGAGAATCTTCTCTATCCTGTGCTTCTGTTTTTTTTTGTTTTGTTTTGTTTTGTTTTTTTTTAACAAGAGATGAATTAGTCTCTCAAAAAAAGCCCTGTGTTGGCAAGATGAATGTCTCATCTTGAGACACTGCTCCCAATATTTAGTATCAGCTCTCCCAATATGACACTTTTTATTGTAGTAAAATATATAAAACATAAAATGTACCATTTTAACTATTTCTAAATGTTCAGTTGAGTGACATTAAGCACATTCACATTATTGTGCAACAATCACCACCATCCATTTACAGAACCTTTTTATCTCCCCAGACTGAAACTCTGTCCGCACTAAACAACAACTCCCCATTCCTCCTCCCCCAGCCTCTGGTAACCAGCATTCTACTTTCTTCCTCTGTGAATTTGACTGTTCTAGATATTTCATATAAGTGGGATCACAAAATGTTTGTCCTTTTAGGTCTGGCTTATTTCACTTAACATAATGCCTTCAAGGTTCATCCAGGTAGCATGTATAAAAATTTCATTCCTTTTTAAGGCTGAATAATATTCCATTGTATGTGTGTGTGTGTGTGTGTGTGTGTGTGTGGGGGGGTGTGTGTGCGTGATATATATGCCACTTTTTGCTTATTCATTCTTCTCTTGATGGACATTTGGGTTATCTCTGGCCATTGTGAATAATGCTCCTAGGAACACTGGTGTACTAATATCTATTTGAGTCCCTGCTTTCAGTTCTTTGGGGTACATACCCAGTAGTGGAATTGCTGGATCATATAGTAATTTCATGCTTAATTTTTAGAGGACCCATCACACTGTTTTCCACAGCAACTGCACTGTTTTATATTCTCATCAGCAATGTACAAGTTTTCTAATTTCTGCACATCCTTGCCAAAACTTGTTATTTTCTGAGTTTTTTCTTCTTTTTTTTGATAGTAGACATCCTAATGGGTGTGAAGTGGCTCTCCTTGTCGTTTTGATTTGTGTTCCCCTAATGCTTAGTGCTGTTGAACATCTTTTTCTGTGCCTATAACCATTCCTATATCATCTTTGGAGAAATATTTATTCAAGTCCTAGGCCCATTTTTTAATTGTTATTTGTTTTTGTTGTTGAGTTATATGAGTTCTTCATATATTCTGAATATTAACCCCTTAGCAGATATAGACTTTGCTAATATTTTCTCCTATTCTATGGGCTACCTTTTCACTCTGTAAAAATGAGTCCTTTGATGCACAACAGTTTTTAATTTTGATGAAGGCCAATGTATCTCTTTTTCCTTTTGTTGCTTGTGACTAATGATATTTTAAGAGCAGGATGTGATTTAGTCTCTCCTGTGGGGTTCCTCCAAGTAGGCCCTCGAGCGATAGTTAAGGAACAAGAGCTACACAGGTGAGTGTGTTGTAAACCATTCATTGAATATGTACATATACACAACGAATGCTTTGAGAACCAGAAGCCAGAGGCCACTTCCTCTTAGACTCAGCAGAGCTCCAGAGTAGTCTAGCCACAGTAAGAGGCAGAGGAGGGGGCTGAGGAGAGCAGAGACTACAACACTGGGCATGCAGCAGCCATTTTCCTGCTGCTCCTGAGTGTCTGCTTGGCCAGCTATTAACTTTATGACCTCTCCAACAGCAGCACTCTGTAGGTGCTCCGTGTGGTTTTGCTGAAACATTTCAGCTCTCTTAACAAATCACCACCTGGTGCAGTGGAGGGATTGTATTAACTGCCTAACTCACTACAGTATAGCCCAAAAAGATTATTTCTGTGATGCCTTTAACAAACTAAACTGTAAGGTACCATCTTTATATAAGGTTTTATTTTTTTTTTCATTTTTATTTTTCAATTATAGTTGACATTCAATATTATTTTACATTTGTTTCAGGTGTATAGCATAGACATTTATATAATTTATTAAGTGATTCCCCCCAATTAGTCTAGTATCCACTTGGCACTATACATAGTTATTATATTATTGACTATATTCTCTATGTTGTACTTCACATACCTGTGATTATTTTCTAACTACCAATTTGTACTTCTTAATCCCTTCACCTTTTTCACCTTGCCCCCCAACCTTGCTCCCATCTGGTAATCACCAGTTTGTTCTCTATCTCCACATTGTTTTCCATAGTGGCTGTACCAATTTGCAATCCCAACAACAGTATATAAGGGTTCTCTTTTCACCACATCCTGGCCAACACTTGTTATTCTTTGATTTATTGATGATAGCCATTCTGACAGGTGTGAGGTGTTATCTCATTGTGGTTTTAATTTGCATTTCTGTCATGATTAATGATGTTGAGCATCTTTTCATATGTCTATTGGTCATCTGCATGTCGTCTTTAGAGAAATGCCTATTCAGGTCCTCTGCCATTTTTTAATTGGATTGTTTGGGGGATTTTTGGTGTTGAGTTGTATGATTTCTTTATAATTTTGGATATTAACTCCTTATCAGATATATCATTGGCAAATACCTTCTTCCATTCAGTAGGTTGTCTTTTCGTTTTGTCGATGATTTCCTCTATTGTGCAAAATCTTTCTAGTTTGATGTAGTCCCATTTGTTTATTTTTTCTTTTGTTTCCCTTGCCTGAGAAGATATACCAGAAAAAAATATCACTAAGAGCAATGTCAGAGAGTTTACTGCCTATGTTTTCTTGTAGGAGTTTTATGGTTTGAGGTCTTACATTTAAATTTTTAATCCATTTTGAGCTTATGGTTGTATATGACATAAGATGGTTTTCAGTTTCATTTTTTTGCATGTGTCTGTCCAGTTTTTCCAACCCCATTTATTGAATAGACTCTCTTTACCCCATTGTATATTCTTCCCTTCTTTGTCATAGATTAAGTGACCATGTAGGCATGGATTTATTTCTGAGCTCTCTATTCTGTTCTATTGATCAATCTGTCTGTTTTTATGCCAGGACCATGCTGTTTTGGTTACTATAGCCTTGATTATAGTTTGACATCAGGTAGTGTGATACTTTCAACTTTGTTCTTCTTTTTCAAGATTGCCATGCTCATTTAAGGTCTTTTATGGTTCCATAAAAATTTTTGAATTATTTGTGAAAAATGCCATTGGTATTTTGATAGGGACTGCACTGAATCTATAGATTGCTTTGGGTAGTGTGGTCATTTTATTGATGTTAATTCTTCCTATCCATGAGCATGGTACATGCTTCCATTTATTTGTATCTACTTTAATTTCTTTCTTCAGTGACTTATAATTTTCTGAGTACAGGTCTTTTACCTCCTTGATTAAACTTATTCCTAGGTATTTTATTGTTTTTGACACAGTTGTAAGTGAGATTGTTTTCTTACATAAGGTTTTGAATAATGCAACCAGTGTAAAAGCCAGCCTGGGGCAGCACCTCTAACAGGTGACCCCTTCCCAAATCTTTCACTTCCAAGGGTCATATCTTTCTCACACCTTATCTCCAATAGTGAGGATTTCTGAACTGATATAGAAAAAGTTCTTGTGGTATTGATTTCAGAAAGTATTGTCTGTCTGTTATGTCATAATAAGAGTCTTTCTTAGTATTTAAACTGGTCCCAAGAAAATGCCACATTATTTAAGTGGTGCATATTTAGTACTTAACCTATGTGCTATAAAAGGTAACTCTAATAATGATAATAATAAAACAAAAATAGCAACAGAATTCTTTTCCACTGGGGCCATTCTGTCAAAGCCAAATAAGCCTACCACACATGTGCATGGGTGATGTAGTTGCAACAAAAACACAAACGCAAAGAAATAAATAATAAGTCAGCATTGGTGCACACAAAGGCAAAAGGGCTTGTGCATCCTGTGGGAATGAGAGAAAGAAATTTCTAGAGTCTACATATATAGATGGAAAGCTGCCCAATTACACTATTAATCAATCATTATCCTGTATCAGAATCTAATGAAAATATAACAGCAAAAGAACACTATAGGCCAACTGCGCTATGGATATAGACAGGACAATCATAAATAAAATACCACTAGATAGAAAACAGTATGGTAAGGGCATAATATACCATGGCCACACAGGGTTAGTCCTAGTATACAAACAATAAACATGCTTATCAGTGCCACACAGCACACAAGTAGATTAGAAGAACAGAACTTGAATCATCTCAAAATGTGACATCCTTTGCCCTTCTCCAAAATTATTAAAATGAAACATCTTTTCCTAATAAACACAGACTTCTCATAAAAGGAATGAGATGCCAGAACTGCTGTGGCCATGTTTGAAACTTTCAAACCTCCTTAGTCCATTTGCTCACTCTCTCTTCTGAGTCTTGACCCACCCCCTTAAGACACTTATCACACACTTGTCACAGCTCCTTGGGTGCATATGACTAGTGTTTGTGGATCCTATTAGATCACATGTTTCACTAGAAGGGATCATCTTAGAATCTTCCATGAACTTCCTCTTCCTAGCACTGTGCCTCACCATTTGTGCGTGCTCAGTGGATGTTGGTTGAATGCATGAGTGAAGAATGGATTTGGGTTGGTGCACATACTATTCCTTTCAGAGTTGTCTTGGAGGATAAAATATTTTCAGATAGTCTTTATGCTCATAGTTGTGAAACCAAGTAAATGATGAATTGCTTTGAAAAAAAAAAAAGGAAAGATTACAGGTCAGTGAATGGAGGTCAGGATCCTCTAGAGTTGGTCTAGCAAATAGGAGATGAGAATAGTATATCTATTTTCTCATTTTAGTGAATATCCAGAAATATTGTACTTGAAGGGAGAAGAGAGTTAATGTAACTTACAAATATGGTTTTCTTGGTTGCTAAGGATAAAAAAGGCAGACATAAGGGCAACAGAACTTGGAGTCCTGTCGAGCATTGCTATTAAGGTGAGTGGTCATTAAATTTAGTGCAACATCCAGAAGTATCTAGAGAATGATACTTCTGCCCAGTCTTCCCACAAATATGCCCCAAGGTAGTCCCCAAGACCAGGTCCAGAAATGAGAGTCTGAGACGAGAACATATAAGGATGATTGGCTCACTTTGCCAGGGGCGTCCACCCTATGAGGAATCTTCAGGCAGTATATGTCCTCTAACAAATGCTAGGCCATTCTAGCAAAGTCTTAGATATTGTCCTGGCTCCCGTGGGTGAATCTAGACTTTGCATCTGAGGTGAATGCAGTGGGGGCAGGGGCAGGAGAAAAATGGAAGACAGGAAAAAGGAGGAGAGAATGCCAGCTGTCTTCTTGTATAAACATAACACAGCTGGCCTCACTGGGAATGGATCAGTTAGCTATGCAGAGGTCATCAACACATAGTGATGGTTTTCTGCTACAAAAGAAACTAAGAAAAGGGTGGGGATTTACTGCCAAGGGTTGACATCCTGTCTACCTTCTCAACTCATCTTAGTCTTTTTCCATCCCAGTGGTTTATTGACTCTTCAATTGATAAATGCTCACTGTCTACTTTAGGCCTGTCTAGGCCTGCTGGGCTAGCCCTTGACCTCAAAGCACTGTAGAAAAATCTCTAAGGTAAGGTCAGGGAAGAAAATTACATAGTACTAATTTGAACCTTAAAACCTGAGCTGGGATTTTTGGAAAATTAAGAGGATAAAAAGTTCTAGAAACTGCAAAATGTGGTTTTGTGCATTTTATTTAACTCCAATAGCACTTGATATCCAGGGACCAGTAGCACCAGCACCACCTGGGAGCTGCTGAGAAATGAGGGACCCTGGGCCACCTTGACCTCCTGATCTCTCTGCAATCTGAAAGATCCACAGAGGAATCAGATGCACATATGAGCTTGGGAAGCACTGCTCTAGAACATATAACAGGTTTTACATATTCCTTCAGAGTGTGCAAGATCACGAAGACAGTCTAGAGAAAACATAAGATGGCCTTGTTTCTGATCAGATGTGCACAGAGCAGCAAAACAAGAGAAGCCAGAAAACAACCACTAACTGGCCTTTGGAATATCCAAACACTTAACACAGAGTGTAGGCTGGAGCAGAAAGAGAGAGTAAATATTGAAGTGGCATTGTCTGAAACATGAATATGTTTAATGGAATACATTTTTTTCAGAGATAAGAGTTAGATTGAGCAGTTCCAATGAACCTAACTATGTCTGGGAGCAATAATGAAATTAAAACAGTTGGCTCTTAAGAAAGGAATGAGAGAACCAAATGCCAAACACAATGTTTTTTTCAATACTGACAGAGTTCAATGCCAAATAGCAACCACAAAGAAAGAAAAAGAAATTGTAATGGGTGATTGGATTGGGAACTTGGAAAGTAAAGAATATATACATATATTCTTTTATATATTTTTTCCACCAAATTGAGAAGACTGTGTAAGATTGATTTTATTTCTGTTTCTAGAAAACACAATAATACCAGGTACCAATTAGCAGTCCCTTTGGCAAGCTTAAATAAAGATCTCCAGCCAAATGGAGAAATCAAAACCATTTTTCATCTTGTTAGAATCATTTTTGAGGCTCATTATTGGAAAAAGTGGTGAGGAAGCTGGTGTTTCTACTTTTACAGATGGATAAAAAATAGCCACCATCAGTTCAGAAGAGGCTCTCTTACAGAGGAAGACATGAAAACCAGTACAGAGATAGGTGGATTGAATATAAGCAACACATTCTGGAAGGATCAGATTGCTGGTTCCCAGCCTTGGCTGAACAATGGAACCACTTGGGGAGCTTCACAAAATCCTGAAGCCTGGGTCTCACTCCTATGCATTCTGATGAACTCAATCTGAGTCATTCTAAGATGCAGCCACAGTTGAAATCCACTGGAATGCAGACATCGCCAACTTTAGTGTGCACTGGCTCCACTTGGGGATGTTGTTAAAATGAAGATCCTGGACACTTTTGGCTTCTGCCTCAGGATGTGTGGAGTTGGAAGGAGTGTTGTTTCCAATTTTACAGTGAAAGAGAGTCAGCCTAACATCATAGTGACAACTTTGCTTGAATCTGTAAGAGAGCTGAGGTTGCAGAGCCCACTGGCCCAGTGTTTAAGGAAACAAGCACAGTACTGGTAGGGAGACAGGAGAAGCAAATGTTTGGTCACCTCACACAGACATAACGAAACACAATTAGTAAAAGGAGTTCAACTAGAATAGCTAAAGGGTTGGTAGAAAACCAGTATGAACCCTTGGCTGCAGAAATTCAGAAAGTCCTATGATCTTGCAGATATTTTTTCTACTATCCTTTCCAAATGCTCATGGAAAAGATTAGAAAGAACCCAAGAAGTAGCCCTTGGGGTGAAGATACAAGGAAGAAAACAGCAGCCACTGAGGAGCAAGGGCAAGTACCCCACATGGGTCCTCCCCTCAATCCCCATTATAGAGCAAAACCATTGTGTTCTGTCCTTGGTATGTGGGCAAAAATTCATTGCAGCTATAAGAGGATGTAGGGAATGGGTTGGTTAAAAAACAACAACAACAACAAAACACTATTCTTGGGGAGGAGTAGGTTTAAGCTTAAGTCCAGGACTGCTATAGGGAAGGAACAGGGGAACTGAGAAAGCCACACCTCTAAGACCCAGAGAAATAGTGCATACGTAGGAATGAGCCTTGATCAAAATAGGAACCAAACCCACCACCAAGCTAAGAAGCTGTGGATAACAATTTACAGTAGAATACTGAGGATCCTACTGGGAGAGGAATAGGAGAGGAGCCAGAACATGTAAGACACCCTTTCTGAGGCACTGTGTCAAGGGGAGACCAAAACTGCAGAATCAAATAGACATTGCTTGGCTAAACTTTCTCTCATCACCCTTCCCCTCTGCCAAGTGATCTCTGCAGGAATTTGAAGCCTGTGATGCACTGAGGGTAGCTATAGCAATGATGGATCACAAACACATCCAACTCCTTACTAGATTAATGCAAACCTCACACTGCAGGTTCAAGAAGAAAGAAAAGGCATGCCCATATTTTTACATGAAAACTATTTATCTCACTGCTCACTTACACTACATGTGTAGATTTCAAGAGAAAATTATGAGGTATACAAAAAAAGCAAGGAAAACCAACACATTCTCCAGAGAGAACAATCATCAGAATCAGACTCAGATATGAAACAGTTGTTAGAACTGTCAAGAAATTTTAAATAACTATAATTAGTATATTAAAGGCTCTAACAGAAAAAGTGGGTCACATGCAAGATCAGATAGGAATTTCAGAGAGATGGAAAGCATAAGGAAAAAAAACACACACATGGAAACGCTAGACAGGGAAAGCCACTATAATAGAAATGAAGAACATACTTGAAAGGCTCATCGGTAGATTCAACACAGGCATACAAGAGTCAGTAAACTTGAAGGTGGGTCAACAGAAATTACCTAGGTTGAAACAAAAAGAGAAAAAAAAAAAGAAAAAATACGAACAGAACAAGAGCTGTGAGACCATATTAAACATTAAAACAACAACAACACACAGTTGTACTATCAAAGAAGAAGAAGACATATTTGAAGTAATATTGGTCAAGAATTCTCAAAAATTAATGGCAGATACTAAACACAGATCCAATAAGCTCAGAGAACACCAAGTAGGATAACTACAAATCAAAACAAAATTTTAAAAAACCACTTAGGATATCATATTAAGCTGCTAGGATTACGACAATGATGATGACAACAACAACAGCAGCGAATACAGAGAAAATCTTGAAGACAGCCAGAGGAAGAAGATATTTTACATACAAAGGCACACAGAAGCCAAGGAAACCAGAGACAATGGAGTCACACTTTTAAACTGTAAAACAAAACAAAACAAAATAAATCAAAAACAAAAACACAAAACAAACCTGTTGACCTTGAGAAAATATATTCCAAAAATAAAGAAGAAAAAAAACTTTCTTGGGGAGCGGGCAGGGAAACCTGAGGGAATTCAATGTCCACAGATATATTCTAAAAAAAAATCCAGGAGAAATCTTCAGTTGGAAAGACTACATCAAACTAAACCTTGCATCTATACAAAGAAGTGAAAAAACACTGGAGACAGTATAAATAAAGTTAAATTTAGATTCATTTTTTACTTTATCTAAAAAGTAACTCTGTAAAGTAGGGTAGAAAAACAACATCATGTTGGTCAGTCTGACACACTGCTTGTTTTTTTAAGTGAAGTTTTACCGGAAACAGCCATGGTCACTCATTTACATATTATCCATGCTTCTTGTCATGCCACAAGGGTAAAATTGAGTAGTTGCAATAGACATCATAGAGCCTGTAACACCTAAAATATTCACTATCTGGCCCTTTAATGAAAAATTTAGCTAAATTTTTAATGAAAAATTTAGACCCCTCGTTTAAAGAAAAAAAAATAGTAGCAATGTATTGTATGTTTACAGTATATGTAAAAATAGAGATTATGCCAAAATAGCACGCAGGAAGAAAAGAAATGCTAATATTTTATTGTAAGGGCTTTATACTTCATAAAAAATGGGTATAAAATTATATAAGCTTAGACTAAACACTTAAATATATATTTATGTATTTTAAACTTTAGGGCAATTACTAAAAATTTTCTTAAAAGGTATAAATTAGTCAAGAGAGGAGACTAAATGAACTGATTAAGAAATGCTTGATTAGCAAAAGAGAATGCAAAAAAGGGGAGAAAAGAAAGAAATACAGATGGAAAAGATAGAAAACAGTAAATAGAATCCAGTGATATATAAAAAGACTAATACAATAGAGCTAGTTAGGTTTCATCCAGGAATTCAAGGCTAATTCAACATTTGAAAACCAATCCACACAATTCCCCATATTCATAGACAAAAAAAAAAAGATTATCTCAAGACATGCAGAAAAAGCATTCAACAAAATTCAACATCAATTCATGATCCAAACTCTTAGCAAAGAAGCAGTAGATGTGAACTTCCTTAACCCAGTAAAGGGCATCTGCAATAACCCCATAGCTAACATCATAATGAATGATGAGGCCCTGAATTCTTTCTCCTAAGTTTGGGAACAAGTTAAGCATGTCCACCCTTACCATTCCTATTCAATATCAAACTGGAAGTTCTACACAGCGCTACAGAACAAGAAAAATAAGACTGGAAAGAATGAAATAAAGTTGTTTCTATTTGCAGATGACTTGGTTGTTTAGGTAGGGAAAAAAAAATCTTTATGAAAGCTCCTAGAACCAATAAGCGAGTTGAACAAGTTCACAGGATATGATACAAAACACAAAAGACAACTTGTATTACTATATACTAAGCTGGGCAGTCCAGTTCCTGGCCAACATTTCTGTGTAATCTTTCAGGCCTAAACATTGGCAATTACAAAGGATCTACCCAGCAGACCTCACAGGGAAGTACCTTTCCCACACCAGACTTGGGGCTCAACCTGTGCATCACAGTGTCTAATGGGAGTTGCTTCAAGGACTTGGGCTCCTCGGCCAGCTGTGTTCCTGTGCATACCTGAATTTGCAGCCCTGGCACCTCTATTTTGGGGCCTTTTTATCTGGAGACTTCCTTAGGTGCCTCTGCAAAGACCTCCTTATTGGCGGTGGGGCGAGGGGGAGTTGATTAAGGGGAAATCTTGAAGACACTTTTCTCTGTTCTGACTCAGTAACCACCACTTTTCTACTCCCAGACCTTTCCCCTGTTCCCTCAGCCTCCAGGTCCATAAAACCACAAAAGTCTTTTGTTAGAGGCTCCCTTAGCAGTGAGATAACTCATGTTTGCACTGGTCCATATGACACCTCTGGTGCCATTCTATGGGTCAAAAATGGAATGGGGGAGCCAGCTTGCTCACTGGTTTAGCCTCTTGCCTACACTATTTCAGTAGGTGTTGGAAGCCTTTAACACTTTGCTTGTTTGCTTAATCAGCTACTCTGACATCTGGCATCTCAGCTCTTGCCGCTCAGCTGAGCTTTTGAGCAATGAACACTTAGAATTTGAAATTTTAAAAAAGCAATACTACTTAAAATAACACCAAAAACTGAAGCACTTAAGTATAAAACTAACAAAATATGTGCAAAATCTGTATAATGTCAATGAAAGAAATTGAGGAAGAAATAAATAAATGGAGAGACAGGCTATGTTCATGGAATAGAAAACTCGTTGTTAAGATGTCAATTCTCTCTAATTAAAACTATAAATTAAAAATAATCTCGATTGACATCTCAGCAAGGTTTTTTGTAGCTATTGACATGCTTATTCTAAAATGTGTAAGGAAAGGCAAAGGAATTAGAATAGGATAATTCCGACAAAGAAGACTTCACATTATCCACATGTACAGTATAGTAATTAAGATAGCAGCAAAAAAAATAGACACATAAGCCAACAAGGTAGGATGGAGTTCAGAAATAGGTCTATAAAAATATAGTCAACTGATTTGGGACAAAGTAATAGATTTTTTTTTAAAGTTGCTGGAAATATTGGACATTTATATGCAAATTAAATAAATAAATAAAACCTTGATATATAATTTATACTTTATCCAAAAATTTAACATAAAGTAAATCATAAGCCTAAATGTAAAAATGTAAAACTATAAAACTTATAGAAGAAAATCTGCTTAGCCCTGGGTTTGGTGATATGATTCTAGATCTGACATCAAAAGCACGATCCGTTAAAACATTTTTTTTGACAAATTATACTTCATCAAAGTAAAAACTTGTTTTCTGGGAAAAATACTGTTAAGAGAATGAAAATACAAGCCACAGACCTAGAAGAAAATATTTATAAATCCATATCTGATCAAGGACATTTTTCCAGGATAAAGAATATTTAAAACTCAACAATAAAAAAACAAAACATCCAATAAAAAAATGAACAAAAGATGTAATAGGACACATTACCAAAGAAGGTGTGTTAATAGCAGATAAACTTTTGATAAGATGCTCAAAATCATTAGTCATTAAAGAAGTAAAAATTTAAACCACGAGAAATAATTAGTATAAACTAATTGGAATACTTATAATAAAAACAAATAAATAAAATTTTAAAAAGTAACAATACCAATTGTTGACGAGGATGCAGAGAAATAGACACTCTCAATCATCTCTGGTGGAAATGTGTTCAGTCACTTTCAAAAAAACAGTTTGGTAGTTTCTTATGAAGTTAAATATATAGGTTCCACACAACCCAACAATCCCACTTCTAGGTATTTACCCAAGCGAATTCAAAACTTATGTACCCTCCACCCCCGCCACCTCATACACAATGTGAATTTCCTAATAGCTTATGTGAATGCTCATAGTGGCAATAGAAAAAAACAAACTGCTGTTGATTCATGCTACAAATGGATAAATCTTGAATTCATTTTGTTAAGTAAAGAAGTTAGTCTCAAAAGGCTACATACAAAATTGTAAGATCCTATTATGTGACATTCCGACAAAAGCAACACAATAAGGATGCAAAACTGATCAGCAGTTGTCAAAGACTGGCGGAGTTGGGAGGGAGGCTAAAGGGCAGATTTTCTTCAATTCTCTTCTACTGCTCTTTCCTGTCCATTGTATCGCAGTGCAGTTTGCTTTCACGTGTGCAAAATGGGATCATTTCTACAAAGATAGCAGTATAGGTGGCACTCAACTTATGAGGAAAGAATAGCAGGATTTTTTCCACCCTCTTTTTTACTTCACTCAAAATTTCCACTCTTACTACTATGGGGAATATTGAAATCATGCATAGACTAGGGCAAACTGAAGTAGATGAAATCATCTATTTCTTCGGTTAAATCCTGTACAATTTACTATGGGTGCTGGGGCAGAAGAACAGAGAGTAAACTCTGAACTGGCATGCTAAGTCAAGGACAGAGGATGAGATTGAGGAAAAGGTGATCGGTGTTGTGGCAGTCAGTGGGAGGAAACTTCAGGTAGCCATAGACAGAGTTACTAGGACATTTCCTTCCTCCTTTCTTCCCAGACACTAGGCTCACCTTGGATTGCCCAATGGGAGACAGGGGAATTGAGTGTCAAGTCCATTATCCCCAGAGGTGGGAGGGGTGAGCAAAAGGAAACCACAAGCTCTAGCAGAGACCAGAGAAAGAGAAGTTATGTGGCCATACAAATGGAACACAGTTTTCATTTGATTTAACAAAAATATTCTTTTGAAGAATCTACTTATATATTTTTTAATCACTATTTTGTACTATATTATCTCTGTTCTCATTATTTCTACTGGACAAATATGGTATTTCAACTACCACCTTCATGCAAATAACTGTCACCTCTCCATAGTTTGCCATCTGAAGCTCAACTCCTTAGCTGGATAATACTCTCAAATTGTTATCTGCCTGTTGGGCATTGTTAACCATATAATACCCAATATCAAGTCACTCCATCTTTATTTTAATGGTACCACTATCATTCCAGTACTCAGGTTGGAACCTTAAATGTATCTTCAACACCTTTCTTTCTCAGCCCCATAGGGCAGCAAGGCCTGCCTGTCCATTTTCCCAATGTGTCTCAAATCCATCCCCTTTCCTGGCCTTGCTCTTAAATCATCTACTGACCTAGTTTAGGCTCTCTTTCTCAGTTTTGAGACTTTTACAAAGAACTTCTGACTGGTTCTCTTTGGATAGGAAAGGTCTCTTTCCTCCAATACATCCTTAGCTTTACAACAAAACTGATTTTCCCACAAAGGGGAGTGCTTCCATGCACCAAATATCCAATTAGCCACAAATAAGTAAAACTCTTTAACATGTTCCAGCCCCGATAAACCTATCTAAAGATACCTCCTCTCTCCCTGGCGTTCCCAGCCATGCCCGTGGAGACTGCCTTTGTGGGCTGTGGCCATCCTTTAACATCACACTGCACTGCTCATGGGGCTTTCTCTACCACCAGGCTGCTCGTCTTTCAAAGACCAGTTCAGCGTCATTTTCCCAAGAAGTAAATGCCTCTCTTTTTCTCATTCTTATTTGTGCATTGCTTATTTCTCTATTATAGCCCTCAAAATAGACTATCTAGTTTCACAGTTAGTTGTGCAACTCACCACCATAGTTAAATACCTCAAGAGCAGGGATCATTTCTCAGCCACCTTTCTGTTCCTATCACCCAGGCTAGTATGTGTGGCCACTGTTCAGAAGATGTATGCTGAACTATTTAAATCAATCTCATGATTAAAAAAGGTAGCAGAAAAAAATAGAAAATCTCTCACAAGTCCACTCCACTAGGTGGTGAATGTAACAGACTCCATGCTAGAAGTAGATTATTGATCTGCTCTATTTCTTCGCCTAAATCTTTTCCCATACCCCACCCCCATCTCCATCAAGAAAGAGAAAATCAGTTCACTGCCAGGATATGTATCATTTGTTTGTAGCCATTATTTGCCATTTTAACACTTAAAGACTAATATATTCTAAAATTACAATACTCTATTATACTATTTTATGTTATGTTATAATTATATATTGTATACAACATATAATATGCAAAACACAATACAATATATAAATTTTAATGTAGTACAAATGCCTAATTATTAATAATTCCTAGGTTTTTTTTTTTAGTAGCTGTCAATTCCACTTGGTCAGTTACTTTCTTCTGAGCTATAAAATGAATATTAACCATAAGAGTGGACGCTTTTTATGTCAATTCCTTCACATCCCTCTCTGAAGTTTCTACAGCCAGATAGTTGGTGAATCAGGATACCACTTCAAGACATAGGCTAT
>NW_006434373.1:1802006-1810161 GCF_000325575.1 Pteropus alecto
CAGGATGTGCACCTCTGAAATGCACAGCTCCATCAGCGCATCCTAACAAGCCTTTCTTGGCTTCCGCCCGTAGGCAGATCTGGGTGAGGGGCTTTCACATCTGCTCTCCCAGAGAAAGGATCAGGAGCAGGGCTTCTCTTGGAAGGAACTGCTAGAAGAGCATGAGATCAGACCACCAGGTACATGCAGGTAATGCACAAAAACAACAAGCACAGCTGGTTAGAGGTGGCGTTGACTTTCTTCTCTCCCAATGTGAGAACCATTGCAGCTAGAGAACCATAACAGCATTTTTCACGTGTACAGAAATAGGCAACTGGAAAAGGATAATGTCCCATCTTGCACCGCTCATCATCAGGCACTGTCATAAAATGTCTGCCTTGTCCAGTTTCTTAACTTGTCATATGCATTTCTAGTATTAGCAATCCCAACTTTCCTATTGATTATCATTGCTACCAGTTTTTGCTGATTACCCTGTCTCAACTTGCTACATGCCTGCAAGCTACACACCCAAAATGGTAATGCAACCTTCAAAGAGTATTTGAAATATGAAGAGGAGAATAAGCCGGGATGCAATCCATGACATTCATGCAGCTGCATGGATATGCATCACGCAGAAAACTCTTGAGTTCCTTAGGGTCTTTGCTAAAGAGGTCGCTATTCCTACTACAGCCTGGAGTTTGTACAATTCATAACATCTAAATTTAATTTCTTACTTGAATGCCTAATGACTCTCTAATATTTAAGAGAGTATTATATTTCATTTTAGCAAGCCAGGGTTGCTTCTTACATTGGCCTCTTGGATTTCTAAGGTGCCTGATGTATATACACCAGTTGCTAAGCACAAATAATTTGAAACAGGACTACTTGTTGAGATCATAACTAGAGAAGCAGAAATAAAAACATGAAGGACCGAACTGGAAAAGAGAAGGAAGAGGAGGAAATAATGATATATATTTTTTTAAACCTAGACAACATGCTCAGTGATGCCACGCATCAGCATGAAGTACAGGTGTATTGAAGTTTATAGACTCTTTGTCAGCATCATTGGCCTTGTTGAGTTGAGGGAAAACTTTCTCCCATGTTTTTTTCTCAGATCTACTACCAGGCAAAGGCACCCTGTCGGAAAAGGAAGAAGCGAAAATTCTGAGATCGAAGCTCTGGTGACTGCCCTCCTTGTCAAGGAGCTGCCTCCAGCGGCGCATACCTCCTGCCTTCTTCGTTCAAAGCTCTCCCTGCCAAGAAGGCACCTTTTCTAGGAGATATCCCCACCGCGGTATGATCCTGGGCAGCCCCATGCATGTGGACAGTGGTGTCCCATCACAGTTCTTGGAGATCTGCCGATTGAAAGGCTGCTTTCTTATTTTCCCTCAGGACTGACCTAGGACTCCACAGGCCCTCTGAGGTAGTCCTGCTGCTAGTAAAATGAAGCCCTCAGATTGTCAAAAACTTATTACACTAATGCCTTTTTATATAACTTGATCATTATGATGTTTTTTAAATCCAGGTTTTGGAAGATGAATTCATGAGGAAAATAACTATTCTTCCTGACTAATTCTTATATATCTTTCAGGATTCAGCCAAACTATCACTTTCAAAGTAGAGATTCCTATCACTTTTTTGAGGTGGAGGTTTCTGACTGCCCATATTGAGCCAAGGATCTCAGCTACCAGTGTCCCCAGTCTCTCTCCCTGATCCACAAAACACTGGCCTATTTGTATTTTCTGTTCAGTGACTACCCTTCCTCTTATGTGGTAAACTCCACAGGGACAGGGAGTACATCTACCTGCCTTTTTCAGTGCTGGACCCCAAAGACCCCATCTAGGACCTGAACCATGCTGATCCAATCAGAGGTCGAGAGGATACAAAATCTGGGATGCCATGTGGTTCTGCAGATTGCCTACTGCACAAGGTGACTTGGGACAGAGTGGGCTAGGCCCAACCCAGGAAGGGTGGCTGAGTCTGACCAACACAAAGGCATGTGTATGGTATGGCAGTAGCGGGGCAGAAGATGTTGGCACTCATCAGTCTAAAGTCTCCCAACCAGTGGACTTTTCATATGATGGTTTGTATGCCAGTTGGGTAGGAGACAGATGAGGTGTGCCCAGACTGCCGAATGAGGCCTCCCTATGGCTCTGAAATTCAAATGAACTACAGAGAGAGGGTCCAAGGCCAGCAGCTACAACCACAGTCCAATCGGCCTCTCCCACACCCTTGTGATCTGCCCCACTCAGTCAGCCACCTGCCTCCACACCGTGCAGCCTGCAGCTGGGGCCCTGCTCCAAGCATTACAGAAGGCTTACTTCTTATTAGTGATGTGACAGGTCCTACCATCTGAAATATTGAAGACCGGAGCTGGCACACAGTAGATTCTCAATTTATATATATTTCTTTCATTTTATAAAATGAAAGAAATGAGTGATAAGAGGATGAAGAGAGTAATTGATGCATAATTTGAAATTAGCGAATAAATACATGTGCTCCTCAGAAAACTCCGCCCTGCGTGTTCACTTCCACAGTCTTCTCACATCTGACCACCCGTCCAATATGCCCAGCTAAATCAAAGCGCTTGCCGTGTGATTATGGTATTACCAGGCAGAAATCGTCTACCTTAGGCCCCTACCTTAAGAAAATGAGAATATTAAATAACAAAACAACTTTCATTAAGCAATAAAGAATATTCACTTAGGTGGTAGGAAATCATTAAAATGAATTACTTCCCCACCTATTCTAATACATGGGCAAGAATTCTAGACCTTTAGCTCCACAGAGATATAACCAAACCAAACCAGAAAATGACAGATGGCTTTTTTCAAACATTTTCCATGGAAAAAAAGTGAGGAGTGTGTGGTGCTGCTTTGTGTCAGCATGTATCCTGAAATTTCCAGGTAGTATGTTGTCCGCATATGATGCCAAAGTCACCGCCATGGCTTTAATTGTGGGACTGAGATCATTCTTTTAGATTCCAGCCTGATTTTAAAGCATATGTATTTTATAGACTCAAGCAACGAACTAAGCATTACATTTTGGGATTGCTTTTGAATGTGTCAGGTTGACAGTAATGTTTTCCTAGAAATATACCACAACTGTGCCTGCCTAGTTCCCAATAGCCCATTTCTAAGCTCTTCATTCAATTGTAAGCGTGGCAGCAGGAAACCATGACCACAGACAACAAGCAGCCGTGATAATGTGAATGAATAACATAGATATTGGGTTATTGTTATCCTCGAGGAAATCTTATGTTACTCCATTCAAAAGGGGGAAAAAAAATATGTGGAAAGTATGAAAGTGATATTAAGCAGATGTTAGACTGGAGTTGTCAATCTTGTCTAAGCAGGTGCTAATGTGTTATAATTATCCCTTCTGGCAGTTGATGTTTAGGATTTTGGTTCCCACCTAGTCAATCACAGCTGTAATTGTTAAGCTACTTACATCGCTAATATGCTGGGTAATAACCAGATAGGATTTAATATTTGACATTTACCGTCAATTACCTTTCTTCTGACATGCATCTCCTCTACACCAATATCTGTAGATTGGGCACTCTTGTGACTTCTGAATAAAATAGAATTGCATGGAAAAAAGGAAATAAAAATAAAATACAGCTCTATGTGCCTCTCTCGATTGTGCCACCCTTCGCGTCCTAACAAGGAACAATGCCCTCACTTCACTGGAAGCGTGATTTAGAAGCCAACTTTGCACATGCAAGAGGAATCATTTTCAAAGATTTTGCTCTTATTCATCCTCACTGTAGGGGGAGAGATAATCTTGATTCTCCCCACAAAAGGAAAGGCCAAGGTTTAAAATGGCCTTCTCCCATCAAGAGGGTCAGTTACATAGAAATTTGCAAAGACCCCCTATCAAATTTCCTCCCAAGGATCTTACTTTCTGTATCTGCCTGAATTTTCAACAGCAAAGTAAAACAGAGAGGGAAATGATAATGGGAAAGATGTGGGGCTCCAGTGTCACAGGCGTGGGTTTGAATCCATGCTTGGCCACTTTCTGGCAAATTCAGGAAATCACTTATACTGCCGGAGCTCCAGTTTCTTTTTCCATGAAATAGAGTTTTTCTGGGATGAAGTGAGGTAACTCATGCCAAACCTCAGCATCACGGCTGGCACAGAGGAACAGCACTATTGTTAGTTGTACTAACCAACTGTGCGGCATTACGATGCTGCTGGCCTGGCTGGAAGCTGCCTCTGAAACTGGCGCCTAAAGAACTTGGTGACAAATGATTGTGTGGGAGTCAAGTTCTTCCACTGTCTGGGACACTGCCGGAGGGACCATCCCTCATGGAGGTATCTCACCAAGCTAGGCAAATGAGGACCCCACAAAAATGTCAGATGAGGATAGCGGACTCTGTTGTGAGCATCACCCACAGTGGGCCCTGTCGCGAGGATATCGAGGCTCCAGAGAAGCCCCCAGACCCTGAGCCTTCCCAGGAGCTTGGGTGCAGTTCTGAATATTGCATCTCCACCTAGAGTCAAATTTCACTGTCCATCACCATTGAGAATACCAAGAAAAAGTGCTCAGTAATGAGATTGGGAGTCCACTTCTCTTGACGTTATGGCTGTAGTGACACCTCACTCAGCTCCAGGGACCACCAGTCATGTGGGGGACAGTGAGAGGTACCCCAAAAGGTCTCAGTTACCGGTTGCACAGAGAGAAGCATTCCTTGGTGGGTGTTCTTATCGAGGGCCTAGCTAAAGATCTCAGGAAGTTTCTCTAAGTTTCTCCTGTTAACAAGAAGACTGCATACATTATTTTAATCTTAAAGACACATGCGCAAACACACACGCACACACACACATGCACATCACATATACATACATATATGCATGCACACTACACACATGCACCAATACACACATACAGCATACATTATTTTAATCTTAAAGACACATGTGCAAACACACACGCACATACACACGTGCACATACAGACATGCACATCACATATAGATACATACATACATGCACACTACACACATGCACCAATACACACATAAGATCCAGCCCATTAAACTTTTGGTCTATAATCCATTCTGGAACACTTCCCTTTAAGTTTTCTGTACCATTTCAGCTTTATCGTCATGTACATTTTCTACCTATAACCTCACAGGATGATTCAGGACCTTGCAGAGGTCAGGAGAGTCACTCAGGGTGGCACAACCCCTCTAATATCTGATGATCTTTGGTCTTGGGGTTAACGGCAACCGCAATAAGATCAGCACCACCTCTTGTCATCCCACTAACCTCTCTTGATTGTGAGGGCCTATACATCTCCACATATTGCAATTCTGCTTGTAGACACATCAACATTCGAACATATTTTTTTCCCTGGAATGAATTTATTGATTATTCAAAGATCGTGCAACTTTCCAACATCTTTATTGTCTGTGTATATATGTCAGGATGAGGGGGTGGGTAACGAAGATTTTCTTTCTTTCAAAAACTTTAACAGAAAATAAATACTCATAACTATTCAGTCAGGTACACTCCCTTGATTAGAACAGAGTAATTTAAGTTGTTATATTCTCTTTCTCAGACATGTTGGCAATAAACCAACTAGCAAGATGTTCTGCACCAGTGACAACTACATGACTATAGTGAAAACAATACTTCTACAAGTTATCGGAAGCTCCTCATTCCCCAGAAGAAAGGGGCTTATTTCAAGGGGATCTTGCTTAAAGTTTAAATTGAAATTGATGTGCATGGATCTGACAGCCAAGGAGCATTAAGACTTCAAAGTAAAGCAAATGAAGCTGGACCTAGTCATTTTGCAATAAAATGTGAAGTCGTGTAATAGTGCCCTTTTAAGCCACTTGGGACTTTTAAGACTTCAAATAAAATGCTATTAGCATAGACAGATAAACAATCTAAGCCGCTATTTGCCTGGGGTGATACCCTTGTGATTTACAATGGGCAAAGAAAACATAGCAGCCAAGGTGTTCAGAGAGAATGACACAAACACCAGTAATCTCCTCCTTAGGATGGCAGGTCTTTGGTTTCATATCTACTGAATGCCTCACTCCTACGTCAACTGTTTCACGAATGGCGGCTACTCCCAAACTAGCTCCTGATTTCAATTCAGAGGCATAAACAGATTTAAGGAGAAAACACTGATTGTGAGAGATTTAATTTTTCAGCCGAGCAAGAAAAAAGTAACATCAGTGGTAGTATTCGCTTAGAGCCATAAGATTATGCTTTTTAAGCATTCTGTTGGACCTTATAGAAATAAATGAAGATGCTTGCTCCCAGGAAATTTTCTCTCAACTTAAGAGGTGCCTGGTCCCCATGGCACACTGCTAATCACAGCAGCAAAAATATTCAGTTAAGAAAACAGGAACCATTTAACCTCTGCGGGGAGCCAATCCACGGAATCTACTGCCTCCATTTCTCTTTGGGAGAGATCTGTTCCAGGAAATCTCAGTGTTAGGGACAGGGGTGGCAGCCAGGATCTCCATAGCATTCTCTGCCTTAGAACTCAGCTTTTCAAACATTTCCCTGCTCCCCTCAGCTCACACCATTCCCAAGGCCATTGCATGAGACCCTGCAGAAAAACCGCCAATCCAAATTAGCCCCTGTGGCCGAGAGAAGCCAGGGTATGCATCTCAACCAAAACCTGAACGGCAGCTTGTTTTAATAACAGCAGTGTATCTAGTCAGTAACTGATGTATGCTTCCTTCCTCCAGCTGGCATGGATGCACACCGGCATATTTCTCTAAGCACGTTGTTAGTCTGTCTCCTGTTTCTGCCTGGGCCACCATTGTGCTGCAGCAGCCAGAATAAAATATGCCAAATAATTCTGGCAGAGGTACTGACAGCTGATGAATTTAACTTCTGTACACATTATAAGCTGGGGTAAAGCAGTTAGGGCTTTTCGGAAGATTTTGTTGTTCTAGCCCATGAATTTTTCCTCGCTCTTACCTGAAAGGTAGAGGAGCACCTCACAGACAAACCAAGTCAATCTCATCAAAATGTGGGTGGGGACAGTTCTATTTCCAAATCTACTCAACACTTCTCTCAAGTCTAAGAAGTAGAATCGGGTCTACTGTTACCATCTGAATAATCAATGGTCCAGTAAAAATACATTGCAGTAACAGCCACTATTTAGGATTAAACCAGCAAGGCTATTGTCCCTTTAAATGAAAAAAAAAAAAAAAGAAAAAAGAAAAAGAAAAATATTCTACAAGTTCTATGGAAAAAAAAATGTCATATTTGTATAGACCCCAAATCCCCTCTGTTTAAACAGAGTGATTAATATCAGCTCCTGTAGGAAATTAAATTCGGGGAAGAACAGTAATATGCAGATATGCAGATTTCTGGGCAGAATGGCCATCTCTGCGTAGGGAGCTGGCTGATTAATCTGCGTCCTCGGAATACAAAATGAAACATTGGGTTCTCCTGGGCGAGCATGAGAAACGACTTTTCCCTCTCACAGAAGGGAGAAAAGAGGACCCGACACAAACAACGGAGGAGGGTCATTGTGCCACGTGCAGTGTGTCTGTGAAGGGCGAGGGCCTAATATTTAAAATACCAGGTCACGTTTGCAAAACCTGCCTGCTTCATTTCAGGACTCTCTGAGCGTGATCTACAGAAAGTTCCTCCTCCCTTATTTCTGAAGACATGGAAGAACTGCCCACCGTCCCTGTTTATTAATCTTAATGCTCATCTTTAATCCCTCCTCCAAGGCTTATGTTAAAGGGTATTCTGTTCTTGCACGTCAGCCCCGACAGGAGCTCCCAGGGAAACAAAATGTGATCACACACGTGCTGACAGTCCTGGGAGCTCACACGCAACTGAATAAACCTCTATGCATCGCTTTGGTTATTTTTCTTTCTGGAAGACTGAATAGAGTAGACAAAGACAATTTTTTAAGTATAATGCCAGAAACTTAATTGGCAAATATAAATTACTCCCCTCATAATCCAACCCTGACATCATTTCCAACTGTTAATGTGGTCATAGTATCTGATATGGAATGAGTAGAAGATTTTTGATCATTGCGTAATGATACTATTTTAAAAAAAAATATTTACAGCAAGATGCAAAATGTCATTTTCAGTGGGATTTTTTTTTTGTCATTACTGGAAACTCAATCCTGTTATTCTGAACCATTCAGGGTCTCTCCAATAATTGTATAGAAGTAGGCATTA
>NW_006434373.1:1810200-1816270 GCF_000325575.1 Pteropus alecto
GAATCTGTCTATGTTTCTTTTTATCACTTGGCAATTTCTATCTAGTTATAGCATAATTAAGTTTCCTGACCTTTGCTCACTCTCTTAACAGGACGCTTAGAAATATACTAGAATTGTAGATCTTCAGGGCGATGTCCTCTCTCCCCACGCAGTAATGGAATAAAATTATTAATCCAGTAATTGTACAGAACACATTATTTTGCATTGAATGTTCCTGGTTCTCATTTTCTGTCAGTGACAATCAGCCTGAGGGTACAAATCATTTCTGCAGGATCACGGCCCTTGAAGAAAGCCTCTCATTCGCTCTCCTGGAGCTACCTGTGCAGCTGTGATTATTCAGGGGCTAATACAGCACTAGGCTCAAGCCAACAAAACAAAGTTAATAAAATGAACAAGGAACAAGATATTTTCCTGTCTGCAGCTCATGTGCCAAAATTAGAACCGACCATGGAATGATAAACTGCAATGCGCATCCGAGTGTGGCACCGTAAGTGGATTTCGAGGGCTTGCTGAGCCCCTGGGGCACATCAGGCAGGCCAGAGGGCACACGTCACATGCCTCCCAGCTAGTCAGAAGGCACTGGAAGCTCTGTCTAAAACTCTATTTACAAGAAATAAGGGGGTTGTTTTGGCTTTCATTGTGCAGATCCTGCGAGGAGGGCTGTACCCAGACAGCTGTGTTCTAGCACCCACCGAAATGCCCCACAGGAGAACAGAACCCACATCCCAGTTTCTCCCTCCCCCAGCCCTACTAGACAAACTCTGTATTTTTGAAGAAAAATGTGATCGAAAGGGCATGCGAATTTGGAGGATCACTGGGCTGAGCCCTGATCTGCTGGGGTGAGCTCTCAGGATGTCATGGAGCAAGAAGCGTGGCTGCTTAGCTTGTTTAATAAAAACCCCTTGCAAGCCTGATCGCATGAAGGATAAATAGCCAAACACAATTCTCCATCTTCATAAACACAGTGGAGATTCGATGATGAAGCAGTAACAGGTTTCCAAGCAAAAGAACAAAATGATCTTTGACTACGAATGTTTACATATGAGATGTATAACTACGTGATGAAAATTTACCATACACGCACTGTGAGGACATGGCTTGTATGTTACAATTGATATAATACCATAAATTTGCTTTGTTTCAAATGTCTTAACATGTCCTTGGTTGTTCCTGGGGTTCCTAGCACTGCTTTTTTCATCCCCTATGTTGGTAAACCTCAATGCCAGAGCATGGCACTTCCTAAGCATTTCCAGAATGAACGAACAAATTTATAAACTAAGCCTCGTAAACTTCCTTTCACATCTAGATAAAAGAACACGTACAATTTTCATTCTGCTGATAAATCTAGTAATCATTTAATAAATACGCAGTTTTAAAGTTCATTGGCCATAGGTCAATTTACAACTACATATTGAAGTGGTTGTTCCAAAGGGTTATTTATATACTACAAAAATATCTCTGACTTATTTCCACCGAATCACCCACTATGGAAGAGAAACCACAGAAATCATTGGGAAGACTGTAAGATTAGCAATGTCAGTTTATCTATATGCTTACTGTATTGGTGTAAATCAATAGTTCTCAAATGGAGGCAATTTTGCCCCCCAGGGGACATTTGGCAATGTCTGGAGACAATTTGGGTTGTTACACTGAGGGTGGGAGTGCTACCGGTACGTAGTAGAGGCCAACATCTTACAATGCTGCTGAACATCCTACAATGCACAGGACAGCCCTCACTCCCAACTAAGAATTATTTGTTGCAAATGTCACTAGTACTGAGGTTGAGGGATCCAAATTTAAATGAACAAACATTCATTGCAAAAAAAGAAAAAAAAAAATCCCAGCCTAAAAGTCTTGTGCACTGTCAATCCCAGGTATAGCTGAAGCATTAAACTATATTCTCCTAATTTCCCAGCTTCTGAAGTTTAAACACAAGAAAAGGGCAAAATGAGATATTTTCAACTAATTTTTTTTTATTCTCAGCTGAAAGATAAACAGCCAGAGGAGGTAAATGGGAAAAGGTTTCTTTTCCCTCCACTCCTGATTTTACTAGTAAACGACATCAGAAAACAAGTTATCCCTCCTGTGAATGCGAATTTATCTGTGGAATTTATAATTTATATTATCTGCCAAGTCACACATGTGTAGAGATTTATGATGTATTTGTATTATATAAGTGATGTGAAACGCAGATATTTGGGTGGTTTTAATGTACGTAGGAAGCTTAAAGGTTAGAAACTATGAGATTCAACATGTGAGTGTGTAGAGGAAAATAGGACCTCATTTTTAAATTTTTTTCCATGGAGCTTTCAAAATTTCTTTTAGATTTCAAATATGACAGCTTCTATACCCAAAGAAATATATTAGTAAAGGCAGTTTAATAACCCATTCAGCTACATCAGCTATTCTACTTCTTAATTTTTGAAAGCACAGTAAATTGTGACTCACTTTTGTTTTATCGTAGCCTGCAAATGCCTCCTGTGAAAAGTCACACACGGAAACTATTTGGTTGATTTTAGCTGCCTTTATCTCAAAATTCAACAGGGAATGAGACATTCCCAGAACATTCTTTTCCAGTCTCTGAATCAGCTTCTAATAAACATACATTTGGGGGAGAAGGCCTGAGGGGAGGACTCTCACTTAACTTCCTATTGTTTCATTGATAAAAATGATCTGGGGAGCAGAAGAATATATTAACCGTTTCCTTTGGTTTTCCATCGAGAAGGCTGAAAGACATTTCTAAAATAGATCTATTTTCTTTTCATTCTACAGAATAATGCATGAATGATTATAACATATGCTCTATCTCCCTTTTTTTTTCTTTTTTCTTTTTTTTCTCAACCAGTGGAAAAGTGCCTGACACTGTAATCACAACTTGTTGGGTTTTCAATCTGATGCTGTCCCATTTTATCATGGTAGTTAAACGTCCATTCTTGTTCGGTGTGATAAATGTTATGGCCATTTAACAGCAACGAAAAAGAGAGACATGTTAAACCAAATATTGCTTCAGATTGTGTCTTTTATTCTCCTTTATCATCATATCTTAATTTATAGTATAATCATCATTATCACAACTGTCAGCCTCATTTAACCTTCCCTGATCTCCCATGATTCTTTGCCGTCAGGTCTGATTGCCTACCTTCTGCTGACTGGCTGATAATGGCTGACAGATTAGCCCTCCCCAAGAGGAAGACAATGATATATAGAACAGTGCGGCTTGCTCTATATATTAATGAGGAGCTGGCAAAGCTTTGATAAGGCTGCGGAATAATCCATCAGTGCGAGAGGAGCTTGTAAAACTGGAGAAACATTTCATGGGAAAACACCTGGGAAGGATGTAATGACCCAGCAGCTAAATACCTGTCAGCTGTCTTCCCTCGGTTGTAATTAACATCAGATAGCGGGCGTATGGATAACCTAAGAAGTTTATCAACCCCCAAATCCAGTCACATTCTCTCCATGTTGCACCCACCGCTCCGTCTTTTACAACGTATTTAGCAAGCCAGCAATTAATAGCTCATTTTCTTTGGCATTAGGAACTGTTTATCTTCTAAACTAGCTCTTATCAGGGGCTGTTACTATGAAAGGCAGGAGTCATTGGTGCTTTTTGTGTTCCAGTTGTTGCACTTACTCAGCAGAGGCCTGCTTCGCCATTAGATACAATGCTTCAGATGGCTACTTGAGTTTGAATGCACCATTATTACAGGTATTATATGAAATTGCTTGTGTTATGTGAAGGGGATTATAGAGGTTCTGGATCAATAACTTCAGTGGATGTTGGGAGTGATTACAGTGCTCTGTCAATTTTCCCCATTTGGCTGTCAGTGTCGATTTACAACACACCACCTCTTTTATTCACATCAAATCATTCATTTCATTGGTAAATTCTATATATCTCAATTTACTTTAAGTAGCTGATTTGTGTAAAATAAAATGACTTCCTCTTCTGTGTGTGCAACAGACCTAATCCTATATAGTAATAAAAAGTGTAAACACAAGGAAACTCTTTGTCCTTTTAAAGCATCGTGTGGAGTGCTGTGGCTGCCTACTACATAAAATAGTTATCGTTGAAATATTTCCATCACATAGGCTTTGTTTAGACCACATCTAGCCTCTTCGTCTTTATTTTTTAATCATGGTGAGGAACCTCAGACCTACTCAATCTCTTTGAGGACAAGTATATGGACTTGCAAGGCAGGTGTGTTTTCCTGCACCCACTTCCACCTCTGTTCTCACACTGGTAGGTGAGTTCCTGTGTTGCTGTGCAGGCACAGCCTCTGCCTTTAAAAATAAAACTCCAGGACCACAAATGCAGTCTTAAGATATTCGCCTTAAACTGATCAGCAGGCTCATGCTCATGCCTGAGTGTTCCTTTTTTCTTTTTCTTTTTCGTGTGTGTGCACACATGCACATGAATGATGATTGATGGCATGTCTGTCAAAACTTAGGAGAAAGAAGCTCAGGAGCATTTGATGATGGGAAAACTCAAAGAGGCACATGAAATGTTTTAGGACCAAAGTTTAGATTTTCCATATCAACAGCGATTCTCTAGAAGTATTTACACCAGGTAAGATGTTGGGCAAATTCGACCCTATCATTCCACACATCTCAGTGTGCCTGGGATAACGTTTCTTGGGAATTTACTTTTGAACTTTAACTTGACACTTTCACCAATATTTTCTAGTATTTATTATCCAAAAGAGGCTCTTGGAAAACTGTATACTTTCCCACAAATAATGAAAACGTACATAGACGAAATATTTACAAAATCGTCAAAAGTAATCCCTCCAAAAAGCCTCCCCCAACAATTGTCTATGGCTCAAAAAGACAAATGAATAAACCACTAGATTCACCAACCTATTAATGCACACAATTTCTGGTACTGAAGCTATTCAAATAATAGACTAGAGAGGAGGGAAAGGATGTATTTATCGTCTGTCTTGGCATAAAATGTCCTTTGCATAAAAATATACAGATTAATCCTGCACATCTGCAGCTTTCACATTTGTTCATTCACTTCTGTATATTTTTGACATATTTTGCACAAGTTATAAAGCCAAGAGAAAATATAGGATTCTATTAAAAATGTAATGAGTGAAAAGAATCTCCATAAACTGTGTTTATATTTCCTGAAAAGCTCTATTGTCCCAGGGAGCATAATATTAAATTGTCCCAGGGAGCATAATATTATTTAATATGCAACTAAAATCAAAGATCTTCAAAATCTACTATTTCTATGCCCATTACAAATCAGCACCTTCATGCAAGGTGCTAGGTTCCCAGAGTTAGGTGCAACTCAGTGATACAAGGAAAAATGTTCTCAGCAACATCAGTATTAGTATAACACGGAAATGGAAGTAGAAAAAGGAGAAGAGGAGCAGGTGATGATCTCCCAAAGTACACGCTCACACCTGACTGACCTTTCTGTATCACAAGGTCTTGGGTCACTGTATTTCTGGGTCCTTCCTTAATCACATCATGGCACAAGCCAGCCTGTTTGACTACCAAGCTCTTCATTAGTCACTGATAATGCTCAGGCTGGACAGAACAGAAGAGTCATCTTAATTTTATAGTAATGAAATGGAAGTCCACATGATTTGCTTTGATATGTCCATGAAGAAAGATTAGATTAAAATTCCAAACTTTTTTCCTGTAAAATCAGAAATGGTTTCAATTCAAACATGCATATCAACTGGTATTGATGATTCAGCTTAAATCAAAGGAAATATTTTGAACAGGTCAATACACCCACACTGGGAATGGAGAACAGAGCTAGGAGTGAAAAAGGATCCATAGATGTTTAAAATACGACCCTTGCCCTCACAGAGTTAATAGTCTACTTGGAGAGATAAGACATAAACTAATAGAAAATGAAATTTAAAGAATATCATGGTACTGCCACAGTAAAAAAAAAAAAAAAAAAAACTATAGGACTCAATAATCTTAACTGTCAAATTAGCTTTATAGTCAATAACTATTATGAATCAGGTAGAAAAATCTCACTTTTAGCTGGGATAACCAAGAAAAGAATTACAGAGTAAGTGAGATTTTAACAGAACTTGGCATACGA
>NW_006434373.1:1816287-1856727 GCF_000325575.1 Pteropus alecto
GCATTCCTGAGCATACAAAAATCAATGCAATTACTCTTAAAGGAAAGTTGAATTTGATGGAAAATTATAGCATGAATCTGGTATTCAGGTTGATATATGACAAGCTACTGTTTAGAAAACTCTAGTTTCAAAGGAGCAATAATTCACTTTTAAATAGCAATTTATAAAAGACGGCAGCCTTTAATATACAAAGCCCCAGAGTTATGTCTGACATTACACAAAGGATATACATATTGCATAACCATTTTCAAACAATAATAAAAAATTCCGATTAAGAATTTATATGCATCTCTGAAGCAGCTACCAAATCCACTTAGGGAAACAATGCACTTTGACAAAGTTACAGAAAATATTAAGTTACTAATAGTCAACCAAAATTCAATTACAATTTAATAACAAACCCAAAACTAAGGGAATATCCAGAATGCTGGTGTTCTGGTAATATATCAAGGTGAAATGAATAGAATGAGCCATGAGCCCAAAGTTACACTTTACTTAGTGATCTGTACTAAATATGACATAGACATCATGAAAAATAAAAGAGCTATATCAATATTACAACTTAATGAGTGACTGAGAAAAGGCAGCCCTCAGTTTGTGGAATTTTCCTATCCTAATTGGTTAGCAAGAACTGGAAGAGAAAAGAAATATATAACTAGCATAATCTTCTGGGTCAAAATAATTTTCATTACTTTATTATGAGTGCTGTGCTAATCGTGGAGTGAACTTCCTCCCTTCTTCCTGCTTCTCCCTTCAGGATACATTAAGAAGGCAGCTCGGTTACCAGATGGCATTTGAAAAGGCCATCCCAGAAGATGTCATGTATTTACTTGTGAAACTCTTCCTAACACCAGAAATAGGACCTAGCATATAGTAGGCACTAAGTAAATATTTTGGAAGAACAGAATAAATGAATGAATGAATGAATGAATGAATGATGCTATCCAAAAGATAAATGACAGTGTCAATTGGTGTGGGTAGGGCTTTATTAATCCCCTCATACTTGCGTTTTTCTAAAAACAAAGCTAATTTTCTAAGTGTTAGTAAATTATTAATGGTATATCTTTGAGCTCTGAATTCTCTTTAAATGAGTTTAATTTTGATTAGTAAGCTTTTATCCATTTGCCATATAATTTTTGTTCAGAGAGAAATCAGTGTGATTTAGGTTGAAAATATGATAGGACCATTAAAAATAATATTGGTGTATTTTACATCTCCATGACTGTTTTCATAACTGGCAATTTCTACATCTTAATCCCGTCCCCTTTTTTACCCATCTTCCTACCCCCTCCAATCATCAAAATAAGTCATTAGTATTGCAATAACTATGTGTAGTGTCAGGTGGGTACTGGACTTATTGGAGTAATCATTTCATAAGTTATATAAATGTCTAATCACTATGTTGTACATATAAAACTAATATAATGTTGTATATCAACTGTAACTGAAAAAAATTAATGTATTTTAAAAAATGATATTGGCTCTCTGTGAAGTATTGGTGCCATCTTGAATCCTGTGTTTTAGACAATTTTGAAAATGTCAGGGTAAGACTCATGCAGAAGCCTTGCTGACCATGAGAATTACTGACCTGGAACAGTGACCTCCAAGTGACCTGAAGGGCTTTGCAATTTTTATTTAGTTTTGAACTTTCTCTATGTTGTTGCTGTTTTCAATTTGTCAGAACTGGGAGGGCATAAAAGCTCCTACTGTGTGTGAGTGTGCACTTATTCAGAGCTACAAGCCTGCTTTGGTCTAATATGAAGGACATCTCATGTAAACTTGTCATATGCTGAAGGCAGACAGAGAAAGAGGAAATTCTGTTTGCCATTTTGATTTAAAATAACTAAAACCACTGAAGAGCAGTCAGTGAGTGGATTGAAAAAGTGTTCCTTTTTCCTTCTTCTGAATGCTGCTTCTTTTTAACAAATATCCATTGTTATTAATTCGGTTGCTACTTTTAAAAGCAAGTGTTTCCGTTTTAACTCTGCTTCCAGGACCTAACCCTTAGTAATGGGCAGGACGGAGGGAAAATAGTTAATGGGAATTTTGGGGTGACACATTTAACAGTTCAAATGAAAAATAACTGAATACTTAGCCCACCTAAAGTAGTTTATCCCCATGGGGCCTGCAGTGTTTAGCGTTACTTAGTATGACCGCGTTCGGGCCAGAACTGAACGCTCCACAGAGAAGCATGTTATTTGTGGTCTATTTAGGCTGCTGTTTCTTGTAGGGAGAATTCCTTTTCCTTGAGAGAACACTTTAACCCAAAAAGTGAGATGAATGTAAGTGCTATCAATAATGAACTGTTACCGAAGGTGAAAAAGCATTCCTAGTTGGAGGGGAAATAAAAGCTGAGAGGGGCGGGGTGGAGGCTAGCTTGCAAGTAATCCAGTATTTTCTTTGTAATTCCATATTCCAAATCGCTTCTTCCTTTCTCTATAAAATATTTGACAACACTGGTTCTCTGTCTTCTTGGGTTATTATTTGACCTACTAAAAGGATGGAGGGAATATTAATGATTTTTGGATTCTGGTTTCTTAAAACAAAACAAAAATGCACAGTCTCTAAATGTGAATTTGCATTGTGAAACAATCCCATTGTGCTTCAAGATCCTGAAATGTTGCATTCTCAAGTCCATTACCCCCGTGTGTTTCCACACACAAAAAAGTGTGCTGCTGTTGTGTCTGTGTACCCACAAGGAACTTGGGATGTTAGAGAAGTGAGGTCTTCCACACCTAAAGGTGGGAGCAGGCTCCATTTTTTTGAGGAAGGAGGGAAGGAGGAGGAGGTGTGCTATAGTAATCTGATTAAAAATTCTAACATTCAAAGGTGTCTTCCACATAGCAGGAGTGCGGCATGCCACCTCCTAGATAAAAATGCACTGAGCTGAATAGACATGGTTTCACTCCCCAGCCTGAGTTCTGCTCCTCTTGGGCCCAAAGGTTTTCTTCTTGAGGAAGTGTCTGCATACCTCCTTCCTTTTGTCTCAACCAGAGGGTTTAATAGCTGAAGTAACTGAAAAGGACTAACAACAGCAAGGCTCTGGTTTCCAGAGTAACCGTAAAAACAGACCCTAGTCTCCATGGCAAAGAGAAAAGCTATTTGCTGCAGCCTTTTCAGACCTTGAGCAGACACTGACAGTTTTCCTATAATCACCCCCGATTATTTGTAGCAACTAACTATATTATAATGTTAACTATAGGAGGTCTTTGAAAATATGTGGGCTAAAAAAAAAAAGGAAAAAAAAATATACTGGGTTTTCCTTTGCCTTAGCTATGAATACATTATCACTTTAAAATTTATAAAATAATCCGTTCTAATAATTTGACCCAAAGTGGGTAATGTTCATCTTCCAGCTTTCTTTCTTCAATTCTCTTAAGGTATCTACATCTATTTAGAAGTCTGCATGTAGTCTTAAGTATCTTGAATGCTTGCATTTCTAGCAAAGAGCAAAGTGAGGATAGATGTGCAATATTTATACAATTCGTTTAATCTCCTATGGATCGACTGTCTTTTATCCAAGGCTGCTGTTTCTTTCAGTCATTTGCAAGATATGCCCAAATTATCTATATATATGTGCATGCATATATACGCATCTGTGTGTGTGTGTGTGCACGTGTGTGTGTGTGCGTGTGTGTCCTTTATCTGCGAGGCTACAAAATCAGCAATTCCATTACCTAAATTGCCACTGTGCATCATACATGTGGCTGTGGCTCATTCTGGTTAGGTTTGCCAAAGGTTTGTTTCTTGTGCACAGAGTTGTAGCCTGCCTTTTGGCCTGTCTGCATTTCTTTGCTGTTCTTCACTTGAACATGGAATAAACTTAAATTTCAGTCTCCATCATTTATTTAAAAACCAAAATCTACCTATAGGGCAAATTTGATGATTAGGCTTTTTATATGTTTGATTATTAGTATTATAGGGTTCATATAGTTCCAATATTAAGTCTATGCAAGTTAACTGCCAGTGAAAACAAGGTGCAATGTTACTAACCATTCTTTTCTAAGACTCTCTCTTTCTCTCTCTCAGTCACACACACAAACATGCAGTTAACTATGGGTGCATATATTACATGCCACATTTCAAATTTTCTATGTATGTCTAAGAAGATGACTATCAAAATATTACATTAGTAGAAAAATACTTTGTTTTAATTTTCTGGGGGAATGTACATATCTTCTCTTTACGACATACAACTGAAAAAAATATGATTAAAGCACAAATAAAAATCACTGAACTTTTATTCCATGTATAAGAGTTTCCACTGAAAGTTTTCAACTTGCCTTTGTTAGTTAAAGTTTAGAGAATAAATTTGGGGAATAAATATGTCATGTCGCTTAGAAATTGCCTCATTTTAAAATGGCACAATTAAAAACATAAAATAAACCTTGCCCAATAATGTAGATGTTTATTGGGCAAGGTTTAGATATTAATCAAGGTCTGAATTTAATTCTCTCAATCATTTATTAAAAACAAACATACATACACTTTGACTAAAAAATTCTGGGTACATACATGTTAATCTCCACTTAAAAAACATCTCAAATGACTAAGGCAGAAAAGGTTGCTCCAAATGGCTGAAACTGGAGCATTTGTCTAAAGTGCCTGATTTATAAACAGAGCACTTCAACCCCCAAAGAAATCAGATCGATGGGTAATAAAGCCCCTTTTTTTTTCTGATTTTGTGTTTCTTCCCCAAATCTATTTGAAAAAAAAATTCATGTTCTTCAAAGGGAGGGACCATTCCCAGCAGATGGTCCACAGGTTCAGTGCAGTGTTTACTTTTTAAGGAGGGCCTGTTGCTGGGCTGGCTCACCTCCCAGGCCAGCCTCTGCTGGAAGAGGGAAGGAAAAATCTGTACCCATGTTCTGTGTTGGAACAGGGGAGAAAGCAGTAAACATGGTGGGACCTCCACCAGGATCACAAGGAACAACTCCCAAAGTAAAAAGAGACTGACTTGAATCCCAACGATGTCACGTCTTCTCTCTGTCCCAAAGTCTCTATTTATCTATCAGATTGATCTCCGCTGTATGCCTCACTCCTATTACATGCTGGGTCTTATAAATTGCTTAAAGATAAAAGCTTATCCTGCTGTAAAAAGAAGTAAGATATAATATTGAATTTGCACTAAAATGAAAGTTTCCTGGTGCCCCTTATATATTCAAAATTGCTGTTTTCTTGCAGTGAATGTAATTCACTGTCTTTTCCAAAGTATAATCCCGTAAGGGTTTGACCAAACAAGAATGCTCTAATGATTGCAAATGGCTCAAATATTCTGTCCAGTGAGTTAAGTGATAAAAGTTTCTATGTTAAAAGAAATAATAAGTGGAATTTCACACATATTATAGTAATTGTGAAGCATCCAATTTACATAGAAATAATGTGAAAGAATTCTGACCATGGTGTTTTAAGTGAATCATTACATGCATTGCTGATACATTTAGAAGCTGCAATACTCCAGGTATGTTTCTTTTAGCATAATAAGTCCTGTAATGGAGCCTTTAAAAGCTTAAAGTGTATAGTTAGATTAACCTTTCTGTTGTAAGGTTTTATCCCCCGAAAAGAAAGCAGAAGAGAGAAATAGGGAATCATTAAAAAGCCAATTAAAGCAATAACCCCTTTATTTTCTCTAACCAATGGCTCCTTTGAGGCCCGTCTTCTACTTCTCATCATTTTATTCGCTACTTTAGATTTTTGGTAAAATTTGGTTATTTTTTTTCTCCTTGTTTAAGATCCAATATTTCACCGAAATTCTTGGACAAAGCAGAGTGGTGATTCTGAAAGGATGTTCGTCTCTTAGAGGTTAAGGCCAATTTCTCTGACTAGAAAGGTAGGTTTCTCGGACGACTTCCGGACTTAAAAAATTTGTGCCATCCAAAGCAAAATATTCTGGCTTCTCTCCTCCTTAGAAGAGATAATTAGAAATGTTGCTCTTGCTTTCTACTTTCCCAAATTAGCCTTTTATAGACTTAATATTTTTATTCCAGCAAGAGGGCATGTCTGCTTTGCCTTATTCATTTATATAATTTAGTGAATTGGTTATTAATACATGCATTATTATAAATGTTATTAATAAAATGAACAAGCAAATCACCCTTGATCAATTTTTCAATTCATTTGGAGGTTACCCACAGGAAAGATGGGTGGGTAAGTGTGTTAGGTATCCTAAAAAGTGAGGTGCTCTATGTGTGTAGCCTTCTCATCAAATTCTTTTCTTTTCTATGGTTCTTAATTTCTTAAGTCCTTTGTCATTTTTATTGCATCTAGACCAGGGTTTCTCAGCTTTGGCTCTATTGATATTTTGGACCAGATAATTCTTTGTTTAGGTAAAGGGTTGGGGGGGCAGCTGTCCCGTGTGCTAGAAAATGCTGGCCTTTACCCACTAGATACCAGGAGTGTCATCCTCCTCCACCTCAGCAGTGACAATCAAAATTTTATCTGAATATTGTTACATTGCCCCTGGAGAATCTCTCCCCGCTCCCCATTGAGAACAGTTGAAAACCATTATTCTAGATCTTAAGGACATGAAAATTATAAAGCTCTTAGCTGCTTTCCTTTCATCAGGGACTAAATATGGTTAATTCAATCAAGCCTATAGTTTCAACACTCCAAATAACCTAGAGTTTCAGATGATTTCTTTAAAAAAAAATTTTTTTCAGACACATAATAAAATAAGGAATAAAATAGAAATGGTTAGTAAATAAAATTCTTATTTTTCTGAAGCCCTTTCTTTCTGATTAAACTTTAATACTTTTGGATAAAAGAGAATAAGTGGAGCATCTGTCTATTTTCCCATTTCATGTTCTTGAGGTCTAGAAGAAAAAGAAAAGGATGAACGGTGTACAAGTATCATTAGCTGGTCTGTCTGCTTTGGCATGCCTGATCTACAGCGGTCAAAATCAAAGCTGATACAAAGATCTTATAAGCACTTTATAATGTTTCGAGAAGAGATACAGTATAAAGTATGTACATCCAACAATAATATCTTACTTCATGCATTTTACTTTACAGTTTACTGTTTTCTAGCACATCATGTCATTTAATTTTCATAAAGCTGCCCAAATTTTGAGATCATTTGTTCAAATTCTAAGGCCATCTGGCCATTCATTCATCATTCACCCGTCCATCCACCCACTCATTCACCTACCAACCCATCCATCCATCTACCCATCATCTGTCCATCTACTCATCCACCTACTTATCCATCTAGCTATCCATCCACTCATTCACTCATCCATTTATTTAATATATATTAAGTCTTTGCCTTTCCTGTTCACTCTGCGAAAACTGTTTGCCAGGCATTGTAAGGGGGCAAGAGTGATTCCAACATGATTCCTACATGTAGCAATTTAACAAATAAAGAAATGATCTTGGCTAGACAAATTTACCTCACCAGTGTTTCTGTCTACCTGCTAGGATGGCCAATGAAGTAATAATATACATATGTATTTTATACACACACATTCCAGACTGAGAAGAAAATTCCCTCACATTTAATAAGCTGGCAAATATGACAATGGAGCAAAAATCACACACATTGGCTCCTTAATGCTTTTGGAAATGGGGTCAATATTTTGGAAGAATATATCATTTGTTATACAAATTTTATCGTGTGCCGTATATTTTAATATGTACATGTGTATGTAAATATATATACATATATTCACGTACATATGAAGTTATTTGAATTATATGTTTCACATCACTTCTACCCACCACCCTGTGAAACTGAGGTAAACCTCTCAACATTATGAGCCATGTCTTATTTATCTTTGTAGTCCCAATATTTATATGCCTATTACATGCATTCTATAAATGTTTGATAAGTGAATAAATGATTGAATGCCAGACACTATGGCAGGGGCTGAAGATAAAGCAAGACCCCGTGCTTGCTTTTAAGAAACGTTTTGTCCAGTAAGAGATTTGGCCTAGACAGAATGATTAAGGCCCAGGGTGACCCAAACAAAAGGAAGAGTGATCAATTTTGCCGGATGGTTGGGCAGAGATTAGAGAAGATATCAAAGAAGGGGCGAGCTTGTGGTTTGGCCCTGTGAAAATAGCAGACTGAATCATGCTCTAAATCTCCATCAAAAAAGCAGCTCAGGATTTGTTTTAAAGGTATGAATCCACCAGGATGGAGAGGGAAGGAACGGTGAGAGCAGCAGCACAATTTGGGGAGCTGGGAAGTAGATGGGTGATTGGCAACTGATTTGAAAGATGCAGGAAAGCCACACTTCAGCAAGTAGTGGGGAGGACTGAAGAGTAACTAATGTCACAGAACAGAATTTCCCAGTCTCAGTAATTGCCAGCATCAGGGACCTTTGAAATCTGTGAGTCAAATGGCGATAAAAACAGGCAGATTAATTAAAAGTCTCCTTTAGAAGAGGTCAAATACCTGGATCCCTATTTCCAATAGAGGCAGGATGGGGAATGACCTCCCCTACCCCAATCCCAGCAGAAGACCTCCAGAGTGAGCAAAGCAAGAGGTTGCAGCACAGTTGTATCCAGGAGCACCACACTAAAGACCGGGAAAAGAAGTAAACATTTACATCTTCAACTGTTTCCTCTCCTAGGACCTCATAATGTGAGCTATCAGGCCTCCTATAGTAAGACAGGAGGTTGGGTCATTGATTAAGCGAACAAAAAAAAAAAAACCTAAGATACTAATATTAAAGTCTGGTACCTGTGAACCTGACCTTATTTGGAAACAGAGTCATTATAGATGTAACTAGTTTAGATGAGGTCATACTGGATTAGGCTGGACCCTTAATCCAATATAATCAGTGTCCTTAGAAGAGGGACACAGAGACACACAGAGAAGAGGCCTTGTGCTAGAGAGGCAGAGGTTAGAGTGATGCATCTGTAGGCCAAAGACACCAAGGATAGTAGGCAACATCAGAAGCTGGAAGAAACAAGGTATGCCCCCACGCACATACACACACACAGGTTTCAGAGGGAGCACAGCCCTGCTGACCCCTTGGTTTTAACTTCTAGCCTCCAGACCTGTGCTAGAATAGCTTCCTGTTGTTTTAAGCTATCCAGTTAGTGGTACATTGTTGTAGCAGCTTCAGAAAATTGATACAGTAAGGAATTAGAAAAGACAACAACTCAAGTTGGAGTCAGCCAGTACTGTAAAGAAAACAGGGGCTCTGAGGATAGGACTCCTGGTGTAGTCTGCTGCTCCACGGACAGAAAGGGAGAACAGCTGAGACAGCAGGACCACCCACTGCCACACCACAGCAGGCTTCTGGCTGGGAGAGGAAACTCTGACTGTGGCGTGGGAAAGAGACCACCAGGACCAGCATCTGAGCCACCCTATTTAGTAAGGCCACCGTCACAGTGTAGCCAGACAGTCCCCAGCAGAAGGAGAGCATTCAAGCCCCTGCCCCTAGCAAGGTTTTCCAAACTAACAATCTTTCCCAATCTTTCTTCAAAAGTCTAGTGGACAAGACCCAAGGCATAGGCCCTCATTCCATCGTTCAGCCATGGGCGCCTGCTCTCTGATGAACTCCGGGCCCTGATCCAATATGCCTATAGCCCTTGTACTAGACAACAGACACAGAGGTGGGGGTGTCCCTTCTCTGATGAAATCTGGATGGGTTACTCTAGGACAGGGGTCCCCAACCTCCGGGCTGCAGACTGGTACCAGTCCATGACTGGTTAGGAACCGGGCCACACAGCAGGAGGTGAGTGACAGGTGAGCAGGCGAAGCTCACGGCAGCCGCTCTCCAGAGCCAGCATCACCACCTCAGCTCCATCTCAGATCATCAGGCATTAGATTCTCATAGGAACACCAGTCTCTGGTGCCAAAAAGGTTGGGGACCGCTGCTCTAAAACACTTCAATTTGTAACCAGATCTAAACAGCACAAGGAAACAGAAACTGTCTTTTCTTTTTAAAATAGCCATTCCTAGGGGAATAAAATAAGTCAAATCAATACTTTTGCTCTCTAAACGTACCCTGCAGCCCTCATCAGCCAGGTTTGGGTCCTGGCTTTCCCTCACCCTTGAGTCTCAAGTCCATGTAATTTCCTGTGATCTTTGACCTTTGACCTGTTTATTTAGCTCATCACACTGGACTCTTTTTGAGCTTTAGGCTCGAGTCAGGTACAACCATGGGTCAAAATCTAAAACTGTCTTAGAATTGGCCAAACTAAGAAAGGCCTTTCTGGTCAATGCATATATGCTTAGATACATTTTTAAACATGCCCATATTTATTTACATTTTTAATAAAATGAGACTCTCCGAGCAGAACAAATTAACTGTCTTCTAATATGGCCTAAACTCCTCAAGGGCCTCATTCATCCTTTGGCCTCCAGAGATAAATACCATGCCTGGTGTGTAGTAGACACTTCATTAAGTGTTTGCTGAATGGAAATGAACTGTCTTGTCATTCCCAGACACTGTTAATCTAATCAGTTCACTTATTAGCTTGAAAGACATGAATTTCTCTGAGAGTAGAGAACTAGAGGTCTCCCCCAGGACCTGCCTGAACCCAGCTAAGGGCATTATCCATGACAGGCTGATGGAAAAGAGCTGAGAATCATACCTTCTTCTTCTAGCTCCACCTGGTTAAAGATGTCAGTCTGCAGTGCTATTTACCTGGACACATGCGGCATCCACAGTTTTCAACTCTGAGACTAAGGATACTCCAAACTGGGGGTGTGTACATGACTCACTGGTGGGTGCCTCCCTGAACCACCCGGTTGCTGGGAAGCTCTGCAGTCAAGATCCATTTCGACCGCAGAGCGCTAGGTTAACCACGGAGAGCTCTGCTGTGCTCCCCCAGTGATCGTGAGCATAATCATCATTATCATCAAGTTTAATGTGTCTCACCCGCAGCACACAGTCATCCCAGGAGACACATGGCTCCAAACCATATGCGTCTGATTCACCTGGGCTTCTGAAAGAGCTGTGAGCATCAGCTTGCAGGAGAGAACTCATCAGAAAGTCAGTGATGTTGTCTTTCCACTAGTTCTGTGAGCTCAGATGCATGCCCCATTGCAATGTCATTTGGCCAATCTCCCATTTCATCAACTCATCTGCATCATTCTGCTCTTCAGATTCGAAATAACTTGTCGACTAGGTTTTGCTACATAATAACCCATCCCTGAAACTTAGTTGCTCAGAAAATTTATTATTTTTCACAATGTGGGTGCTGGATAGTCTCTCTGCTGGCCTTGCATAGGCTCACTCAAATGGCTGTGTCCAGCTAGAGGCCTGGCTGAGCTGACCAGGTCTGTTGGCGGGGCTGCTGCAGTTCTCCATGCGGTGGTTCATTCTCCAGTGGGCTAGACCAGCTCCCTTACATAGGGGTCTCTATGTGGTATGTCAAAGGGGTAGAAGCTGCAATATATCGTTTCCACTCTATTGCATTGGTCAAAGGAGGTCACAAGCCAGCCAAGTCTAGGGGCACAGAAATAGATACTACCTCTTGAATGGGAGATGGGCCAAATGATATTGCAATGGGGCATGCATGTCCAAATGGAATAAATCTGTGGCCATATTCTGCAATCTGCCACAGGAATAAATTTGGCTCAGAATCCTTTCACTGATTCTTTAATTTAGTTCACCCTTCACTGAACCCCTGCCATGTGTTAAGTGGGCATTGCAACTGTGCTAGAGATACAGACATGAATAATGCTGGGTCCCATTCCTTACGGTGTGGCTGGAAATATCAAAGAAGTCAGTTTCAGGACCAGTGCCACAGATAAGTCTGGGTGCTATGTGAGCATAGAGCGATGCTCTTGGTGGGGTCACAGATTCCAATGAAGGCCTCCTAGGGAAGATGATGGTGAGTTAGACCAGAAGGTTGAGCTGGATTTGCATTGGAGAAAGGACAGCATTCCAGGGAGAGGGATCAACAGAAGCAAAACCAAGCAGGCAGAAAAGAGGGTTTACTCAGCAGTGACTGGCCACCTATTCTGCGTGAGGCTCAGCAGAGCATGGGCGGGAAAGATTTAAGGCAATGTACTCATCACCACAGTTTAGTACAGAATATAATGGGCACTAACAGAGTGGCCCAGTGATACAAAGAGAGCAGAGAAGAGGGAGCTACCATGTGGAAGAATAAAAATTCCTTCCACAGAGGTCATGGAGCTTCTCACCAGGCCTTACTTTGTCCCTCCTTTTTATGAGTCACCCAGTGGCCCAACCTTTTTCTCCTCATACTGCTGATGAAAATATTTTCTCTAAAGTCCAACCCTCTGGTTGTTTCCTTAAAGATACAGCCCAAATGTGTGTCTGACTCTCACCTTGGTTCTGAGTCCTTCTAACCTTAGCAATCCATTCAAGATAGATCCTAAAAATGAATTCTTAGATTGTCATGTTGGGGATGAGAGCTTTAAGAAAGGTAATTTCTACATGCAAGTGGCCACCACATCCCACCAGTTCTTCCTGGACAATGCATGCTTTTGCTCTTCCTTTTTCATCTCTACTGCCCAACTTCAAACCTTCATCTTTTATTTGTGCCCTGCAATCACCTCCTAGCTAGTCATTCAGTCTGCAATGTTACTACCCTCCCTTTCACCATCTGCGCAGCGGCCAACATTGTCTTCTAAAAAACAAAATTTCATCACAGAATGCCTCTGCTTTTAAACTTCAAATGGCTTCCTATTGTCAAACAAACAAACAAACAAAGAAACATATAGCATCCTGTCTGCCATGTCATAGTTAAAAATTTAGTGAATAATTATTGCATGCATACATTAATAACTGGATGAGGAAAGATATTTTTTCAAGCTTAGACACTGATCATAAGAGTTGCTTGCCTTCTTCCTTGAAACCCAGATATTTATTGGCATTCGAGAAGGCCACTTGAAAAAAAGGTTCAGACACATGACAAATGGCTTCTAAAAGGTGGAAATGACATGACCCCATATGGGGAGCAGCAGTGATTGGGAGGAGAAAGTTCCAGGCATGGGAGGTATACAGCCTCCAGAATGTGGTTATTACACCATCAAAAATATGCCCTTTGCAATTACTTATCAGTCGTGTGCCTTTTAAGTAAGCGTTCCTTTTTGTTCTTCCTTAGTCTTAGTGAGTTCTATCTCAGCTTGCCAGAGCCTGAAACAAAGCTCTTTGCTAAGGCTTTATTATGAATGCAACAGGGGGAAGTGAGGGCAAAGGGAGATGGTAGCAAAGCAGGAATAAGAAAAGGCAGGGCGCCCGGACCCTGGAGTTGGGTGGAGTTGTGTGGCTCTGGCCGGCCCTGCCCTAGGGGAGACTGTGTGACAGAAGTGAGGACTGTAGGCCAGTGGCTAAAGCCTATTATTTGGAACGTGGCAAAAGCATGGATCATGGCTGGTGCTGACCCAGCCAGTAGGCAGACAACCTGCGGGGGCAGGTGGGGTCAAGCAGATTGACCATGATACATAAATGGGCCTGCTACAAAGTCTTTCTGAAAGGCAGTCCAACTCTGGTGGCAAGAGGATCGGGGCAGGGAAGGCATCTCTGCCCATGGCTGCTTTGGGTGTGTAGAGGCAGCACAGAGTGCCGAGATATCTCATGATGGTCCCAGAGAAGACTCTCATGGGAAAGAAGCTCAGGCAGTGGGCTACTGCTGACCATCACCCTCTCCACCTCAGGCATGGCCATGATGGCTGCTGCGTGTTCCTGCCTATGGAAGCCAAGTCATATGTCCTACAGAGGTATGTGGCCACAGTGCCTCGGAGAGAATTCTCTTACACAAATCAGAACTCTCTACTTCAAAATGTTCAGTTATGGAAGAGGAGGGGAAAGACAGAGAAGGGTGAGCACAAAACTGTAAGGTTAAAACTGTCTAAGTGGACTTCCCATTCTACTACGTAGGATGGGGTTATTGTGAGGATTAAGTGAGATGATGAGTAAAGTGTTTAGAACAGTGTCTGGCACATGATAAACACTTCATACATGCTAACTACTATTACTATTATTGATGTTATTACCAGTGCTATAAAGAAAACGCACAGGATGCCGAGCAAACATAAATGAGTAAATAAATATAAATTTGGTCTACGTGAAGCAGTGTGCTGGGACGGCGAGCTCAAGTCTAAAGGATTAAAGGACCCAGCTGTGTGTCACACGTAGCTGATATGGTTTAAGTTTCAGGAATTACAGGGAGACTTCTTTGGGGCGGGGGCATTCCGCCTACCACGCTGACCAATAGTGTAACTAGAAATTCGCTTCCAAGAAGGTGAACTGGAGTTCCTTTTGTATAGCCATCAATTTGGTGGAAACATCTTGTATAATGTAACAGAATAGGCAGGCACCACAATGCCAAAAGACTGCAGTCTCTGCGGAGTAAACCAGTGAAGCTATAATTCTTACTTATGCCTGTGTCCTCTGTGGATCAAAGGAGCTCTGTGCCCCGACCTCCCCCCTCTCCCACCAGTAGGATGGCAGCCTTCCTAAACACAGCCAGTTTCTGTGCAGAGGTAGAGCAGAGCTCTGGAGAGTCCTTGCCAACAAGGAAACCTTTGACGCAGAAGTAACATCTGTCATGAAAGTCCACCCCACCTAAAAGTGGGCCAGACGTTGCAATCCTGCCATGCGCCCAAAGGCGGGGAGCCAGCAATCCTGGTGAACCACAAACGTGACCACCACCACAGCTACTAGCTATTGGGCACTTGCAACGTTCCAGCACTGTGCAGTGTTTCAGAGAAAGTTGCTAATTTCAGAAAAACAGCTGACTTCAGGACCCAGGCTCAAAGTCAGTGCTCACATATTTTTTAAAGCACTGCCTTCAGCACAGTTATGAGGCTTTCAACTATCAAGGACTATTTTCTTCTCTAAACCAAAAGATAAACATGTTCTCTGGGTGTGTCAATGACTTACAGACTAAAGAAGATGCTACTGTTCTCACCTTTGCTTTAAGAAAGGATTATGTCATGTGTGAGACAGGTCAATTAACAGGGCAATAAGGACTGCCACTCATTCATTCCTCTTTTCCCCTAAAAAAGCAGTAAGGATTTAAAATATATATTTATCCAGCTTCTCTCCCCCCCACCCCCCACCCCCCCGCTTCAAGATAAGGTCATATTCCATACACAAATACCAAAATAACTATCTGAGTAAATATGGAATTATAAATAATGAAAATGGATTCCAAAGACACAGCAAGATTTAAAGAAGGCCCTGTGCACGGTTGACTCCATAAAATATCCTTCTAAAAGGATAGTTTTTTCCTTCGCATTAATTAAAATTAATTATGATGACACCAAGCATGTCAAGGAGATAACTAAAATCTAAAACATTGTAAATGTTTACAATAGTCCAAAATATCACTTTACAAATCAGAAAGACATACACACTGCCTTCGCCAGCCATTGCAGATGGGACAGTATGCTAGAATATGTCTAGTGTAAATCTCTATATTCATACAGGGGCTGTCATGACCAAAGGTGAAATACATTTTGGAATGAAAAAAAATTGTAGTAGAAAGAAAGGAAAAGGTAAAGAGCCATGTATTTTAGGGGATGAATTTTTCATGCAGTTTTAAAAAAGGGAAGAAAAATGGACTAGTCTTAAAAGTATCTGCAAATACATGCTACTCTCTGTGTTTGGATGAGGAACAGGTCAGCTCTCTTCAGCCCAAAAGTGGTACTCCAGCTAACTGTCTGCTAGCCCTTGGAAAACAGGGAAATACCATGATAGTCTCAAAGCAGACAGGAAGGAGACAACAAGAATACCAATTTCCTAGTCTCCTTTCCTATTCAAGATGAGCAACGAAAAAAGAAGCCAGTAGGGAGTCTATTAAACTGTACTGCCACAGGAAACAAAGGGAAAAATCTTTCAAGATGTAGAGAAAAGGCATACTAATGAAAAGCATCTACTGTGGAAAACCAAGGAAAATTCTACAAGTGTTTGCTTTGTGTTCTTAGTAATAATCCATAAAATATACACTACATGAAAACCAGGAGAAAGAAAACAGAAAGAAGACAAAGACTATGATAAAAAGGAACAGGGCTGCAAAGATGGGGAAACGGCCAAGAGTTACAAAGAAAGTAAAATAAAAGAGCGGAATTAAAACTTTCGCAAAAATCATCATTTACATCTAGTAAGATGTTTTCCTCCACCTCTTTCTCAAAATAATAGTAATAAATTGCAAAGTCATATAAACTACAGTACCTATTTAGTCGGTAGAGAAACAAATATCAAAAATTTGTATAATTCTTATAAACCAATAAAAGTGAAAAAGCTGTTCAGAATAACCATACAACATAAAACATTAAAATAAATATGATGAAACATATGCCTTTATCAAGCAAACAGATAGAAATAAGAAGCATATAATATTCCTAGATAAGAAAGCCATTAAATGTATTATAAGAATGTCAGTTCACCCCCAAATTGAAATAAATTCCAGTAAAAATCGAACAACATAGTTATTCAAATATTAACTGTTATATTAAAATACATAAGGAAGTATAAATGGGTAAGAAAAATAAATGTCATTAAGAGAAAAATAAAGGCGTGAACCATCGCTACATTTTAAAACATACTATATAAGACTACACTAATTCAAATAGTGTAGAACAGCCAGAAAACTAAAGAGCTCAATGGTATACACACAAAAAGCAGAAACAGAATCAAACATTTTTCATTTTTTAATGTAATATAAGAATGCATTTTAAACCAAGGGAGAAAAACTGAATTCTTTGAAACAATTGTTCAACTACTCATAATAGGTAAATCAATTTTGACACTTGTACTCACATCATGCATCTAAATAAACTACAAAAAGATTACTGCCACAACACCATAAAAGAACTAGAGAAAGAAACTATATATATAAATATCAGATATGAAGACAGATCTTATAAACATGACATCAAAGTAGAAACACTAAAGATAATTTTGATATATCTGACATCCTAAAATTTTCATACTCTTTTAGATATACAAGAACAAATGACAAGTTGAGAAAAATATTTAGAAAATATTCAGTACCTGAAAGGCTATTAAATATCTCAATATGTAAAGAGTACTTGCAAATGGATAGGGAAAAGTATCGCCATAGAAGTATAGACTATGGATACAAATAGGCAGTTTAGAAAGTCAGACCAATAAAAAGACAGTTATCATGTGAAAAACCATTATCTTCACCACTAACCCAAGAAATACAACTTAAAACTAGATACCATTTTTTAATAGTCAAAAACGGCAAATATATTTTTTAAATAATAATAATCAGTCTGTCACGTGTAGATAGGAATCAGGAATCATTCTCATACCTTATCGATGAGTATGTCCATTTGTGAGAAATTTCTGGTGTGCATATTTTCAATGTGTCTCAGGTGCCTCGTAAATGTTTACCTCCTATTAAATCAGCAATTGTATTTCATGATTTCTCCCCCTAAGGAAATAATAAGAAATATACACTAAGATTTTGACCACGCATGTAAATTGTAATTTTTTATATCAGAGTTGGGGAATAAAAACCTAACGTTCATCAACAAGAGAATACTTTAAAATAAGTCAACTTAAAATTAATAACTATGCATTTATAAAGGACCACTGTATAATATCCAAAATCATTTTAAAGAAGCATTTAATGATATGGGAAAATTCTCATGATGTAATGCTAAGTGAAAAATGCGGGATATAAATTTTCGCATACATTATAACCTCTTTTTATCTTTAAAAAATGTACTTTTTTGTGATCAGCCTGCATTTATTTTCCAATTACAATAATCACATTCAATATAATTTTTTTAAAAACCAAACAATGAGGAAGTGTCACCAAATGATGCATTTTGGGTCCAGGACCCAGCATGTCAAGTCCTTATTACATTAAAAATCTGAACACAGAAAATCAAATAGGAAGCCCTTTCCCTCTCGGCTTAATTTCAAGAGGTAGGCACCTTGGGCTCCAGTTGTCTGGTTATCTCTATCTCTATGAAGTATCCAAGTTACCAAGAGCGCTCTCTTGTTCTAGAAGGATACATGTGATTATCTTAGCAAAGTGGCCTTTTCAAGGTGGTCACTGGATGCTATTTCAGTATACAATAGTATTGTAGTTGAGTTATGGATAAAACACTTAGGGTACAGGTGAGGAAACACCTGAAGGCAGAGTATCTCAGAGGTGGGTAGTGAGGTCAACAGAGAAATATTGCGGGCTCATTGTAGCAAGCAGAAACTTCTGCCTAGTTCTGGTGCCATTGCCTGAGTTGACCAGGACCATCTCCAACTTCTTTGAGTGAAGAAACACCGAAGGTGCTCTGAGAACAGCTTTTGTTGTGTTTAGCATTGATCATTGCAGCTTTAGGTTTTCTTTTACCTTATTTCCAGAATAGTTTATTCCTCTCTTCTCAGAGAGTATTTTATTTATTCCCTCTGCTACCAGCAGTAGTTCTGCTGGGCTTGTTTAATCCAGGGTTGTATATTTATTTTTTCCATGTTTGCTAGTTTAATAACTTGATAGTACTTCCTCTCTTATTGTTTGGCATCATATTTAAAAAGATTCTGCCTCTGCTTCTTCTCATGTAAACATTGTTTCAACTTCTTCCCCTTCTGTTCAATGGAAATGAGAGATCACTCCCCTGCTTTGAATTCTTAGAGATTATATTTCCCCACCCATTAAGATATTCAAAAATTCTTGTTGAATAATAGATTATATTTTTATACTTCTATAATTCAATGTGCTTACTGCACGAAGTAATTTTTCCTCTTGCTTTAAAAGGATATAAACTGCTTTAGATGCTTTAAAATTTTTCATATTTAACTGTGCCCCGTTTGGAATTGGTGGTGGTTGTGGAGGCTATTATCCCCAAATAATTAATTAAATGTTGACTCTTTTTGTTCCTACATTCAAGTCTGATACAACTTCAGATCCGTTCTTATAATCTCTGTGCTGGCCCAGTAGTGTTAGGTTATCACAGCACCATCTCATCTGTTTTTAACACTAATTCAAATATTTCTAGGCTGCTGCATCCCTTTCTTGCAATGAAAGATTGGATAGCAGGTCAGGGTATGAATGGCCTCACCTTGGCAGGAAGGCATTTGGAAATGAATGGGCATGCTTAAAGACGGAATTGTCGGCCCATGCCATGCCCCAAAGGAGGCAGCCTTCTGAGACTCTCCTTCCTGTCACCCAGGAGCACTCAGTGTAAGGAATTTTCTATTTTCCTACAACTAGCATTTTGGAATCTATTCTCCACATGTTCTTGGCAAAACTCATTTTCTTTTGGGGGAGGGAGGACTGGACTGGAATCATTTCTAATTTCCCTCTGGTTTCAACCCTGAACACATGCAGTGCTGCTCCCCATCCTGCCCCCATCAGAACACAGTCATTCCATGAACCTATCACTCAACAGATACGAAGTCGGGTCTGTTTTATGCTGGGCCTGGGCTGGCGGCTGGGATCAGCAGTGAACAGGTGGTCCCTAATGCTTGCTCTGGTCCCTCATGGGGGGCTTGGACTTGGGTTCTCCACTTCACACTCCCATACTCCAGCTTTGGTCAATGAAGTCTTCCTCTAGGCGTGGCCCCCATAATTCTCACTTGTAGGGCATATCTCTTCCTTTTTCAGGAGAGTCTACTTCCTAATTATTAATGATGAGTGGGCTCACAGATGTACTCAGAAAGCAACTAGAATCACAACATTGGATCTTTTGCCTGGAATGTTCAGTCATAAACCTATTAGACTTCCCTGGAAGAGGCATCTACTCCTCGCAGACTGAATGGAAGTGAAGGAGGCTGAGGGCTCAGGCCTGCAGAAATCTCTGGTGAATCCAGTTGAGACTTATTATGGACTAAGAGCAATGACACAGTGTATAGGCAGTCAAAGTACAATAGATTCATTCTCTCCACACCTAAACAAGAAGAATGCTCTAAAACTACAGTTTTCTCATGTTCTCAAAGCAGCATTAAGAGTCAGGGGTCCTATCTTGCCATGGCTGCTTCATCATGAAGCCACTGAGGCTTAAACTTCAGGTCTCTTTCTTGCATAGCTCCTTCTAAAAACCTTGGAAGATCCTAATAATTTTATATTAATACTTCGTTATCATTTTTCTTAATAGGGGCTATGTTGTATAAGTTTTAGGCCTCCCAAAATGCCTGAATTCACCTAGGTTATGAGATTCAATGAATAGTTAAATAAACATACATTAGAGTTCAGGCAAAAACTTGAGTCCTATCATATACAAATTTCCTTACCTAGCAGTTATTCCAGTGCATATATATGTCCTTCAGAATACCTGAGTGGCTCATATCATCGTTCGATGTTTAGGAAAGGTTAAAGAGAAAATGACTGGTATTTAAATACAGTTTAACATTTTTATCATATACAGTCTGTGAATCATATTTCTCATAGGTTTCAGAATATAGGATCCAGGAGCCACACCTGAGCCTGGGACCCTGCTTCCCCACCATCATCTCTCCCTACAGAAGGAGGTAAGAGATGGAATGACCTCCTCTAACTTACTGATTTTTAAATATTCCTAAAAGTATCTTTTATCCCTCATCCTGGCATTACAGGACAAAAGCAAATGTCACTTAGCAGGTCAAAGCTAATTTTACCACTAACACCAAATGGGCAAAGGCGAAACACTCCTGAAAATGAATCGAGATGTCAATAGCAATAAACTCTTGTCATAGTTTACAACTTTCCATAGGCCAAGTTACAAAATTGTTGTTCTTTCATTTACTTTCTGTCTTATTTCTCTTACTATTCTGACTAGAAAAAGAGCACATGTTGGCAGTGCTCAAATCTGAAATTTCATGCTTAATTTGTACTAATATTCATAGGCTGGTGGAACCCAGGCTGTACAGACAGAGAGGAGATGGGAAGATGGGCTGAAGACAGAGATAACAATGCCACGTGCATCCCCCATTGTCAATCCACAGGCCACATTGGGGCATGGGGACCCTATGGGCAGAGTACCTAACTATAGAGAGCCTCTGGAAAAGTATTTCTGTAGATTAAGAGTTATATTTTTTCTAGTGTTTCCAAATGATGACAGTTACATTTGCCAGAGTCAGGGATTTAATGGGCTTATTTTATGCATGTCTCAGAGATAATGCCTCTGTTTTTTGAATACTTGCTTTGCATCAGGCATTCTGTTAAGCTCCTGATATTATTATATTTAATCCTTACAACAACCAGTCAATGTAAATTCTGTATTATAAATGAGGACTTGAGGTTTGGAGAGGTTAGTAGTAAATAGTTCACCACTAGTTAGCAGAATTAGAAGTAAGATCTGTCAGATATGAGAAACCTGTGCTTGTAACCACAATACATTTCAACAACAGGAACACATGCCATGTATTTGACACTGTGGGGTCCCTGAATTAGTAGGCAGAAGACATGCTCTTAATTCCCAAGCAAATTTAAAGTTTACATATTGGATGTAGTTCCATAGTGTAGTGGTTAGCACGTCTGCTTTACACGCAGAAAGTCCTAGATTCATGCCCCAGTAGAGCCACGGTCCATGGTCTACGGCCATGACACCCTGAACAAGCCTGATATCTGATCTCAGAAGTAAAGCAGGGTTAGACCTGGTTAGTACTTGATGGGAGACTACCTCGGAAGTCTAGGTGCTGTAGGTATAAATAATTTTTAAAAAATTTTTTTATATATATATTATGGCCTGGATGTAACTATCTGTACAAACATAACCTGTCTGGCCTATTTGCAAAAAGGCTGAGGTGATGTCTATATGTAGAGATGAGGCAAATCTACAGCTCTACAGGGTTCCCACAGAGTCCCTTTTCTGGATCCTGGAGCCTGGGTATTGTCTCTACATGGGCACACTCCCCCAGATTTTCAAAAAAAAGAAAAAAAAAACAGGGACTGTCTGGTTGTTGTCTGTGTGCCCAGGGGCCAAAACCCATACCTAGAACTCGGGCACAGTGGCCAGGGTCCCCACCTGCCATCAGACCTATGCCCCAGCCTGGGTCGCCACCTATTTCTCGCTCTAATAGTTTTCATTGTGGACCTCACTTTGTCTACAAATCACTTTTTTCTTCTTATTATTTTTTTTGTGAAGAAATTAACTCATTATCATTAACATAAAATTTAAAAAATGAGGACTAAAAAAATACATATAACTCAATTATTATACATATAAAAATTGCAAAATTTTTTAAGCTCTCTGGTATTCCTGTGTATATTTGTGTTTTGTATAGTTGAAATTATGTATTATATAAAATGTTGTGTCCTGTTTTTTCATTTAACATTTTATCACCAGCATCCACCGTGTCATTAAAAAGTGTTATTTTCAATGGCTTTGTAATATTCCATAAATTGAATATATTATGACTTACTTAACCATGCTCCAATTGATGAATATTTATCCATCTTTGCCTATTACATGCTACTTATTACAGTGTCATGAACATCTTCCTGCAAAGGCATTTTTTTAAACCATTTCACATCCTTTTTTTTTGAGACTGATTTCTGGGAATGGAGAAAGTACGTTAAAAGGTGCTGACATTATTAAGAGTGTTGATAAAAATTGCCAAGCTGCTTTACGATAACAAGAAGCTATTTTTCAACTCCACCAACCAGCCAGCATTTATCTTTAAAAATATTTGCTTTAAATAAACTTTAAAAGTATTTGCTAATTTAATTAAGAAGAAAAATTCTTCCCTTTGATTCAGACTACCTACTGGAAAGCAAGGAACCTGTGCTTTGCCCCAATAATTTTTTAACATGATTTTCATATCTCCGTGAATGGATTTTGATTTCTTAAGCAAATCGTTCCACATTCCTATTACTTTCCTTCCTCTATTGAATCATTTAGATTTAAGGTCTCAGTCCTGCTGTCTCTAACCTATATTGGTGCTAAAATACTCATTAGCTTGCATCCTGAAATATGTGCAATGCAAGATATCATATACATCTTAAGATGCCTAGCTCCACATTTTCCTGCCCCTTTATCCTCAAGACCACTTTAAGAAGTACAGCAATTAGAGAGATACCTAGAATGATTCTATAATAACAATAACAGTGGTTACTGTTTGGGGGGGGGGTGCTGTTTACTATATATCAGGCAGTATATAAAGAGTTATTCTTTATTTTATTTAATCCTAACCAGAACTCAATGACGTAAGTATTACAGGGCCACAATTTCTTATCTGAAATCCCTAGGGCCAGTTGTTTTTTAGAATCAATAACTTTTCAGATTTTAGAAACGAAATTCTACCAAATACCATATATTATACAACATGCGAAAAGACTCAGACGGCAGATTGTAATCAAGCATATTAATATTTCTGAAGTAAAGTGCATGCATTTTACACCAAATGGTATAAAGATTGTAAATAGGTTTACATAAATTTGGGTCAGGTTTTGACACAAAATGCCACCATGTGAGAGTACATATTTATGTTCCTAATATTTCTGCCATGGAGATAGTTATCTAAATACTCTAAGACTAGTAAAAGTCTAAATGAGAAAGGATCTGTCACACAGTTTTGTTTTTTCCCACTGGGATTCCTACATAAACTGACAAACTGGCCACAGCTCAAAAGAGTTTTAGTGCACAGATTTGGTTTAAACAACAATATCTATGGATGTTGAACTGTTATAACATGTGCCTTAATCAATTTCTGCCCACAGAGTCAATAAAAGTTCTATCATATCAAACAGCTACTTTATTTTTCCTATTATACTTTGTACAGGCGATAATGAATTTAACAATGAGTGGACTAACAAAAGCTAAAATCTTTCTTGACCATATATAGAACAGTTTCCTGAGAATTAAATTTTTAAAAGAATAAAATCTAAAAATTGAAAATAGGAACTCTAATAGAAAGTTTACACAGCAGAATAGATGTAGCTGAAGAGAGAGTTATATGATTGGAGGATAGACTTGAATTCTCAAAAACTTACCCAGAATGGAGCATATAGAAAAAGGAAAGAGGAGGAAAATGTAGAATAAAGTTTAAGAGGTATAGAATAATGTGAGAAATATATTTTCTATCAGAATTCTAGAAGGAAAATATAATGGGAGACAGTATTTGAAAAGATAATTGTTGAAGTTTTTTCAATATTTTTCAAAGATATGAATCTTTATATTTAGAATATCCATACAACTCAAGAAGGGTAATTAAAAATAATCCACACTTAGACACTGAAGAATGAAACTGAAGAATACAAATGACAGGAAACTGAAACTGAAGAATACAAATGACAAAAAGAGACTTGTTACATGGCCAAAGAAGAAAAAAAAAATAGATTTCCTCAAATGAAACAAGAATTAGAAACATAGCAGACTTCTCCACAGTAATAAGGAAAGCCAGAAGACAGTGGAATAATATCTTTCAAATGTTGAGAAAAAAGTAGATGTTGAATTGAAATTATAAATCAGTTAAATATATTTTTCAAAAATTATGATGAAATAAAAACATTAAAATTCTCATGATTGACCCTCAGTAGGGACACTTTTATACGGCAAACTCTAGGAAGAGAGAAAGAATCCCAGAAAAACAGATCTGAGATGCAAGGAATGTTTATCAAAGAAAATAGTAAATATATAGATAAGTCTAAACAAAACATTAACTGTAGAAAATAATAACATATAATTTGTGTGGTTAAAAATAACAGATAGAACTAAGAAACAGAAAAACTGAAACATATAATTTATAATAAAAGCACTCTTAAGGTTCTTATATCATTTGTAAAGAGGGTAAATATTAGCTGTAGACTTTGTCAAGTCAAATGGCTTATGGATTATTAATATTTTAGGGTAATCAACAGCATCATAGAAGTAGAATGTATTACTTCCAAAACGAGTTGGGAAATGATATGGGAAAGAAGAAAAAATTCAATTAATGGAAAAGGAGGTAAGAATAGAAGGAAAAAAGAAACGCAAGAAGGGCAGAATAAATAGAAAGCATGAAATAAAACAGTATAAAGGAATTCAAATATATCAGTAGCCATAATAAATATTAAGGCATAAACTATCTAACTAAAGGGTGAAGATTATCTTGCTGAATTTAAAAATCCCAGCTAAATGTTATTTTTAAGAGCTACATCTAATATATAAGGGCATATACCAGTAAAAAGGAAAAGGAAGGAAAAATATGTTACAAACAAATAACCAAAGAAATCTGATATTGATATATTGGTATCATTTAAAAATAAAAATTTTAAAACATAAGGCATTACTAGAGACATAAAAAGAAAGGTTACTACATATTGATAAAGGACTAAATTCAACAGGAAAATATAACAATTCTAAGCATTTTTGTACCTAATACACAATCTCAAAATATATTAAAAAATAGATGGAATTATTAAAAAATTGGGAAATCTAGCATCATAGAGGTGTTTTTAAAACAACCCTGTAAATAATCGATAGATCAAGTAGACAAAAATAAAAAATGATATAAAATATTTGAATAACACTGTTAACTAAGTTGATGTAATAGGAATATACAGAAGTAGTTTTTTAAAACACTCAAAGAACATTTACAAATTTCGATCATATACTAGTAAACAAAGCAAATTGCACCATATTTAAATAGGTTAATAAAACAGATGTATAGTTTCTGACTGTGACAAAATTTTTACAGATTCTAAGACACAATTTTCTTTTTCAGTTTTTGGTATGTCTAAATAAGGGAGTGTCTTATAATCGGTGACTTTTTTAATGGTTGTTGCCATTTATTCCACATTTTAACATTTCTGAAATCTGAATACTTCTTTTATAGCATTTTAGATTCAATAAATTATGTTGTTCAAAATCAATAACAAAATAATTTTAAAACAAATCTATGCATTTGTGAAGTAAGAAATACACTTTCAAAAACCTCATGTATCAAAATCATAATCATAATGGAAATTAGAAAACACTTAGAGCTGAACAATAATAAAAATACTAGGCATCGAGAATTGTAGAATTTAGCCGAAGTCATGATACGAAGCAAATTTGTAGTCTTAAATTATATTAGAAAACAAAACAAAACAAAACAAAATTCTGGAAATTAATAAACTACAAAATAGCAAAACAAACTTAACAACGCAAAAGAAAGGAAATAATGATATATAACATGTAATGCAGGATAAAATAAAGGTATGGAAGAAAGGATCAACAAAGCCAAAAGTTGGTTCTTTGAAAAAAACTAATCGAATTAACAAATCTCTGAAGATGATAAAGGTTAAAAAGAGTGAAAATCAAATATACATAGCTTAAATGAAAAAGTAGGTAATAATGTATATATAATAGAAATTTAAAATTTCAGAGTATTAGGAACACATTTACACCAAACAATTTGAAAATAAAGTAAAAATAATAAATTTCTACATAAAACAAGTTATCCAAACTGACCCCAATAGAACTGAATGATTCTGTACCCATTAAATTCCTTAAATCAATATTTAATACTCTTTCTACAAAGAAAATATGGATGTTTTTGCTGATGAGTTCTACCATACATTATATAATTTCATTACACAAAATTCTAGAGAATATAGAAAAAATAAACATTCCTCTAACTAATTTTATTGGGCTAATTATCAAAATCAGGGATAGTATGAAAAAGAAAAATGGCAAGCCAATCTTACACATGAACAAAAACACAAATGCAAAATTATTAACCAAATCATTAGCAAATGATATCCATGTCCAGATGGAGTTTATTACAGAATTTTGAGGTTGCTTTTGTATTAAAAACTATATTAAAATAATTATTATATCAGCAACTTAATGTAGGAAAACCATATACAAGATTTTGAGACATGCTATACAGAGTATAAATACTAGAAACAGGTCCACACATGTGTGGAAACTTGATTTCTGATACAGCTGGCATTGCAATCGAGTGAAGAAAGGATGGGACAGTCACTGGTGATCCAAAAAAAAAAACAAGAATTGGGCTTCCTACGTCACTCCATGTACAAAAACAATGGAATAGTAGCCTTCAGGTGAAAGGAGTTTTTTCTCATTTAGAAGAAAATATAGGATAGCATCATTATGAATTTCATGTAGAGAAGCTTTGTGTTTGAACTCTCTGAGTCTAAAGCCCCTTGCTACAATGCCATGTGGGATATATTCCTTTCAAAAGAAATAAGTGTTAAAAATAAAATATCATTGATGAAATTTAAATAAAAGCTAAATCTAAAACCACTGAGATAAAAAGCTCAAAAGATAAAAGAGAGAGAAGATTAAGGTAAAACCCACTAGATATAAAGTGAAAAAAATATAAGAATCAATGAGATTAAGGTTTAGGAAAGAAAATAAATTTTAAACAACAACAAAAAATTATGAGGATAAATAGGATAAGGAAAATACTTTTTAAAAGGAAAACGCTGTATTTGGTGTGAGAGTTGACAAGGTTGGTAGGCTGTCGCTGGAGTTTCTGCTGCCTCAGTTTAGAACTCCAGTGAGGCAGGCAGCTATGAGGGCTGATCTAGGGGACCGAAAACCATGACTTTGCCAAACTCTACTTAGGTATCTCCCCCTGACACATGAGGGGAGACCCTTATCAGAGGCCACAGGCCCTTACAACAAACATTTATTAACTTATTCATCCATTCCCTCTATAGATATTTACCAAGTGCCCACTATATGCAAGGTGGGGAGCCCACTGTTGGCACAAGAGAGACCAGATGTTCAAAGGAAGAAAAGGGCAGAGGAAAGCACCTTGAAATCGAGGCTACCGTGTGCTACCAATATTTACTGCAATTAAGAGAAAAAAAAAGGAGATGGAAGAGAAAATTTATCATTGTCCCATGGCCTATTCACCTCCTCTTCAGGAAAAACAGAAATGCTGACAAATCCTGTGACATGCCTCTTGCACTTAGGGAGAGAAACAGGGGAGTAGCTGAGAGTCACCCATTGTTTGTGGGTGATCGTATGCAGTGAGAAGGAAGCAATTTGGGTGAATTATAAATAGAAATAATTTACATGTCCTATCAATCACAGTGAGGTGTCTAATTGATGCATCATTATCAGAGGCTTTTCTAAGTATAATGTGGCATCAGTTAATTCTGTTGTGTTTTCTTTACACACTTTTCCTGTCCTAATTCCTTTGTTTTACAAATCATTTCTGTACTTCTCCACTCCTTACACCTGGAAATTCATTCTTCCTAAAGAAGGAATACATGTGCGCAAGCACACACACACACACACACACACACACACACACACACGCGCGCGCGCATGTGCACGCACATATACACACAGAGAGAGAATGTGTTTTCAAATTGAGGCTGGAAGTAAAAGAAGGAATGGTTCACATATTTCCGCATATACACACAGAGAGAGAATTTGTTTTCAAATTGAAGCTGGAAGTAAAAGAAGGAATGGTTCACATATTTCAAAAGACATTTTTTCCTACTAGGTAACATATCTTCCTCTCACTTTGTCATGATTTATGTAATTCACTTTGAATGAGGATACATTTGAATCACTTTTTACTTTCACCTCTAAAACCATATTCACAGGACACCTGTGAATTTGGAGGTTAAGACCTCTAAGATTTGCCTAAATGTGCACAAAAAATTCTATTGCTTATTGTCTTTAAATAATAGTTCACATGATGTGCTGTCTCTGTCACTTACTAAATGATGCAGAACAACCAAACCAATGTAAGGAGACCCATAAAAATATTGAACTGTCCAATAAACATCTGAAAAACATTGATTTTGAGAACATGGTCAGATGTCATTGAACAAGCATGTTGTCAATCAGGTGACCAAGGATAGCAGTAGGAAGATGTCTAATGGTTTATGACATCACTTGCTGTTTCAGGGAAAATGAGTGATCTAAAACGATCTGACAGTACTGCACAATTTATTTTTTCTGTTGAGAGAGCAAAAGCTAAAGGGAGATTTTTCTCCTTCTATCTTATGGGCGATGAATGTCAAATGACATATTTCAGTGTAATCATTTTTAAAAGCAAATAAGGTTCTCACTCTTTAGATCAATATACCATCCAACCAGATTGCCCATAGCAAGTAAGCATTACTTATGTGACTAAGTTCTACCTACTCATGTGAACTAATTCTAGGCGGGCCGTAGACCATAAGTATTTAAATCTCTGTGGATCAGAAAAGACAACCTGTACAAATGCCCGATTCTGCCCAGAGCAAGTCTGAAAACTTGTATGTAGCATAAAGATGTCCATATTATAATGGGGCACTGCATAAAAATGTCTTAATCCCAGGGTAGATGTTGTAGTGTCTTTTCTTTCTTCTCAACTCAACGCACTCAAAGTGCAAGCCGCCCCCGCCCCATCAGACACACACACATATCATACTGTACCTGGAGATCCACATCTTTATTCTATTTTGAGATATAGGGGACATGAGTTCCCCTCTTCCATTTATTAGCTGTGCCATCTTGTACAATTTTTTAACAGAATTTCCATATCAAAGTTTCAAAGAAAATTATATTGGTGACATTGAGCAATTGTGAAGACTAAATGAAATAATATTTGAGAGGAGCCTAATGCAGTGCCTAATACCTAGTGAGAAATCAATACATAACAGTCATTCCTATTATAATACTAAAAGTTATTACCATTATAATTTTATTATTTTTGGTCCTGCAGTAAGTAATGATTCCTGAAAAGAGAACAAATGATGTGAAATGAGGTTTTGAAGAGGTAGGAACCAATGACACAGTGTTTTAAGCTACTTTGAAGATTTCAGTGTTTATCTTAGGGCAAGGAGAAGCTACTGGATACTTCCACACAGAGGAGTGGTAAATCCACATTTCCAGGAGGGGACATATGCACTGAGCTGGGGCAGACAGATGAATGAAGGCCAGTTAGGAAACACGCAAGGTCCAGGTGAGCGGTAGCAGCCTCCTGGAATAGGCAGTGGCGGTGAGGTTCAGAGAAATGGATTTGGGGGCTATGTAGAAGATAGGATTGAGATTGTTTGGAACACCTTAGTAAAAGAAAGTGCAATTTCTGATTTGGACAATTGAGAGGCTCGTGATTTTCTTCTCCACAGACCATAGGGGAGGAAAGGACTCAGTGCCTACCCCTTCGCCATCCTCTCGAATAGCTTACACTCAAACGCCTGCCCACGATCTACTTCCAGGCAATCTGAAAGAAGATGAGGGTTGTAGATAAAGCTATTATTGAAGTCCTTAGCCTCATGATGGTGGGGTCACATTCTGAAAGCCCAAGACCAGAAAGGGACACGTTCCCCAAACAGGTTGGACAGACAGACACTGCGCGTCAGTCTCAGGAACCAAACCATCATCAAAGGCCCCAAAGAAGCCCAGGAAGACGAGGTGTCTCAGCTGGTCACAGGCCAAGGTTGGGTCAGAGTCAGAGAGGCGCCACCTACAGCTGCAACAAGTGGCGACGAGGAGGGCCACGGCAGCCAAGGCGGGTCAGTCCAGCCAGTGACTCAGGTAGGCGTTGGGCTCAGAGACTCGCTCCTCAAAGTGCAGGCCTTGGACCTGAAGCACCAGCTACTCCTGGGAGCTTGCTGGAAACAGAGTCTCAGGCCCTACCTGGACCAAAAGAATCAGAACCTGCATTATAACAAGAGGCCCAGGGACTTGTGCGCACCTTCAAGTTCAAGAGGCAGTAACCTAGCGATCATTGAGGCTAAATCAAAACATTAACTATAGACAAATTATTTTCAGAGGGCCTATGTTAATTCCAGATCACAGATAAACATCTGTGTGTGTGTGTGTGTGTGTGTGTGTGTGTGTGTGTGTGTGAGTCATGTCCATTCCAAATGTTTGCAGTTACTTACAAGTTGCATCCACCCTGAGTGATGAAGCGCTGTTGACATGACTCATGGCTTCCCTCTACACCCCTGCCAGCTCTGCTATGTTCCATTTTCCTGGCATAGATTTTCACGTCTAAATTGATGAAAGCCAGGGCTTCTGCTAATTATACACAGCACCTCCTACACTCATAATCCTGGCACACGTTTAGCATCAAGCAATAATAAAACAGCCAAAGAAGCCACACAAAAAAATATCATTTTAAACAGAAAACAGAAATTCTGCCAGTCCTGTTTAGTCCGCGTGCTGGAAAGCCATGCCAAGGAGAGAAGGAATTGGCGGTGAGTTTGGATTCATGTTCACCCCACTTTTCTGCCCCCAGCCTGTGCTTGGCTCAGCCCTATTTGGAATACTGTGCAGCCCGAAACGCAGCACTCAGTCTTACCCAACATGCCAGTACAAATCCAGCATCTTGTAAGAAACTTCCCAATTAGTGAAAGAGCTATATATTTGAACCAAAATTTGAAGTATAAGCTAACAGATTTAACTAGATTAGTATACATTTATGTGCAGTCTTCTAAATAAAAATACTACCTGTTTTAAATTGTGATCGCCTTGACAAGTACATAATTGCATGACCTGTCATCCTCTTGGGTAATTCTGAACAGTTCAAGCATACTTTTTGCAGTGGAAACCCAGGTCCCCAGTTCTCTCAGTTTTCAAGATCCCTGCTTTCTTCAGAGTAAGTAGCAATGGGAAATTATTAGGAAGCCTTTATAAGAAGGAAGATACTTTAAAAAAAAAAATGTTTGCCAGGACCTAAAGCTAGGTAAGATATACACTAATATCTGGGCAAGGAAGGCTACCTGGCCTCAGGTTGGACATGAGGATAGGAGGAATGACTGAGAGGTGAGATGGGGACCCTGCTGGGAAAATCCAGCTTGGGTAAGCGATTAAGGAGGAACTGACCAGAAAACATTTTGTATTACACTGGAGAAGAACCCTGACCAACCATTGAGACGGCCACCACTCCCAACGGTCACCTCATCCCTGCGGGATCCTCAGTGTCCTGCGATGTAAGGCTGTGAGTCACTGGAATGGGAACATATGACAGGTGCTGACATGGATGCCTGCAGCACAGTGGAAGAGGGAGGCCATGCGGGGTCCTTTTAACCGGCTTCTGCAAGATTTGTCATGTGCTATACTGATGCCACCTGAATTCCCAGTACCAGCTGGCATACAGGGATGGGAAGTATATGCTAATTAATCAGCTTAAAGAGCTCAACTCAACATTTCCCGAATGCTTCCTGAGGGGTTCAATCATAAGGTTATAGTAACAGCCTTTTTTAAAGCACTTAAAATGTGTTGCATTAATTGTAGTAAGGCTAGCTGCTGTAATAAACTCTAAACCTCTGTGGCTTACACGATAGATATTTACTTTTCTTATAAAATCCAATGTCTATGGTAATTTGTTCCTCAGACCTTTTCAAAATGGACCTGCAGCCACTGCTGGGGTAACTATCTCCAGACATGTAGAGGAATCTGGGTCTAAATTAGCACTGACATCCAGAGACGCAAAACATCTCATGGCCCCTGGTTAGAGTGGGCCCTGCAGGAGCTGGTAATAAACGGAGTCCACCCCATCTGGCTCACAGTAAGACCAGTGGGCTCAGACCTGCATGATGGTAATTTTCCTAGTTTCTAAATGTGTATCTGGAATAAGTGTATTTTGTAAAATTGGAATGGACCTATGTGGTTCCCTGAACACTGAAGTGAGAACTTCCAGAGTGAAGAAGGTCAAGGGAAGCCTCAAAATTTGCCCTCTCCCCAGATAAATTAGCAAAATGAAGACAATACTGCACTCCAGAAGGACCTAAAGGATGCCAGAGGGTGATCTCTGAGGGAGATAGACAGTGGCAAACTCAGCAGAGCAGCAGCCCCACTGCAGCTGCTGTGCCCACTGTGGAATCTCCTCCAGGAATGTTTCTAGGGTTTCAGCAGCACCGGATACAGCCACTGATCTAGAAACAAGTGCCTTGTTTCCATCCCTAACAAGAAGTAGGACAAAAGTGGCTCATATTCACATGGGATGGAAGCAGAATGCCTCTGCAGCATTAACTCCCTGCGTTCCACTATGAGGGGGTCATGCGGGACTTGGAATGTCCAAGTTCCCCACAGCACCCAAACTGGTTCATTGCATCAGTGGCATCAGATTACAAGGGACAGGACTGAGAAACACAATGAAGGCCATGGTAAGATGCAAGAGCTCCAGAGGGTGGAGACAAACCCTAGAAATTAACACAGATTTAAGGTGGAGACGTATCCTCCAAAGTAAACAGAAAACGATCGCCACTCACATCTTCCACCACGTGGAAGGAGTCAAGACTGAGGACTTTCTTTGGGCTCCAGAGGCAGCATACTGCAGACTGAGGAATGCAGCTCCAACATTGATCTAGTGACAGAAAGAGCTCCCCGCTACGGTGGCGGGGACACAGTGAAGGAAAGGGTATGCAACAGAGCCAGGCAGTGGTGCAAGCAGCCTTCCCCCTAGACCCTACAGTGCTAGAAGAAATATCCATGGTGAGAAAATGTCATGCTGAGTTGTAGTGCACCAACAGGGGAATCTCATCCTGGACCCCAGGGTTCTGGAGCAAGGCCATGTCATCCACAGTACAGAATTAAGTACCATTTGAGAAAAGGCATCTGGCATGCTACTGGGCCCTGGTAGAAACTGAGCCCTTGCAGTGGATGTCAAGTGGCCATTTCACCAGAATTGCTCACCATGAGTGGGAACGGTCAGGTCCACCAAATCCTAAGATCTACAGACCCCTAGTGGTCCAGCCAAGCATGGAGGGGTGGGTCTGGAGTCAGACACAACCAGGGCAGGGGCCCTGACCCTGTGCCCTCCCCCACTAGGCACCAGGGTCTCTCCTTCAGCCATCCCAAGGGGAGGGTCCCTCATCACCAGCTGGTGGTCTCCAAGGTGGTGATTCAGTGTGTGGATGGAGCAAAGGTTACCGTGGTATAGAGACCATCCTCTGCCACTTCAGCTCCTCCTTCTGCCCAGTTCTGCATCACTCATTCCCCCACAAAAGCTGTTCTCAAAAGATCTTCCCAGTAAACTTTCCACATAAAATCTAGGTCTCAGAACCTGTTTTCTGAGGAACCCAGCCCTGGCAACACTTTTAAAGAAAGAGTCCTAAACTGTAATTCTTAGGAGAAAAAAAGAGTTCGTACAGTCATAACTCATCAGCTTGACTGGTGTGCGGATACTTTTGACATGTGGAATGTTTTTTAGGAAATAGACATTTTGAAAGGCATATAATCCCACGACTGTCCAACTTGTCCTCAGTTCCTGAGGACAGCGTGGTAGAGAGACAATGGCTGCTGCAGTCAGCCCTGATTCTCCGTCCCATTCCCACCACGTGGAGCCTGTCCGGCCTGGGCATTTTACTGAAACTCCTCATCTACAAAATCATCTGGGCAATGAAGCCAGCGGTGAAGAGGAAATGACATTACAAATGAGGAGGGCCCAGCACAAGATGACACTCAGCACCAGCTCGTCCATCTTTCACAACACTCATATGACAACTTCCTGAAAGCGGGAAGGATGCCAGGAGAGAGATTAATATTTGATGCATTTCAGTTGTCGTTTAGCTCTGAACACCAGCTGTGAGACATCTAAGCCAGCTTAGTCTCATTTTATTAGTACTTAACCATCAAAAAGGATCAAAGTCAACAGAAATTCTGCTTCATAAATTATCTTCAGAGCTCTAAGTTGCTATAGGGAAAACCGAGAGAGCTCTGTTCTTAATCAAGCATATTAGAACAAGGCATTTTCCAGAACCCATTCAGAGAGAGACGAAGGTGAGATAGTCTAACGTGAAAGCACGGGCAAATACGCATCTTTCACGATTATTTGCCAGGTGACGGCCCCGATGCCCCAGGTACTACAGAGAGCCTCATCCTACAGAAGATAGCTCCACCTGTAGAATTGGTTTTAGGAAAAAAGAATTCTAACTTTATTTTTCTTTCACCCCCAATATAAGACAACCTCAACCAATCAACAACAAAAGCTACCTCAAGGCCTTGCGAATGGCTTGGAATTCAATTATCCCATCATCTCTGATCATGCAGCAGATACAAAAGAGCAAAAGGAAGCAGAGGCCGAGAGACGGCACCTCTACCTGGCTCAGTAAAGTTAAATGGAGCTAGATTTCAGTCAACGGTTAGATTATAGTATCCTGTTTCTGACAAGATTGCAGAAAGCAAATTAATCCTCTCAGTGTGCCTTAATTGTGGGAAAGGTTTCTGTCCCCACGATCCATCGAAGGTTGATGACAGGTGTGTGTCAGAGGAAGGCCACTACAATCCCTTCCCAATGGCTCAGAAATGAGGGAGGGGAGAACCACCAGGAGATGGTGTTTTGGGGAGCATATATGCACTCGCAAAAAACACTCTCAGAAAGGCAGGCATTGATTTTAAAAGACCTGGGCTCCACGTTTTTCAGTAAAATTTTCTGAATTAAAAAACATGTAATAATTTTAGTTTCTTACCATAATTTAAATTATGAAAAATATATAGAAACCTGAAAAGAAAATAACATGAAGGTTGTTTTTAGATATTTTAGATATTTGAAAATGAAAAGTGATGTTCTTATTCCTGTAATGTGGCTAATGAAGATGGCTAGACTCATGAGGATGAACTCATGACGTCTCTTCAACAAATGACTCAAATTACTGCTGGTATTGACTTGAGCTTCACCAAAAACGACACCCTGCCACCTCTCTGAGAACATCCTCTTTCCTATCATATATATGGGACAAGAATGGGAGAGGTTGCTGTTATGGGCTGAACTGTGCCCCATACATTAAAGTCCTACCCGCCCCACCCCCCAATATACAGAGCGTGACAGTATTTAGAGAAAGGGTCTTTACATAGATAATTAAGTTAAAATGAGGTCCCTAGGGTGGACACACACAGAGGAAAGACCTTGTGATGACTCAAGGAGGAGACAGCCATCCGCAAGCCAAGGACAAAGACCACAGAAGGAACCAACCCTGAGACACCTTGATATCAGACTTCCAGCCTCCAAGATTATGAGAAATATATTTCTGTTGGCTAAATGGCCCAGTCTGTGGTACTTCGATGTGGTGGCCTGAGCTGCCTAATGGAGCCACGATGAAGAGGAAAGGGGCGCTATGATCACCCCGCTCAGAGCGAACTTACCCGAGTAGAAAAGGAGCCCAGGCAGGCAGCCAGGTTTGGGTCAGTACAAGGCACACATCCATGTGGTAATTACCACTGGGATGACACCCTGGTCCAGCTCCTATCCCCCAGGCAAGAGGACCCAGGGTGTCAGGGGGATCCCCTCAGCATGGAATTGAGCAGAGCTGCAGCCCACCTGGGCTTAGAAGCACAAGGTGGCTCAGTCTCCCATACCTATGCATGAATAGAGGCACCAGGGTAGGGATTCATCCTCAAACGGCAGATGCCACAACTGTGTCCAGAAAGGCCAGGGTTCCTGGTGGGGATGGCATAAAGCTGCCAGCCTTCCTGGTGAATGCACAGGAAATACGCAGAAATGCTTTGGTGGGTAAACTTGAGGATTGGGGTCCTATAGCAGATAGCTATGTTTGAACAGATGTTGCCCAGCAGTCTCACTTTTGAGGGATGCCCCATTCCATGAGGCTACATGACAGTAGAAGACTGCGTGTCCTGGGGCATGGACACAGCCTCATGCATGAAGGCTGGGAGCAATAAATCCCTTTCCAGATTGTGAATGTTCATCCTCAAGCTTGGGGCTCCAATGTCCATCTTTCTCACTGTCCTAAGAATTATCAAAAGTCAGGTCAGTTGACAAATGCAGTCCAAGACCCAGTAATACTCTCCAGAGCCCAAATTCAGTGTGGAACTTCTTCCACTCTTCACCTTCCTAGTGGTGTGAACCAAAACAACTCTTTATTTATTGATTTTTTCCTCAAATTAGTTTTGGTTGGGTTTCTGTCATTTGGAATTAAAAAGTTCTAATGCCAAAGAAATATGGATGGTGACTGTTAACCAGCAGCAAACAGGTGTGATATGAAGTTGCTCTTCCAAGATATTTGTTTAGAAAATGTACACATGGCCTCATGGCATATTTATTTGGATCCCATAATGTGAAAATCTACAAAATATATCAGACAGGATTGCTTTCCCATGTAAATTAAAGTCACACCATGACTTTGATTCCTTGTCTCCTGTTGGAGGAAAATTCTTATCTGAATTTTGACATGTGAATTTAAAGCTGTCTTTTAATACACCACACTAGTCTTTTCTTCCAATATTTTGACTAGCCATCCCAAGAGCTACATAGTCACACCCAGTCCAACAACTTAAAATGTGAAAGCCACAATGAGGCTACTGCATTGGGTGTTCTACATTGAAGATCCCCTATTGGGAGTCACTCATTGAAGGTTCCACACTGGGGGTTACACACTGGGGTCACACACTAGAGGTTCCATACTGAGTGCTCCAGATTGGGGGTACAACATTGGGGTTCCATATTGGGGATACTACACTGGCAATTCCACATAGGGGGGTTCTACTTTTGGCATGCCACCATCACCATTATACCCTGATCACCTTTACCTCCTCCTAAGAAGAAGCAGTGACATAGCACTAGGTATATGGCCCTGGACTTAGACAAATGTGAGTTAATGTTCAGTCCCGAAGTTTATCAGATGCTTATCTTTGAGCAAGTCATTTAATGTCTCTGGGTCAGGGCTCTTGAGGATAAAATTTCATAACCTGCATAGGAAGCATTTATTACAGTGCTTGGCAACTAGCAATTACCCAACAAAGGCTAAGTTTTAAAAAAATAGGTGGTATCCTGAAACAGAAAAAAGATGTTTTGTTTAAAAAAAAAGAAGAAGAAGAAGAAGAAGATATAACAAAGATATGGATTTTTGTTAATAATAAAGTATCAATATTGGTTCATTGGTCTGTCAGAGGTGTCATTCTAATGTCAGATGTGAACAGGAGGGTAAGCTGGATGTGGGGTGTCTGGGAACCCTCTGTACTACCTTTGCCACCTTTCTGTAAATCTAAAACTATTCTAAAATTTCAAAGTTGATTTAAAAATCAATATGTACAGTATTAATCTGATTTTTTAAAGTGTGATACATGGGGCCTGGCTGGCCCCAAGTCCTGTGCTGTCCTTTCTTCCCCAGGACATGTGTCCTGGCAGAGCACAAACCTGGTCCCACTAAACTCACAATCTCCATCTCCTGGAATTTTCTGGCACACAGTTGTTGACTGAAGGGATAAGTCTTTATAACTAACTGCTTGACCAGAAATACAGCCAGCTCTGTGGTTTATCCATGTCAGCATTTGCTGAGATCCTCTCCACCTTGGGACGTAGCTCAGCCTTCCCATCCCATGTCCACATCAGAAAGGGGACCATGCTGAGAGAAGAGAGGGAAAAGGCGCATGATGTGCCAGGGATCGCGGATGACCTGGTCCTTGTCGGGCCCTCTTGGCAACGCCATGGCCTTGGATAGTCCCAGCATCTCTGTAGGTCTAGACCATTCTCCAGATAAATTAGAATATGCACATTTTGAGTCTCCATCAGAATTCTCTGTGGTACTCTTAGCCCAATGCAGTTTTTACCAGGGTGAGATTGAGATGCCTTTTGTCTTTGATAAAAATACAGATGTGCAGGTCCTCGCCTGGCCTCAGGAATCGGAAGCTCCAGGGCAGGATCCTGGGCATCGCTACTTAGAGAAACTTCCATGGCTGATTCTGATGCAAAGTCCCACCCAGCTGGGAGCCCTGCCCTGGAGAGAGCGACAGTACAGCCCTCCCCATGGCACCTGGCTCTCAAGACACTACTGGACAGAAACAATCTTCTCTGACAAGCAGGTCCCAAACTGCAGCGCGGCCCAGCATCGTGAGAATGCAGATTCCTGGGCACCACTCTCAAGGGCTCTGATTTGGTTAGTCTGAGGCAGAGCTCAGGAATCTCCTTATGAACACTTTCCAGGGGTCTCTGACATGGGCAACCAATGGACCACTAGGTAGAAATTCCTCCAAGTGGGGACATTGGTCAAGCCTAGCATGGCACCTGGTACACAGGAAGTACACATATCTATCTGATGAATGAACAAAGCACGAATAAATGAATTCCCTTGAAAGAGTAAGCTTTCTTTACTCTTGTGAAAGAGTGAGGCTCCAGCCATTCTCCCCACCAAAAAATACATGAAAAGTGGCATTTGTATAAGGAGATTTGCTCTTGTAGTTATTCAATATCCATGCGGCTACAAACGTTTGCACTATACTTCACATTCCATTTGATCAACAAATCTGATAACGACTCTGAGCAGCCCCGATGGAAAGACTGAGGCCCTACAGGTGTGTTCAGTATATTCTCAAGGACTACAGTTAGCAGCAGAGAGAAAACACAGCCTCTGGAGCCCCTGAATGCCCAGAATTCTGACCATCTCCCACTGCCAAGTTGCCTACTGAAAAACTCCATCTTTGTCCCAAATGCTGCATACCAACTAATCCCCACGCTGGAACCGAGGCTGAGTGGGTGAGTTTGGCTCTACTTCTTTGTCTGTTTTGTGGAACAAGTTGCCAGGTTTGATACCAGAAGTGGGTAGGGTGAGAGGAACCCATTTCTCCCCAGAGTGTGTGTTCTGGGCCTGAGGCCATGGAGAAGAAGGCTGCGGGCGGGCGGGCTGTGGTCCTGTGTTTGCAGGACCAGGGGTGGGCACGCAGGGCATGGCCAGGGTGAGGAGCCTTCCTTCTCCTGCCGTAGAACTGCCATGGCGGAGAAAGGTCTTGACATTCCTTGGGGAGCTTGCGCCTGGAGGGTACGGCTCCTTTCTCCTCACTCCTTTCTCCTGCCTTCCTCATTGGTGGCAGAGGGAACCAACCAAAACTCCTTGGGTCTCTGCCCTAATCTCTGTTCTTCTAGAACATTCTTTCTGCCTTCCCCCTGCCACCCCCACTGCTGCTAGCTGCTTTCCCTTGGTGTGTTTTCTGCTTCTCATCAATGTCCTGAGGGACAAGGGTCAAGTGTCTCAGAGTGGGTAGAGAAGGTGGGAATGGTGTTCATTCCTTGAGACTCGGGGCTCAAGGGAGACCGTCTTGAGTTACTCCCCCACGGCCCGTCATCCTTAAACCTTTCAGCATTGCGTCATTCTGGCTCTTGGGGGCAGCCCTTATACAGGCGACAGCATCTGTGTACAAGTTTCTTAGCGTGGGATTCTGACAGGTGACTGGGGAAGGACACTGAAGGCTGGCCATCCAGGTGGTTTTAGAGGAAAGGTGAATTCTAAAAATAGAAGTATAAGAGCCATGGTCAAGCCATGTGCCTGGTATCTCTGCTCGCTGCCACACTGAGAAAATAGCTTTCTGAATAAAATCCGAAGAGCATGCTGGAAGAAGGATTGCGAAGAAGGATGCTTACTTCACACCTGCAGTCCTCTCCCCCGTGAGACCCTGTGGTGACTCCAGAGGAGGCGCTGTTGTTTAACATATGGATCTAAACAGTCACAGGGCAGAACTAATACAAACACAGCATGTTCAGACATGGCTAAAGACTGAAGGTGAACCCACAGAGCGAGCACATCCCAAAGCAGATATCTGGGGTCCAACTTAGAATGTGCCTCTGGGTTCCACAAACATTCCCACTATAGAACCCAGGGAAAGGCCAGCCTCGGGTGGCTTTCCCCCCTCTACCTTTCCGGGAGGGTGCCACTTTTGCCCATCCTTCCTGCCCAGGGCAGGCCTCCCTGGAGAGGGACGGCTGCAGCAGGGCTGCGTCCCCATTCCTG
>NW_006434373.1:1856757-1862664 GCF_000325575.1 Pteropus alecto
CTGAGGCAGAGGATGAGCCAAGCTACGGCTATGTCCACCCAGAAATTAATCTAATGAAAAGCAAGCTCAAGAGGACAACTGAACTGAGCATGATTTTGTTAAAGCTTCTTAAGCAAACACATAGCACTCTCTTGATCTTCAGAGTCAGTTTTAAGACAATAAAACTGCTCCAAATGCTTTGTCAGGTGTTGGAAACTCAAGGAGTGGAGTTTCTGAGGGACCTTCAGTGTCTGAAGTCAGATTTAGCGCAGGGCAGACCCCCAGATGTGCTGGCAGCTAAGCTGTGCTGTGGGCCCATGCTGGCAGGGATTGGGGCAGAGGCGTCCAGGGTAAGACTCTGGGAATGGTATCGTCTTCCCAGAAATACATAGGGGAGATGACAGATCTGCTCAGCTTCATCCTTTGTCCTACTCTCATCTCACTCTTCCTGACTGAGACCCAGGCAGATGCCCAGGGATGGAGCAGTGTCCCCTGGTGAGGACCGAGGGCAGGGGAACAAGCAGGAGCTGGAAGCCAAAATCTTTGACCAGCCTTCCTGCTCCTTCTTCAAACTCCTCTGGCTAAGCCACCAAAGTGGGTCTGTCACAGAGGGGTAAACAGAAACAGAAAGGCAGTGAAAACAAAGAAAGGTTTTGGAGTACTCCCAGTCTACAAGGAGAGCCTCATCCAGGCAGAGTCACAGAGAACGCAGAATATCGGGGCTGAAATTGCATTTCAAAATGTGTGTTTGTCCCATCTAACGTTTTCAGATTTTACTGGCCAAACAAACATTTGGTGCAAATTTAGCCCACTTTCTGCCAGTTTGTCATCTTGAGGTAGAACAATTAATTGGCTCTGCGCATCTAACTATTGGTTATGAGAAGTAAGAAGGGGGACAGCCCCCATTATTTAAATGTGTAAGTGTTGGATTTTTATTTCCTCTTTGATGAAAAGTTTGAAATTTTTACCCTGTCACAGAACAAAAGGAACTGTGACTTCTGTTTCACCATTTGCATAGCTGATTTCATGTACTTTTGACAGTTCTATCATGCTTCTGACAGTTATGATACCCCGCCCCCCCCACCTTGCTAAGGGAAGCTGAGAGGGAGAATCTGCTCCTAACCCATATTAGCTCATCCCCAAACGTTACATTTTATGTAAGCTAAAGATTGAGTTTAGCAGAATGTTTTGCCTTTAGCTTGAAAAATAGCCCCACAAATCTCTAATGAGATGATTTCCTTAAAGGTAAGTCAAAACCATCCTGATAAGTTACCTACTTCAAAATACAAAACATTCGGGGTTGGGGTCCCTCAAAGAACATCTAGTATTGGCCCAAAGATCCCTGGAGAAACGTTGCAGGGAGGTGCCTGAGAGGAACCTTCCTTCCTCGAGCAGGTATTTGTAAGCCAGGTCCTGTGTTCTTTTGGGGACATCACCATAAGGGAAGCATGATCCCCTCTCATGGAGCTTGCCATGTCTGGAAGACACAGACACCACTTATGTAATCATGGACATTGCAGTAAAGATATGGAGACTCGTAAGGGCTTCCTAAAAGAAGTGATGTTTGAATTAATTAAGATGCCACCACCTTGATGCTCCTACAGACCCAGGAAGTTGACCAGAGCTCTCTAGGACAGACACTTAAGCTATACTTTCTTTCTCTACCATCTTAATCTTCCTCACCAGCTAGCTCTAGGCAACTTGCATAGAAAATCCCGTGATTCAACAAGAAGGCACATTCTTATTACTCCAGCTTTGCCCTCCCAAGCCTTTGCTTTCTACCCCGAGAGCTTCCACACCTGTTCCAGCTCCCTATATGGATGCACTCAGGCAAGGCTCAGGCAACCAATATCCAAACAAAGAAAGGGATGAACCGAAGGGCCAGTCTCGGGAAGAAGTGAAAGATCAAGGATCATTTTTTTCAACCTCTTTGAGTTTCATAAGATTTGGAACAGCATGCCAAAGGCTATCTATAATCAAAACTGAAGGACAAGTCCTCCTGAGAGAGCAAAGAATAAAGAACAGACCAGATGTCGAGGTCAGGGTCACGCCACACCGCCAGTGGACGGTCTGGAGCATCTGAAGAAACAGCTCTAGGAATCAGGTTTTAAAATGAATCATTTCAAGTTTTATCTCATTTAAAAACAAGATGAAATAAAGAGAAGTTACCATCATGAAGAAATTTCAGCACTACACAATACACTTTTCTTCCATTTCAAAGCGAACAATTTTAAAAGGTTTTTTTTAAACATCACGAGATTTACTCAGGTTCATAATAATGGTCTAAAATAAAACCACCCATCCGAATTCTCTGAATGGCATTACTTGCCATACCTTTAATAATTACCCCAAACCAGAAGCATGTTACCACATGATGTTTGGTAAATGTCATCGTCACATGGTTTTCAAACAGAAATAAGCTCATGCCAAGGTGGTCACAAGCACAGGCAGCGAGACACTGCAGTAGATAAACTTGCTTTATTCATTGATGATCAATGGGCCATTGGGAGATAGGAATAGATTTCATTAGTCCAGCTCATAAACTTGCAGCCCAAATTTAATCAAATACACAAGACGGTGTCCTTCGAATAGGAGTGCAGACAGCCATTCTACTAAAATTATCACACCAATGAACTGTAGAATGGGATCCGTCGAAGCACTTTCATGGGCGTTTTATTGTCTCAAGAGTAAAAATAGTGATACTTTCTGGAGAAAAATTATAGCTGCCATTTCTAGGTTTTCTGTGGTAATTAACCTAGATGCTCCGAGGTGATGAGAGGTCTCCCTAATGACTCTATCGCTCAGAAAGGGAACACTTCCCTCTGATCTCCTCAGACAGTATCATCAGGGTGTTGTCAGTGCAAACAATACCCTTATCTAGCTTCTTTTCAAGTCACCTGATTAACTGGAGAAAATAGAAACAGAGAGAAAAGAGCGTGTCCTTGCACAGAGGCGGTAAATGTCACTTAAAGGCCAGGGGATGGTCCTGCGTTGGCTTGCAGCTCTGGCAGGGTCTCCTGGGGGCCACTCAGCTGCTGCTTGGCCAGCAGGTGGCCAGCTCCATCTTCAGGTGCCCTTCAGGGCTGAGCATAAAAGCCACCTCCTCTGTGAAGCCTCCCACCAACTGGCTCCAGGGGCACGAAGGACTCCTGTGAGGCCTGGGGTCACAGTTCAGTTTACATGGCATGCTCCGTGTACGAAGCTGCAGCCCTCCACAAAGTGATCACATCTGAAATTTCTCAAAGGAAATTCCCAGGGTGGCGACAAGAAGGACAAGAGGCCTCTGTGATGGTGGTTTCTTTCTCCTACACACATCATGCTCCAGAATGAGGGGCAGATGACCAAAGAGGAGAGACTCTCAGGCCCAAATACGCCCTTGGAGGTAGAGAATATGAAAGAATTTCCATCTAAAATAGAACCGGATGATGAGAAATGGCGACTCTCACCCTTGAGCCCTCATGAAAAGGAAACTTAAGAACTGAGAAACTGATTTGCTTTAAATACATGACTTACAGAAACTTATCTTCTGACCAATGAGCATCTGCCAAGGATCTCTCCCCATCCTCAAGCCAGTGAACTTCCTGCTTGAACCCTGGCTGGAACCCCTCTCTTTGTACATCTTGTCCATAAATACAGCCTGCCCCGACCCTCAAGGGACTCACTTGTAGTTTGCTACATAGCATATTTATCCCAAATTGCAATTCCTCTACTATTTCTGAGTAAATTCCATTTCTGATAATTTGAACTTTCATCAATTTATCTCTTTATTTAAGTTGACAAGAAGGTATCTGTCTTAGGAAAGAAAGCTTGCTCACCACTAAAGTCGGTACGTAACATAGGAAGTGCTTGTTAATGAAGCTATTCATAATAATATAATAATAGCTAACCTTCCTTCTGGGGGTACTACGTGCCAGACCCTCAGCTTATTACTTCATCCACTTATCTTGGAAAAGATGGCTTCGGTACATCTTCTCTGGGGAACACTAGGAGGAAAGGGAATGTCAGTCTCTTCTATGAATGTCTGGGAAAAGGTTGATTTCTCAATGATTCCAAGAACGTGTCTTTTCTAATAAAATGTAGGAAAGTACTGTGCGTGTGTGTGTGTGTGTGTGTGTGAGCACATCTAAGTGTGTGTTTGTAACTGTGTTCACATAAGTGTGTATTTGTGTGTGCATGTGTGTGAGCATGTGCGTGTGCTTCCTTCTGCTTCGTGCTGCCTTGGCGATGGAGGGGCAACGCCACAGCCGGCTTTGAGGGGCGGGAGGGATGCGCGCCACCTTGCTGCCCGGACCTACCTGCTGGGAAACAGGCTCCGAGCACCAGCAGGGGCACTCCCTAGATGCCCAGGTTTGGGTCTGCAGCTTGACATAGAATCCATTTGTCCCCAAGTCTCCCACGGGGCCATTGCCAGCCCAGCTCATAAAACACCAGGTGTGGCCCCTGACCCCCTCCCTCGTCCCAGTGGCAGACTTGAGCTGGGGGTGTGTGAGGTTTGAAAAGCAAATGTTCTTCTGAACCCTATGGGCTCATTATTCAGTAGAACAGTGGTAACGTAATGCATTTTCATTTACTTAGCCTTAAATATATGTAAATTAAAGGGTTTTCTTTTATTAAAAATAACACTGAAACTCACCACTGATGTGTTTTTGTTATTCTAAAAAGAAGCAGTACTAGAGGAATGAGGCTCTAATGACATTTCACATTCAAATTTGTGTCTTGCTGGAGAAAGAGGGGCCTCTCCACCCCAGGGCCTGAGCTCCCGAATAAAGCCCTGCCGAACAGTGCTGCCATTGGCGGTTTTCACTCCGTATACATTCTCATTGTCTTAGGCTGTGATGGAGGGAACAGCTCACCCTGGTTGGAAGCCTAATTGTTGCCAGGAAAGAAAAATAAATCGCTGCTCTCCCGTTGGAGTTGAGCAGTACCGGAGAAGCAGTGTTCAGTGTGGGGAGAGGGGTGACAGAACTCCGTTAACGTCAGGAGGTCAGTGGCCCTGCAGAGTCTTCTGGAAGAAAGGAGTCAACCATCACTGCCTCCTGCACCCAGCTCTGTCCCCCGCAGTCAGATGATCACAAACCCCTCAGCAGCTCCCCACACTCTGTGCCCCCACCACGTGTCAAGTCCTTCCAGCACGACCCACATGCCTGTGCCTGTAATTCTCACCGAAACTCCTTCTGCCGAGAGCCCTGCACCCAGGCCCCTCTGCCCGGCCGAACCCACAGTGTCCCTCTGGGAGCCCCTGCATTCTAGGCCATTAGAACTGGTTCAACCCTCTGTATCAACATCCTGGTGTTGCTGTAACAAACTACCACAGAGTGAGTGACTTAGAGACACAAAGACGTATTTTCTCACTTGTCTCTCCAGAAGCCCAAAATCAAACTGTTGGTAAGGCCACCCTCTCTCTTCTGGATCCTGTCCTCTCCAGCAATCTTTACCATTCCTTCCTTGGCTCATAGACTCGTCACTCCAGTCCCTGCTTCCGTGGTCAGATGGCATCTTCCCTCTGTGTCTCCACCTGGCATTCTATTCTCTCTGTGTCTCTTCTCTTCTTCTTATAAGGACACCAGTCATAGCGGATCAAGGTCCAGCCTGCTTCTTCTCCAGCAATCTTTCCCATTCCTTCCTTGGCTCGTAGACTTGTCACTCCAGTCCCTGCTTCCGTGATCAGATGGCATCTTCCCTCTGTGTCTCCACGTGGCATTCTATTCTCTCTGTGTCTTCTCTTCTTCTTATAAGAACACCAGTCATAGCGGATCAAGGTCCAGCCTGCTTCAGCGTGACGTCATCATACCTTAACTAACTATATCTGCAATGGCCCTGTTTCCAAATAAGTTCACATTCTGAGGTTCTGGGAAGGACAGAAATGTGAGGAAACACTTCCCAACCTAGTGTACCCTCTTGTCTTGTGTGTGAGGGGTGTGAGTGACC
>NW_006434373.1:1862981-1871048 GCF_000325575.1 Pteropus alecto
GATAGTGGATGTTCCTGTTTCAGTGACACCTCAACCAGGGACTAAGACAAAAGCAGCTCTTGGGACACTGCCTTTTGAGTCCAAAAATCATCTCAGAGGATCGACGAATATTTTAGATCACATACAGCATCCCGCTAATAATACAATTAAAATATTTCTATAATAAAACATGCCCAGAGGAGGACATGCCCAGAGCCTCGGACAGTGCCCCTCAGCCACCTGCCCCTCATCATAGGGGTGCCGCAGCTGTGCATGGGTGAGCAGCAGCATGGGGAGGGAGCAGAGGTGGTTCGGTTTCTATCTGTGAGCCTCTCTCCTCACCTCATGGTGACATCTCCAGCTGTCTCTCCTAGTTCTTGAGCCGAGAAGTAGAGAACGGTCCCTGCCATTTGCCAGGCCGTCACAGTCCAGCAATGCTGCCCACTACTGGGAGGCTTGGGTTGGTGACTTTCCAGGCACAAAGTCATGAAACATCCCCAGCCATGACTCTTTCTACTCCAAAATTGGCAGAGAATTTCACTTGGACTCTGGATGCCCTCTTCTTTCTCTCAGGACTGCACGTTTCAGGACTCACTGACATAGGAAGAGCCCCACGTCTGGGGCTCCGCACACGTGGAACACGTGCAGCTCTGCTGGAGCCTGGAGGCACTCAGGTTCCGGCACTGCCAATGAGAACCGCAAAGTCATGTGATGGTAGTTCTGTGGTAGGAGCAGCCACCTGGTCCCATGTGGCTCCTGTGTATCCAAGTCTTGCCCTCTGGAGCCTCTTCCCAAACAGGCACCATGTGGAGAGCTGGTTTGGCTGAAAAAAGAGAACCAGACCCGATCCCGATGGCCAGGGAGAGGACAATAAATGTCACGTCCATTTGATTCTTTTCACTCACTTGCACAAACTGCCACAAATCCAAAGCACCATGGAAAAGCCAATTTCCACATGATACACAGCAAATTGAGGATTAGAGATGGACCACAGCCAGGTTGAGAGGCAGTGTAGGCCTATACAGTTTCCTGCCTTGTGGCATCAAATTATTACAATGAGTAGCTCTGTTGCATTTTGATGTCCACATACATGCTGCGTTCCAGCCCATGTTCCTCCTAATCTGTGTGAAGTATGGACAAAAACAACCAAACCCAGCGCTTAGGTAGGAAGTGTGGCAGAGCAGAGCAGGGCAGCCCTGGTCAGTAAGAACTCCAGCTGTGCTGCCCACTGACCAAGGACACAATGTCCTGTGCACAACACACAATCTTATTGTGTCCTTTCAAATATAAAGAATGATCGATACAAAATGATAGAGAGATAACAGTAGATAATGACATTCTGGGCAAAGTGTCCAGTGTGACACCTTCCCCATCAGACACTCAAAGAGCTAGGCTGGACTTCATCTTCAGTTCTCTGTTTACTTATTTTTATGAGGATTTGACCCCCAGATTACTAAGTATACTGGCTTCTATGTGCCTCTCGGTTATACAAACCTTTAGGGAAAGGGTTGACTGTAACACTGAAAGTTCTCACGCCTGTGGTCCTTGTTGATGAGTTTGTTTGAGGATGAATGAACCTTTCAGGAGCTTCCCCTTCCTAAGCAGAGCCTGTATGCAACCCTTAATGGCTCCAATTACAGTCCTCAGCTCAGCTTTTCCTTGATTTGCCAGCACTGAGACTGGACCCTCTTTCCTGCAGTGTTCCCTCCAATCTAAGGAAAAAGGAGGCCACGGCTAAGAGAACAGTTAATAAGAGTATGGGTGGTGGCTGAAGAAGACAAAGGCTGACAATGACAAAAAGCGGAAGACAGAAGGAGAAAGAGTGGGTGTTTGGGATGTGAATGCTGAGAAAACAACCAGCAGAGGAAGTGAGGACAGTAGATGGACAGAAGTCCAGATATCCCCTCAAGGACCAAAGTGAAAATCCAACATTATCATCCCATGTGCAAAAGTTTGGGAGACACCCTCCCTGTCTAACTATGCCTCTTCCACCAAGCCCAAGTAAGAGCTCCCTGAGCACTCTTCCCATCAAGTGGCTGGTAGGTACAAGGATGGAGCAAGGACCTTATAGTGGACAATCCCGCCAGGACCACAGCCCTTATCCTCTAGCTCAGGGAGGCTGACAGCTCATGGCTGAGACTCTCTCAGGGATCAGCCAGAGAAAGCTGCTCCTCCATACTATGTCCAGTATAGTGTCCGCCCAATTCATATCCATGGGAACCTCAAAATGTGTCCTTGTTTGGAAACAAGGTGGTTGCAGGTGTAATTAGTTGAGATGAGGTCACAGAGGAGCAGTAGGGGCCCTGATCTAAGATGACTGGTGTCCTTATAAGAGGACAGGAGACGCAGAAACATACACCGAGTGAAGACAGCCATGTGAAAATGGAGACCACGATTGGAGCGAAGCTTCTATAAGCCATGGAACACCAGGAGGTAGAAGCTAGGAAGGACCCTCCCCTACAGGTTTCACTGGAAACATGGCCCTGCTGCCACCTGGAGTTTGGATTTCCGGTCTTTAGAAGTGTGAGACAATACATTTCTGTTTTTTTTTCTGCCTCCTGGTTTGTGGTACTTTGTTACAGCCACCCCCAGAGGCCAAACATTCTCCCAAGGTTACACTCCTACACTGCCTGGCCCTTCCCTGGCTTGAATTCACGGTATCCTTAAGGGCCCCCAACCCAAGAGCTCCCCATGGGATGATGAGAGGGCTCTGTTAAACTGCATCTCAGCCCAGCTCCCTCTCTATCCACTCCTGCATGCAGATCTCCACCTCAGCATCTGTCTCACTGATAATACCACCTGCCACAGATAAAAGATGTTTGGGGTGGTAGGGTTGCAGAGGATGACATTTTCTTCTTTTCACAAGGAATTCCACTAATGTTGCTTTGCTATGGTTGTGATTAACATCCCAGAAGCTTGTTATCCTTGCGTTGACAGATGTGTGCATGCAAGCACACATGCACACACATATACATGTACACACACATACACGTTTCTGAGAAGTGAGTCAGGCACTATAACTATTGAGGTCATAGATTAGCCAATCAAGGAATGAAGCCCAGACAGGTATTGGCTTTTTAAATAAAACTCATAGTGAAACCGGTCTGCAAACTCCTTCCCTGCTCTACTTAACTTCTAAGCTGGTAGCAGAATTGGATCTTTGCGGCCTCAGAAACTTTATTCTCCTTGCCACTTTTCCAGTAATTATTAGAACTCTGAAAGCTGGAAGAGGGTTCAGTATTCCACAGACTAATATCTTATTCTTCCAGGAATAAGTGGGGGTGGCCTCCCCAATAATGATGGTGGGTGACTGGCCATGTGAGCCAGGGTCCCCCCAGGCATTAGTGCCATCTCTACCGGACCACTGCAATCAGATAGGGTGGAAAGAATATTAATAATTTAATTGGCTACAGCCATGCCACCCTGACCGTGCCTGATCTCGTTTGATCTCAGAAGCTAAGCAGGGTCGGTCCTGGTTAGAACTGGATGGGAGACCACCTCGGAATACCGGGTGCTGTAGGCGTAAAAAAAAAAAAAAAGTAACAATAATAATTTAATTGGATCTACTATAGCTCTCAGGCGGACCTCCTATATTGAGCTGAGATGAGACATGATTGCCCCCAGGCAGGTAGAGCCATAAATAGCCTCAAAGCCACTGGAGGGCAGCCTCAGACATTGAATGTGGGTTACAATTACCACTGTTAATACCTTAGGGACCCCAACATATCCCCTCAGATGAATTTTCCACATGTGTATTCACCTCCAAGGGACACAAATGAGACTTTATAAATTATTTCTGAATTTACCTTGTAACTACATTGATTTCATGCAGAACCTTCAAGTGGCTGAACACAGACTATCACCCAGTCTACCAGGGAAAATAAACACCCCTTACGGTCACGTGAAGCCAAGACTCAAAAATGGGCACAAAAAGTTTCTCATCCAAGCGTCAGACATTTCCAGGATCGGGGAATAAATTCAGAATCAGGATGTACAAACAAGGATGTGGACAAACTGTCGGGGAGGAAGCCAGAATAGGTAAAAAAGGCCTGACTAAAAGCATTAAGCGGTAGCTGAGAGGCTCCACGGTGGGGAGTGGGTATTGATTTTTGTAGCTAAGCACATCTAGGTCCTTTGAAAGAACAAAGTCTAAAACATAGTCCAGCCACAAGTGCATGGCCCCCAACAAATCCAAGATGAGGGTAGTTGTGTTCTATAAATTATTTTCCATAGTTCTGGACCCCTTGGAGACAGGAAGGGACCACATAACAAGTGAATACATCTATGGGAGTATTTTTTAGGACATATAAGATATCAAGTTTGATACACGACCAGACCCGAGAAATGGGCAACACCTTCCTTCTGAGAAGTCAAAGCAATTATCTTCCCAATTCTTTTGATGCCATAAGATGGCAAGTTGACAAAAATTAGTAAAATATAATAACAAAAACCCAAATCTGTTACTCTTTGCGATCCTTGGCAGAGACCTGTGACATGACCGTTTGCTCCTTCCTTAAATAGCATCCATTTGTATTGTGTTGCCTCTAATCTTTCCCTGACGTATTCTACTACACAAGAAATTGTCATTAAAAAATAAAAAAAACACGCCTTGTTAAGGAAGAGAGGAAACAACTGATTCAATTTGAAAGCCAACCAATCCTATCACCAAAGATGGAGCTGTATGATGTGAAGGGAGGCCATTGTTTAATGGCCTTATAACTACAAACTGCCTTAATTTCAGCAGCCCCTGTAAGCTAGCGACCAATGTACTGAGCATTTCATTGGTTTGGGCTTAGAAACTAGAAAGAATACAGAGAAAGGAAGAGCCAACAACTAAAACCAGCCATTAGTCACAGAGCATGCAACGCTTGTCAAGGTGACAACTCTTTTGTTTTTATTGGGTTACAAGAGAATCAAATGTGCCACCAACAACTTGCTAGGATATGAGTGTGGTCATTGGTGCTAACTGCTCCCAAGCCCCATTCAAAAGAACTTTAAAAAAAGAGAGAGAGAAAAATATATTTATAAAAGGGATTCTTAAGAAATAGTTCTAAACATACCCAAAATAATGGCTGTGCAGTGTGGGTATACTCAGATCTCTCAAGCAGCTAGCTATCTTAGCCTCGCATGATTTTATGTGTGACTTCCTGGGTCTTTACAAATGTTCCTTCAAGCCTGGCTCCTTTGCTAGAATTTCCAATCGGGGATCCCATTGACAATACAAGTCAGGCTGTACAATGAAAAAATAATAATTTAGGCTCATGTGGTTCCAGGTATTCTAAAATTACACATTTGTCATGGATTACCCATCGCCTTCCTTTAAATGACTATAGGTAAATTATTATTACTCCATGTTGTTTCATAAGTAGTGCTCTGGCTTTCAAATAATTCCCCCAAGTTTCAGAGGGGAACAAATGTGGCCCAGCTACAGATATCTAAGCCAAAGCAGAAGCTTTCGTGCTTTTTTTTTTATAAATCCGTTGTTTAACTGAGGGAAGGGAAACCATCAGTATGAATATAATTCTCCCTTCATGCTTAACATGGGGGCATGTCCCTTTCAGCATCTTAGTGGGCTGTGTTTGGCTGTATTTCATTCTGGAACAGAGGGCAGGAGGCAGTAGCATGAGCCTCAGCCCAATGAAGGAAATGTAAGGCATGTGTCCGCTCTCCACTCCTATCTCTACGAAAGAGGCTCCTGGCAGCTTTGTTTACACAAAATACAGCCAAATCAGGTTAAACATCACCTTCCTTCTTAAGTTCACATCGGAGCTGAACTCCCGCCTCCAAATGTTCAGACCTACTATGTTCCAGATACCTGCCAGGGCCACTCGGAGCTGGGGCTGACCAGTCAGTCACTCATCATGGAGTGCCAGATTCGAGAGACTTGGGGGCATCCTGACATGGAACGGGCAGTTCTTGAGGAAGACAGGTAAAAGTGGAAGGAACAGGCAGTGAGAGAAGCACTTCCATGTTCTTATCCCCAGTGCCACAAAAAATACTGCACATCACAGGGTGAGTCTTGAAGGGTCCTGCAGGGGCAGGAAGTGGCAGATATTCGAGTATGAAAGCACCTCCAATGCTTAAAGGCCACTATAAGGTAAGAGTTGGAGTATTTCGCAGCAGGTAATCACCCTGTCACATGGTAGACTGAGGTATGGAGGCTGACCCTAGCTGTGCTGTCCAGTAATGGAAGGTGCGCCTGTTATCAGTGGCTGTGATAGCCTCACCCACCGGAAAACAATCTGCAAGGAGTCTAATGATTGTGCCCACCTTGCTCCTTTTCATGTGCCTCTGGGTCCCTCTTCAGCCAAGGACTGTGTGATGACACATGCTTCTGTTTGTTATTAGTTTCCGAACCTTCCATCGAATTGCTGTGAGCTTTTAAGCAGCTACAAATGCACGTCCTTTGGAGCAAGTTTAGTTGAGGCTGCTCTCACATGGGCCAGCGGGGCTTTGTGAAAGACTCGTCAGCACCTCTAGTGACTATTAGATCCTGGAACAAGGGGCACTTCTTTAGGAGAGAAATAACCCAGATGTCTTTCAAGGTGGGGAAAGAAAGAAACATTTGCACTTCCAAACTTCAGTTCTTTTCCTCTATAAACACACTTGAGATGCCATGAGACTGTACACCTGTCTCCGTTTGTAAACGGAAAACATAGTTATCCCATTGTTGCTGATTTTCTTTTTTCCTTCCTTCCTTCCTTCCTTCCTTCCTTCCTTCCTTCCTTCCTTCTTTCCTTCTTTATTCTTGTTTTTTTTTTGAATGGATGGGAATTCTTCCACTTTGCCACGAGACATGCTCAAGAAATGAATACTTAAAAATGAAAAAAGAGTCTTTTAAAGGCTGTTTGCTTGGGCGACGATGGTGACACAAATGTTTCTTTCTCCTTACAAGGCCCACCCACAGAAAGAAGCAGAACAATGGTGCAGGGGCCCTCTGGGCACTAGACAGCCCTGGAGAGGCCTCCAGCTCGGCCTGCTGGCCCATTCAGCTCCCACAGCCCTCCCACCCTCCTACTCACCGACAGTCCCACTAATTACGTGTCAGCCTTGCAACTCCAGCCCACAGGCCACCACCAATTATAGCCACGCTGACATCGTTCAAGTAGTTCATGTGTTTACATAGTTCGGAGTCTCTCTTAATTGTCCAAAAAAGTGAAAAATTAGTAATGTTTGAAAAAAAGAGTGGGCTGCCCAGGGAGAAAGGATTCACTTTGCACATATTATCAGTGCTGAGCAAGAAGCCCAAAGTTCTGCTTTCATGCTACTCTCGCTTTGGACAAACTTGGACAAAACACTCTATAAACTCTTAGGGCAAATCCCCAAAGGCTCTTTCAATCTGCAAATTGATAGATAGGTGTCAGAATCGGGTGGATCTGGTTACAGAGGGTTTAAGTTATCCCGGCAAGTAAATAACAAAAGTTACATCATTTTCATCAACATTCATCATTCTAATTGCATGAACCTCCACCAGAACAAAGTCACACTATAGTTTTATGGTATTTGATTAATGAGGGCAGGAAAATTGAAGTTTTTGCAATAAAACTAAAAAAATCAACAGACTTTTATCGTTTTTTCCCTTATGATTTTAATTTAATGGCTCGTGTTTTCATTACTGCAGAGGCTGTACACTTTAGCTTGCAATTATGTCCCATCTGTGAAGCACTGTGTTATTACAGTTTATTCTAGTAGCTTTTCAATCACTTTTGAGTTGGGCTTTACAAGTATTCTTGCAGCAGGTGGGCTTCCTGGCATAAGCCCAGGAACACACAAAGCGCAAAGCTGGAGTTTAATGGCAGCATATGCATGTGGCACAGAGCACCAGCCTTCCCCCATATGCTGCTAAGCAGCCTCTTCAGCCTGCCAGTCACTCTTCTTACTGACTACAGTCTCTAAGTAGTTTTCTGCCAGGGAAAAATATACCAAGGCAGCAAATTTCTCCAGTGCACCATCCTTATTACTGAGACAACCCTGTCATTAGCACAAGCACAATGAACCTGAACTGGGGATGCATACCAATTAGGTGGCACGGAGCACTTTTGCTTCTTATCTCTATGGAAACGTTCCCCCCCTCTGGCTGCAGTGGAC
>NW_006434373.1:1871072-1913491 GCF_000325575.1 Pteropus alecto
GTTAACACTGTACACTGTGATGTGAACCAAAATCTGCTCTAGCCCCCGCAGCAACGAGAGAAGGGAGCGAAAACAACGGAAGTCTCCGTACGTTTGGGAGGCATTCGCCTTTAGAATTCTGGATCCTGCACAACTGCGGCTCACAGCCATGAGCAAGAAATGATGTTTAAATCTATAAATAATATTCTCGCATTAAATCTAGCAGGGAGAGTTCAAGCAACCCAAAAGAAATTGCTTTATCCCATTAAAAAAAAAATGGAGAACAAACTTTTTTTTTTTTAATTAACATAAAGAGTGCTTTACTTCTAAGAGGCTGGGACAGCTCCTGGAGCCACAAGGCTCATAGATCTTCTTCTCTAGAGTTTTACCTGCCCCCCAATATAAAATAAACTTAAAGAGACTCAAAATGTTTGTGCGCAAAGGATTTTCCCACCAGAATGCTGTGAACTTTGCAAAGACATACAAATACAGCCTTTTGTTTTCTTTGTCTGTGTGTGTATGTGTGTGTGTGTGTGTGTGTGGTGTGTGTGTGAGAGAGAGAGAGAGAGAGAGAGAGAGAGAAAGAGAGTGTCTAACTCAGTTTTTATTTCATAGTTCAATCTGTATACAACTGAGAGATTCTGACTTCACTAATTTGGGGTATTTTAATTCACAGTGTTAACTGCCAGTGCATGACACATGGCTTTATTTACCACAAAATTCCACCAGCAGTTTTAAAACAGAGAAGACCCCTGAGTGATGGCACCTGAAACCTGGTGTCCCCCATTCCCTGAACTGGCTGCCCCCTCTTCTTTAACTAATAGCCCATCAGCATTCTTTTTTTTGAATAAGTTTAATCCTTCTCTTTGACTGAGTGTGCTGGGGACTCTGAGTCTTTTTTCCTTCATCCAGGGATATTTTTTCCAACACTGTCTCTCAATCGTCACTCACTTTGTTGTCGAGAGACTCTCTCAGGCTGTCTGTAGCGCAAGCAAGTAATGCATCCACATGCTCTTTCTGTCACGCCCATTCAGGGGATCCCTGGTGAAGAGCAGAGCTCTTTAAAGTAAACAGCCCTGAACTTACTAGAAATCTAAATGAAGTAATATTTAAAGCACATATAAAGTGTTATTTTTAAAGAACCCGCATCAAATATTAAATGCCATGAAATAAAACCATGCTGCTAAGTGGCAGTGACTCAGGAAGAGAAAAACTAAAGAGAAGTCAGAAAAATTGACTTCTGAGCACAAAATCAACTAGACTTATGTCAGGATTGGTGATATTCCCCAGGTGCTATCACTTATAGAACACTTATTTTTTATTAGAAAAGCAATTCTAGATATAGGTGAAATTTACTGGATTCTAATGGGAATAATTTCCTCCTGCATAATGTGTTCCTATGGGAATCATACAATTCTTTGATTTTTGTTTTTAAGTTAAAGACATCAGGAGAAAAGAAAACTTTTGTACAAAGAGAAGAGCAGTTCTCAGCCAGACAGCCCACCTCCAGCAAAATGGAGAAAGACAGAGGGAGGCAGAGTCCAAAGAGGTTTGATTTAGTGCTAAAGGCTCTCGGCCTTCTCCCCAAACACATGACAATCAACACTAAATAAGATACTGAACTGCAAACAAGTCAGTAACGTTGGCCTTCCAGCTACTTTGACAATTTAAATAGTCATAAAGAACATATATTCCCTGACCATAATGCTACTATTTACTATAAGAAACCAAAGAACGAAAGCACTTGTATTCTCATTTATTATGTTTTCTTCCTTTCAAAGGAAGATCCTGAAATCCATCATAGGTGACCCTACCCATTGCTTCCAGGACTTGGAAGGGAAGAGGTGTGAGGCATGGCTGTTGCCACCCTCACTGATTTTTCTCTTCATCCTTTAAGGACAGCTAGCTAATCTCTGCCTGGACATCATAGGTTGAGATGCAGCTGGAGAGATTGGAGCTCCTTCAGACCACAATCCGGCATCATAAACAAGGCCAGTGCTTCCACTCTGAGTGAGAGGGAGGGAGGAAGGGGCCTTTTTCTTTTCTTATACAGGTGGTTGTTCCCTGTCCCATGGTGTCAGACCTCACACTTTCTAGGCAGGCCAACTTCGGACACTTCAACCCACATGACAGACACAGGTGAGGTGCTGGCTCCACACACAAGCCCCTGGGTCCCTCAGTCAATGCACAGAGAGAGTGTCCAGCAATTGGCTGAGCTGAGATCAACTCTAGGGCAGCAGTGGTGCCAGCCAGGATTGCCTTTCAGATTTCTTCAGCCTGGCCAGGGAATGAAGATGCTGCCAGCCTGACCACTGAGCATACCTGTCACATGCCCATCGATAGACATCCATTCCTTTGGCTAGTGTCCAGTCCAGTCAACCAAGTATCTGTTCTAATGGTCAGAACCTGAGCTTCACGGTTTTTAAACACTTTGAGCAATGCTCTCTCTGGGGTCATGATTTTTATTTGTGGGTGCTGCTATAAGTTGAATTGTGTCTCCTAAAAGAGAGGTGAAATCCCCAACCCCTACTACCTCAAATGTGATCTTATTTGGAAACAGAGCCATTGCAAATGTAACTAGTTAAGATGAGGTCACCTTGGAGTAGGGTGGCCCTAATCCAACGTGACTGATGTCCTTATGAAAAAGGAAATTTTGATGCAGAGACCACAAGGAGAAGATAAATATGTGAAGACAGAGGCAGAGATTGGAGCGATGCATCTACAAGTCAAGGAATATTTGGGGCCGCCAGAAGCTGGCAGAGACAAGGAAGGATGCTCTCCTAGAGACTTCAGAGGGAGCGCGGCCCTGCTGACACCTTGATCTCATGCTTCTGGCCTCCAGGACTATGAGAGAATAAATTTCTGTTGTTTCAAGCTACCCAGTTTGTGATAACTTGTTAAGGCAGACCTAGAAACTAATATACATAACATAAGCAATTGTGAGATCAAATGCCTGTCTTAAGCACCAACTACCACCCATTCTATAATATACCTGTCACATGCCCATCGATAGACATCCATTCCTTTGGCTAGTGTCCAGTCCAGTCAACCAAGTGTCTGTTCTAATGGTCAGAACCTGAGCTTCACGGTTTTTAAACACTTTGAGCAATGCTCTCTCTGGGGTCATGATTTTTATTTGTGGGTGCTGCTATAAGTTGAATTGTGTCTCCTAAAAGAGAGGTGAAATCCCCAACCCCTACTACCTCAAATGTGATCTTATTTGGAAACAGAGCCATTGCAAATGTAACTAGTTAAGATGAGGTCACCTTGGAGTAGGGTGGCCCTAATCCAACGTGACTGATGTCCTTATGAAAAAGGAAATTTTGATGCAGAGACCACAAGGAGAAGATAAATATGTGAAGACAGAGGCAGAGATTGGAGCGATGCATCTACAAGTCAAGGAATATTTGGGGCCGCCAGAAGCTGGCAGAGACAAGGAAGGATGCTCTCCTAGAGACTTCAGAGGGAGCGCGGCCCTGCTGACACCTTGATCTCATGCTTCTGGCCTCCAGGACTATGAGAGAATAAATTTCTGTTGTTTCAAGCTACCCAGTTTGTGAGGCTTTATTATGGTAGCCCCGGGAAACTACTACAGGTGCCGATTAGATACTGACTTTCTAGGTTCATAAATCAGGGGGAAAAACTTGACATTCCATTGAAAAAGTAGTTGGATCCAGGTTCCAAAGAATATAGAGAAAAAATAAGATCAAAGCCCCTGGAGCCAAACCGCCTGGATTCTACTTAGTCTTATAAAAGAATAGCAGTGTATCTGTAATTAAAAGGATGCTGGATCCAGTCAGATTCAGTCAAATCTCAGGTCTGTCACTTGGAAGCTGTGCCACCATAGAGAAGTTATTTAACCTCTCTTAACCTCAGGTTCCCAGTCTAAGAAATAAAGATAATAGTACCTAACCTGTAAATTTTTCATAAGGCTGAAATTAGTGAATCTACATAAAAAAATAACATTTAGTATGTAACAAATGCTAAGTTTTACTTATTATATCTCAATATAATAAAATTTGTTAGGATGAATATCTTTTACTTTCTGTTCTTAAAAACCATATTTAATTTTGTGCTATCTCAGTCCTATCAAACACAGAGTTTCTTTTCACACGTGAAATAAAACCACAAACTTGTCTAAACTGGACAAGAAAAAAATGTTTTATAGAATTAATGTGCAGTCTAGACTCCTCTAGGCTTACTATATGGTACTCCCCCTGATCACAGATGACCTTTTCCACCTCCAATTCTGTGTCACCCTTATCATTAATAACACTATATTCTAAACCTTATTTCAATAATACTATATTCTAAACTATATTATGAGTTCTACCTTTTGGTTAATTTTCTCTTTATGTTTCTTTTTCGATCTCCCCTAATAGTAGGTGCCTTAAAGATAAGGATTTTATGTAATAATTCCTCATGTCTCTAGTCTTCATGCATTATTTTGCATGTGGAATGACCTTAAAATATTTCATGAATACAAGTTAAATAAGATAAAAAGAAAGATAATAGAGCTTATAAAACAGTTTCAATATGCTACCCAGTTGGATCCAGCCTAATGTGGGTCTGTAGTGTCATTCTCTCTCTTTAAAAAAAAAAAAAAATGAAGATATGAAAGATCAAAAAGGTTAAGTTATTCTTTGGAATCCAAGCCTATGCCCTACTTAATAGCTAAGATTATTCGTTTGGCTTTTGAATCTTTGATCATGGGGTGGGTGGGGATAATGATAATGGGGGATTCTTGGGCATTTCTACCAGTCTCTGAGTATTATTATCACATGGTATCAGTTCTTTAGCGAATTGGAAGAATGATAGTAAAATAAAACTGGAGTAGGAAACAAGACATTTGGGTTCTAGCCCTGGTTTTTCAACTAAACAGTCATCAGAAATTTGTCAACTTATTTAATTTCTTTAGGCTTCACTTTCCTTATGTTTTAAGTGAGATAATTTCAAATGATTTGCTCACCATTCAAGTAGGTTAGCTCCTTCCCTTAGGATTTCAGCAAATATATTTATTCCTTGTTTGAACTTAACATAAGCATCAAACTTAATAAATGCATGTGGGATTCTGGCTCTGCCAATTACAGGTTGTGTTACCTTGGGCAAATCACTTCTCAGAGACTCAGTTTCCTTACCTGCAAAATGGGGACACTAACAATTTATCTACCAAATATTATTCTCTGTACTTCCAACAGTTCTAAGTGTTCGCAAATACTTAGCACTTCTTCCCCATATAACCACCAGAGGCTGTTGGTATTCTCAGTATCCTCATGTACAGATGAAAGAACTGAGACATAAGGTAAGGACATTATCTAGCTCTCCCAAAGTCCACAGACTGAGTACCAATGCCAGCACCTGAACCTAAGCAACGGCGCTAGAATCTGTGCTGTCAAAAGGCATGAAGCTATAGCCTCTCTTGGTGATGTGGTGTAAGTTAAATTAGATAATAAGTGTAACCATGTAGAAGGTGCACAGTGCTTAGCACTCAGTAGATGTTACCTCTAAGTAGGGCAATCACACACAATTCCTCTCTCTGGTTTAAAAGTGCAAGGTGTCACTGTATTTATTACCCTGGAACACCAGGTGACATCTAGGACACTCTTGGGTAAACCAGATCACAGAGTCTTAGCTGTAACTACTATCCCAGATTGTAAACTCTCTGAGAAAAGAGTCTATGTCTTTTCACAAGCACTGTTTGCATTAGACACTGATAAATATCCCAGAAGATGGTGTTTCTCTCTGGAAGGTGAATTTGAGGCATAAACAACTGAGAGGAAAATGACTGCACCTTCCTTACAGCAGCCTCTTAACCTGCTTCTAGGATTCTGAAGCTGGAGGGGTACTGGTGACACCCAAGATGCTGATGTAAGGTAAGGTTTTTAAATCCCTCCAATAGTGAATCAAATAAAGATATCCTGATTATTTTTAATGTACTCATTTATCAGTATGCCCAAGAACAGACAAAGAATAATACTGAACATCATTAAACTTCTGATTTTATAAAATCTACACATTATTCATATATTTGTGGAAAAAATAAAATTGAGATATAATAACTAAATGATTACAATATGTTGGAACAGGCAGGTCTAAAAATTCCAGTTGTGCAGAAGCTATTGATGCTCCTAGATGCTTCTAGAAGCCTCTATATGGATCTGAGCAGAGTAGAAGAAAATGTGCATGTACAAGTCGCCTCAGAGTCAGAAAATTTCAACTTCAAGTCACAGCTTTAGCTCCTACACACTAGGATAATCGCCCTACGCCATATCGTTCTTAGGTGAAAATTGGGATACTCTCTGTCTTATCTTATCTTGGCAGGATGGTAAAAGAATCACATAAATAGTACAAATACACGTTCAATGGTTCAGCATTTACTGTGTGCTTACTATGAGCCATGTCTGTATTAAGCACTGGGGACACAGAGCAATGGGGGAGAGAGAGACACATAAACCAGTACCTATAATGTAATGTGTTGTGAGTGATGATAGAAATATGCCTGGGAAACTGGTAAATTTTATGAAATATTCTGTGGTCTGCCCTGAACTTTGTGCAGATGAACCTGACCCTTAGGCTAGCACTTCAGACACTATCATATTTGCCTGTCCATATTGAAAATGTTGATTTACAACAACGCTCTGTTTCTTAGCTAGAAAGCCCAGATCTTTACTCAAAATGAACAATATTAATGGCAAAAATTTATAACAAGGTGCCAATATAATAAGGCCAATTTTCACAATCTCATATAGGTGTTAAAATATGTATTAATGAATAATCGATTTTATCTTTTACTCATTTGCTGAAATTTCTCCCCTGGATAACACTTAAGGTCTATAGGAATAGACCTGGTCATTCTTTCCTGTTCAGAACTACCAATTTACTTCACTTCAGTCATCAAAGTGCAAATCATACCTCCCAGTTACTTCCAATTCTGACTTCTTTTAAGTTGACATAGCACAGATGAAATTTCAGCTTCTGTCCCTTGTAATTATGCAAGCTGAGAACTTGAAAGCTGTGAATATATAAGAACACTTTTCTAACTTACTTTATTTAGCCTGCACCAGAATGGGAAGGTAAACAAATAAAGGAAATGAATGGGTAATTTTGCCTTACTGTCCAAGTCAAAAGTGCAGGGAATTTTCCTTTCGTGAAAGCCAAGAGGTGTAGGTCTGTCCTGACCTTGACCTTGGAGGTGCAGTTGCCTGCTCCTTCCTTCCTGAAGCCTCTCGTGGCTTCCTTCACGACTGTCCTCCCACTTACAGCTTTTTCTAGAACTTTTCACGATTTTTTTTTTTTTTGTCTTAAGCATTGATGGTGTGCTGTTGAATCCTCCTTGGTGACTATGACTATTCTCATATGTGATAAAGACAGGCTAGAGGTTCACCAAACCCATTCCTCCTCCAAACTCATGAGTCCTGGAAGGACTCAAGGAGGCCAGAGAGATGACAGCACAGCAGATGGAAGGATCCAGATGGGTCCCTGGCCTCTGTTTGGAGAAAGAAGTCCAGGAGAGGTCTCTGTCCAGTAAGGCCCCCATCAGATATACACATGTGGGAAATAAGCTTTCACCACATTAAGCTTCTGAGATTTGGGGTTGATCTGCTCAGCAGCCACCAACCACTGGCCTGCTTACCATGGCCTCAGATTTGTGCCCCTCTCCTGGGCTTCCATCTGCAAATCCACTGCTAGAAAGCCCCGCTAGAATGTGCTACCAGCATCTCAAGACGAACTCATCTTCTCCCTGCTGAATCCCAATCTGTTCCTTGCTCTGTCTTCTCTGCCTTCAGGAAGGGTATTACCTTTCACCTACACCTAAGCCAGGTGCTGAGTCATCATCCTTGGCCATGCTTCCCCTTGGCCACACTTGCTATCATTTCCAAATCCCACCCATCAGACTTCCCAATATCTATTGTGTCGAGACACCACTGTCCTGTCAGGTCTGGCCCACTGAACCCCTGCCCTGGCCCCCCAGGAGATCTTCTCTATCCCCTTAATGTAAAAGAATGCATATTTGATTATGACGTCATCCTGCTACAAACCTCCCAAAGTGGCTTTCCCAATGGGACTCCAGACCATTTAGAACGAGGTTCTGGGAATGCCTGCAGTCTCACCTCTCCCCTCTGTTCTATCCCTTCGACCCCTTAACCCTCCCCCCACCTCTGGACCCTGCTCCACTCATCCTCCCCGGATAGGAGCTGCGTGCTTCCCTAACACCCTACATGCCTGTCCTCATGGGATGTATATTTTCCTTTATTAGTTTCCTATCTCCTCTGCGAACCACAGGCTGCCCTGTTTCCGGTGTCCACTGTGGTTTCTGCAGCCACAAGACAGGGTCTAAAATAGAGGAAGGACCTGACCAATCATGTTGAATAAAGATATAAAGGAATAAATGATAGACACCGTATTTGCAACTCCCACCATCCCAAACTCACATTTTGCCCTGTTGTGGAATTGTGCCTCTTTGATCAGGCCTCCACACGTGTGTGCCCAGCTAGTGTGAGGAGGCCGACCTCACTCGGCTTATCCAGCAGAGCGCTACAGGGGGATCACCACATCTGACATCGCAGGACACCAGGCTGCTCCCGGCTGCTCCCAGCCTCCTCTCCTCGTCAACAAAGCGATCAGTTCTCTGCTATTTTAAGTCTAACGTGCAAGGATATGTGGGAGCCCTTTCAAAGTTCCATAAAGTGTTCTCAGAAATCATCATTTTCTTTACTATTGAAGACATTACATGAAGTGAATTGTGACCAACAGCCAGCTCCATTTCACAGTGTGAACTCTATTTGTAAAGGTTTTAAACCTTCTCCGGCCTCGGATGTGGTCTTTTTCAATGGGCCTGAATGGTGATACCATTTCGTAGGGCAAAGAGAAGGAGGGGAAAATGGGAGGAAACTCTGCTGTGTCCAAACAGTTAACAGGACACTCATTTGCACTAAACATCCTTTTCTTTAATATCATGCCTTAATTTGTTGCCGCCCCACTTTGTCGGGATTGAAATAGGCAGAAATGCATGATAAAGTCCATGAGCTGCACCTCAGACTGAAGGACATTGGACTGGTCTTTAGTGGGTCTTCCAATTCTCTTATTCCTTATAGCGAAAAGACAGATTTAAAAATTAGGTGAGCAAGATACTGGTCAAGCCACACACCAAATAACAAGGTTTGATGTTGATAACTTCTCATCTGGGGTTCCAGTCACAGGTGCAGTGCCACTCAAAGCTGCCCGCTGTCCCCTCTGGGAATCCCTCCCACCACAGTCTATGTCAATGTCCTCGCCAATGACACTTCTGGTGAGACAGATCCTGAGCTTTCGAAGAGGAGCCTGTCTGTCCTGGGAAAGGCTGGCTCTCCATGCAGACCTTAGATGCATTTCTCTGCCACGTGCTTCCTCCCAAGGCCACCCCGAAGCTCTGCCTCTCTGCTCTCACACACTGGCAGTTACATTCATCCAGAGATTTTGTACACTTGCCCCCAATTTTGTCCGGGACATCACTGAAAGTGTTTTTCAAAGCTAAAATGGGCACATTTTAGTAGAATTAAAAAAAAACAAAAACAACAAAAAAAACTCCTTTCTCCTTAGAAAGGATTTTCAGATTCTTTAGACTTAAATTACTAATCAACATTCTAAAACTTGAACCAGCACTCTTTCTCATAAAGGTCCTGGAGAAGAGGCAGTGGACGGAAGAAGGGAGAGAAGGGGCTCTATAAGCAGTGAAAATTGGGCCCCGATGCCAACGTCTAATTTCAGACCACTTTGTACAGGTCACAGAGCTGCAACGAGACTGTGTAATTTCTCAAAACGGTTCTCATATTCTCATGAACGGAATGGAAACTGTTTTGTTCTGGAGACCCTGTCTGTACTTCTGTGATTTCATTGATCGAATGCTCCACACTTGGCCTATTCCCAGAGCCGAACTGCTCCGGACAAGCTCAGCGCCCCACTCCATTCTGCACTTCTCCTCCCCCCATTCCGTTTCTCTCCTACCCAGGAGTTAAAAAAGGCAGATACGGATGGGGCCTAGGAAAGTAGAGGTAATTATCTATAATTTGCTTTTATGTAACCAAATGTATGCATTTAAAATGTAATCACATTAATAACCACAGGTGGAAATGAACGGATTGACCTTTTCTACTATTCACAGGACTTTAGAATCTTAGCGCCAAAATGGTTATTTGAGACCCTGCGCCCAATCTCAAGGCAGTGCCACACACAAACCTTTCAGGCAGAAGAGGCTATGGCTTATTTATAAAAGAAATCTCATAGTTCTTTTTCAAGAGCTCTCCCAAGAATTAAAGCCTTCACTATGGGGAAATTCTACTACTATGTAAAGATTCTCTCTCTCTCTCTCTGCCTCTCTCTCTCTCCCCTCTCCCCACCCCCCGCCCCATGTCTGTCTGTCTGTCTCTCTCCAGTTGGATGCAAATGGCTCTATTACAACCCTCACTGGGCAGAATTTCCTTTTGGATAAAAGAACTACTTATCCCCTTAAATATGCCCCAATAATCACAAGGTTGCAGCACATGGTTTGGAGCAGAGCAGATCTGGGTTTGAATCCTGCCAGGTATCAGCTGTGATGTAGGGAGAGTTACTTATCTGTGTCCATACCTTCATCTACAAAGAGAGGGCTATACAAACTTCACAGGGTGGTTGTAAATATTAAATGAACTAACATACGTAGAATGCTAATGCAGTCCCTGGCATGCAGCAGGTGCTCGATAAATGGCCTGAGCAACTCTCAGGAAAGATGGAACAGGCATCCAGGGAGAGGACTGGCACCAGAGCTGGGCGTGTGCTCTTGTGTCTCTGTGCTCTGGTAAATAACAGTCGGTGTTTTCCCACATCGCTATCAGAACGCCTAGGTTGACTTTCAGTTCCAGATAAACAACAGGATTTTTTACTTCCTTTTTGGACTCTGTATTTCTTCCCCAAAGCAAACGGGAGGAGGAAATTAAGGCTAGAACCATGTTAATGGAGCATTCCAGTTCAGAGCTTTAAGGCACAGGGCAACTTAGTCTGCTTCCTCGGCCCACACTTTGGCCCCAAGGACTACGCATCAGAGTTCATCTCGCCGGGGGGACAGCAGAGAGGAGGTGCTGAGGTGGAGACGTCAGCTAATGTGAAACCACAGCGGAGATTTCCTCCCTTGTGCATTTACAGTGGACTCTGACATGACATTATATTCTCTTCATATTTTCACAATGAAAAATACCCAGTTTGTAATACGGTGGCTATGAGTCAAATACCAATAAAGGAACAAGGATAGTAACAAGATTTGCCAATGTTTGGATATAGGAAAATGTGTGGCACTCATGGTTAATAAGGAAGCTTCCAGTCGCCACCAACAGAATCCACAGTGTCATTTGAGGGAAAATAATGCGTCCTGCCTATCCCCTCAACACAACACAGCGTCCGACATCAGCACCTACGCCAGCAGTTAACTAACACGTGGGTCATTTTGATTTCTTTCCAAATGGAAGTTAATCGAAACTGTAGAAACAAAAGTAAGATCCCATGAAAGAAAATATAAACAAAGATGTGGAAAATACGAAATAGAAATGCTTTGAGCCCAAGCTCAGGCGAGGCTCACAGAGCATTTCAGAGGTGATCCTGCTACTCTGCAATCTTGTCCCTTTTTCTTCTAAGGGGGGCAAATCTTGGCAGATTTTACATTGTTGTTATATTTATACTTTTCTTTCAAAAGTAAGGTGAAGATTTATTTTAAATACATATCTTTTCAAATTTGGCTGGTAAGATGCTGAGAGAATTTCCCTTGAGGGAAAATAATAGCTTTTCAATCACTAATATGCTAATATCCAGAAATTCAGAAGAAACCCATCCCACTGGCTTAGTGGCATACGTATGGTATTAATATCGTGTCATAAGATGTTAAGAAAATGCTTTATTGTTACAAGAGATTTTTCTGTGTTTTCCATAAAATGAAACAGGCCACATTTTATAAGATAATATGTTTTATAAATAGTAAAATTCTTAATATAAATTTTACTACGCAGTTATAATAGTATACTCACCAAGATTCTTCATTTAATTGTGTTACGAGGTAAAATGATAGAAAACTCCTCTTTTCTTCAATAATGCTGATAAATGCTCATTGTTTAATGTTAAGCAGTTTTCAAAATAGCAACCTTTATTTCTCTTCAAGGCTAATAAAAAATCACGCTAATATATACATGTTAATTTTCTTTGTTGCCCTTATAATAAGATTTCGAAGTTGCCAAAGCTACCATTTTAGAACTATTCCAAGATTCTAAAATTAGGAAACTGAAATGTCAGACTGTACACATGGAGACTGAGGACCAAGAAATGTACTGCACAAAAGTCCAGATCATGGAATTTAAAAGTGCCAGAAAGTTGCATCGAATTCGGTACCATCCTACCATTTTTTCTTTATAACCACCAAGCGAATCTTGTTTAAAAATAAGGTTGTCAGTTATTCACACAAGTTATTTTTTCCCCTCCCAGTCAGTTTTATCCCCAACTCAATTATTTACAACACATGCGCACACCCCTCCTTTCCTGGTGAGTCCAGCATCCATACAAATGAACACATTTAGGAGAAATCAGGGCCTCGTGCAGGCCCACAACTCACATCTGCTTCAGAGCTGCCACCCAGGACACTGTAGAAGTACCTTGGAGTGTTTTATTGAGGAATAACGCTAATGGGTACCCTCGAATCCACCGACCCTCCCTGCCATGTAATGATTTTCTTGAATGTACATAAAACGGATAAATGAGCATCTTCACCCTCTTAGAACAAACTATATCAATCAAAAAAGATACAATGCTTTTAAATAATTTTCTTGTAATGGGAAAGACATGGTCTTGATTGAATCTAGAACACTATAAGTCAAGACGGATTAGACCGTGTTTGTTTAGCTTCCTTCTGCCCAAGTGCAGGCTCTGAGCCAGGCCCTGTCTGGGAAATCCTACTCAGGGGCACCTATGGGCCTTTCTACTCCTACAGGTGCTCCTCCCTCAATAATAGCACAGTGTGAGTTAAGTTAGCTAGTGGCCTCATTTGCAGATGTGGGGCACAAGGTCCCCAGGAAGATGTCCAATTCTGCAGCATGTGTACCTTGGCAGGATAGCCTGCCACTCCCCTGTAGGCTAGACTCCTGACCACAGAAATTGGAGATCCCCCTGTATATACAAGAGGGAAGGAAAAGCCTCATCCCCACCTGCAGGTGCCCTCTAGGTTTGTTGCCCATCAGGTTAGTGTTCGCAACAAACCAAATGACAAGAGCCAGTGGGCTCAAAGCAGAGAGACGCACGATCAGGGAAAGGGTCACAGTGCTGCGTGCAGGCCAGGGAGAGGCCGGCAGCCCCCAGGACCTACAGAGCAACAGCATCCTGCTGATGGAAGCAGTTCCAGGAGGGCGGCGGGCAACTCTGTCAGAGGGAAGCGCAGCGGATTAATCAACTTGATCTTACCCATACTGATTAAACAATGAGGCGTCCTGGGGTTCTGCTGTCTGTCCCGATGAGTGCTCATCAGGCTAATGTGCAAACCCCACACAGCTCCCTCGGGAGCAAACTACCTTTTAATTTTTCCCTCTAAAGATTAATTCCATTGTTATGGAACCTGTATTATAAGCACTGTAAACTAATCATTAGTCATTTTCAAACAATCTGACCTTCCCTGCCACAAATCATGAAGTGTTTTCCAAGAGGTCTTTTTGGGGTTCTGGGGATTTGCATCACGCAAATTCAGAAAGAAGAGTCAAAAGTAAACAATAACATGTTTGCCTTGTAACTTAGCAAAGCAGGGAAATAACTGAAACGGCTTTTTTTTTCACATTTGTGACTTTTTGTATATTAATAGCTGAGAAAGCAAAACTGAGAATAATGCTTTTGTCCCAGCCCCACAACACCTGCCAGGGGACAAGAGAGGATGCGGAGAATGGGCTGCCCTCGGGAGCCAGGACGTGAGTAGCCCGTGCAGTGCTCCCCAGATCTTCCCAGATAGTCATGAGGATTAGTGTCCTGGGGCTGCCCTAACAGAGCTCAGCAGACTGGGTGGTTTAAACAGTAGAACTTGATCCTCTCATAGTCCTGGAGGCAAGTGTCCAAGACCAAGGTGTGGGCAGGGCTGCGTTCCCTCTGCAGGCACTAGGGGAGGATCTGTCCAGGCCTCGCCAAGGCTTCCAGTGGTTCCTTGGCTTGTGTCAGCACAGCTCCGGTCTTCTCATGGTGTTCCCCCTGTGGTCTCCTCTGTGTCCAAATCTCCCCTTTTTATAAAGATACCAGTCACTGAATTAGGTCCACCCTTCCCCAGTGTGACCTCACCTTAGCCAATTACATCTGTAACTATCCTATTTCCACAATCACATTCTGAGATTCTGGGAGGTAAGGCTTCAACATATGATTTTGGGTGGAACATTTTCAATCCATGCAGTATGATTAGGATTACGTGACAGGTGAGGTGATTAGAGTTTGAAAAGGTGAGTGACACATGCAATTTCCTAGGGCCCATGAGGCCTGGAGTCGACCTCTGAAGCACACTGGGCTTCCTGAAAGGTTAGACTCTTTACGAAACCCTTTTACTCTTTCAAAACTCTAAACTTTGCCTCATGAGAAAATCATTCAGAAAATAACAACTGCCTGCAGCCTCAGTGTCTCACCTGCTGTTGGCTACATCATAGGTGTTGGGGCAGGATGTGAGCTGAGTCAAACGCAGAAGAAACATTAAGTTCCAGGATGGGTCCTGACACTGGTATCTCTAAGGACAAAGGTCGAAAGAATCATGAAGCTCCAGTGTCAGTCTACCAATAGAAGCCTTTTTAGTCTTTTTTGTCCTCTAATCAAATGTGACTCTTAGTTTTTGAAACCATCATATCTTATGGGACATCGTGTAACAGGAGTATTAAAATCGGTGTGTGCCTGTATGCTTTATTTATCTCCTACTCTCTCTCCCCAGAAGCTGGAAACATCTCTAGAGTTTAGCATTGTTCCTTAGTACCAAGCATAGTGAAATCTAGAAAGCTACTGCCAACCAAATGATGTTTTAACTAAATGAAAATTACTAGTAGTCAGCGTAAAGTCTTTAATAATCCATGTTCCCACTACTGAGAGAAGCAAGAAATCTTGTCTCTATGCTTATTGGCACCTCTTACACCAAGAAACTCCCTCCGCTCCCATACTCATAAATGAAAGAAGTTAAAATTATGTTAAAAAATAGCAGTTTATTGGTCTCTTGTCAACTAGACACACAGAGAAACACACACACACACACACACACACACACACACACACACCTTTTAACTTTGTCGGGGGTATTTCACAGTTTCTGTCCAGAGTTCTGAGCCTGGCATCAAGACCATCCATGAGCTAGCCTCGGATTCTCTTCATCCACATTTATTCTGATCCTATGATGCCCATTTCTAGTGCTCTCCTGAGGCTCACCACAGTGTCACACACTTTCCTAAATAGGCGTCATCACTTCCACCTCTGAACCACTGCTTTTCCCATTCCTTTTGCACAGAAAGCTCTTCCCTTTTCTCCTTGACAGTCTTAGAGATAGCCATCTGCAAACGTTTTCAGTATTTAAGACAAAGGTTAATGTTATTAATAAATAAAGAGCTTTTATAAACTAATAATAAAAAACACCAGGAGAAATGGGCCAAGTGTGAAAAGGCAATTCAGAGAGGAAAAACAAGAAATGAGAGGGAGGAGGGCAGGAGGAAGAAGAGAAGAATGGGAAGGGAAAGATGAGAGTAAAATTGCTAGGTAGCATACGGAACTTAACACTCAGTAGTAATCAAATAAGTACAAACAGGTTGAATTTTCATCTATCGAATTAGCAAACGTTCTTAGCAAGCTTTCAGGGAAATATGCGCAGTGCTATTTACTGGTGAGAGAGCATAAATTGGTGTGTTTGAGGAGCAGTGTGCTAGAAAACGCCTTTAACAAGTTCATGCCCACCGATGCAATGATTCTGAGAACCGATCCAAGAAAATAACTAAGAATGTGCAAAATGACTGGAATCAGGGTGTTCATGACAGTCTGATTAGCTTAGCAAAAATAGAAAAACCCAACATAAGAGCATGTATAAGTAATTGTTATATAGCTTTATATTAGAACAGTGTGCAGTCATTTAAAATGATGCTGTAGAAATAAATTTGTTTATATGGGGAAAAATCAATATGCTATTAGGAGAAAAAGGCAGAAAGCTACTGCCTTTTTTTTTATAAAACTTTATGAATGTTATGATTCTAGTTCTCAAAAAAGCATATATACATATATGTATATGTATATATATATAAGACCACACCCCATAGTGCCTGACACATACTAAGTAGCTCATAAATAGACTATATACATTGACTAAAGTAAGGCAGGCAGGGAAGAAAGGGAGGGAGAGAGGTTTGCGAAAAGCTATAGACCGAAGTGCCAACAGTTTTGTCTTTGTTAGTAAGATATGATCATTTTTAGTCTATTCTTTTTTTCACTTGTGTGTGTTTTCTGATTTGGGGATAATAGCTATGTCTAGTTTTGTTATATAAAATAATAATAGGTATTAAATTAAAATAGAAAATAATTCTATTTACCCATCCTTCAAAATACACTTAAATTTTAGTCTGTGCTTCCCGCAGGCTGCTGTTTATTCTCTTTATATCAAAACACATTTATATTTCCCCTATAAAGTGACTTTTTTAATCTCCAGATTAAGAGCATCTTTGTAACTGTCTGAGCGCTTGCTGCTACATCTGAGTCTGGGGGTTTTGAGAGCAAGAACCGTACTTTGTACACAACCCTCGGGGTTTGCTCTGAGAAAGTATGCAGCCTGTTCTCTTGGAAATCAGTCACTAACTCCCACCTGGATTTACCAGGGAGGCTGAGGCAGACACTGTCCATACAGTCCAATCTCGGTACAGCTAGAGAGGACCATCGGAGAGACAAAGAGGAGATTTTCTGAAGCACTTAGGAATCCTTTACACGGACCTGTAACATAGCCACAATCTCTTTGAGGTGGAAACCTTGCTAAATGAAATATCTCATTTTCCTTCATGAGAAAAAGGGTTGGAACTGATGAACTTGGCTTAGGACACAGTGGTATCTAAATTTCAGACTTCAGAGACACAAAAAACCTAGTAACAGACTTAGTCTTACCGCTTCTTTTCAGCCTAGAGAAAACTTTGTAGAGTTTTTTTCCTTATAAAATAAATTATCGATACATAAGTCCAATGGATTAACCTTTCCTAAAGGATAAAGTCTGTTTCTTGATCAAATCAAATTTATGCACTAAATCCACCACATAGCATCTGACCTAATTCTTGGTAAGGAGAAAACCTATACAAAACCATAACAAAGCTAGCTTTGACCTAAAGTCAAGGTCAGCACATACTCTGAGGTCTGAGCACCACTATCCATTTCCCAAGCACTAGAAGTCAATCAGAGCCATGGCCAAAATTATAATTTGCAAGTCTCTATCTGCTAAAGAAACAGGAAACAGAAAAAAGTCACCTATCTTTCCTTCTAATGTATCTTCTAAGCATTTAAAAATTTTTACTAACATGAAATTCACAGAATATAATATGAACCATTTTAAAGCAAACAATTCGACACATGGTGTGTTTACAATGTTGTGCAACCACCACTTCCATCTAATTCCAAAACCCCAAAAGAAAATCCTGAACCCACTAAACAGTTTCTCCTCACTCTCCTTACCCCAGCCTCTGGCAACCACCAGTCTGCTTTCTGTATCTGGATTTGCCTGTCCTAGACATTTCACATAAATGTGATCACACAATACGTAGCCTTTTGTGCCAGCCTTCTTTCAAGGAGCACGTTCTTAAGGTTTATCCACATTATGGCATGTGTCAGTACATCTCTATCATGCGCTAATGAATATCTGAGCTGTTTCCACATTTTGGCTATTGTGAATGGTGCCGCTATGAACATGCGTGTACATGTATTAGGTGCATTCATTTGAGCACTTAATTTCAGTTATTTGGGATATATGCATATAAGTGGAATTGCTGGGTCATATGATAAATCTATGCTTAACTTTTGAGGAACCTAAGTATATTTTGTATGTCACAATGTATTCTACAGATAACTATTATATATAACTACTGGGCCGTAAAATAAAATGCCTTTTACCTATTACGATGGTTCTTTGATCTTAGGCTGCTTACCTGATTTAAAAAGCAATTCCTTTACCTTTTCTCTTTGTTGTCTATGAAAGTTTGGATAAAATCAATGTCCAGTTGAAATTTTCTCTTTGTTAATATCCCTGACCTTGAGGCCATATCAGAACAGAAATAGAAAGTCAACGGGGAAGCGTAGGAGATATTTAAATTGGCCGGGCGATAGGTGTTTGCCTGCTATGGTCACAGCCTCTAGCTCCAATTTTTATTTGTGAAGATGCTCTCAAGATTATTTGGGAGGATGCTCCTGTGGCCAGCAGGGGCTTTGACCCTGGGAAGTTGGGGCTTAGCGTCCATGACAACCAGACCCTACATTTTGAAGCCTCATTCCAGCACCAAAATCCACCTTGGTGGACTCCAGCCAGAGTGCTGGCCCTTATCCTGTTTGTTCCCCTGCGTTTGGAACCTACATGACTGCTCTTGCTCTATGCGACATTATATCATCAAGTCTAGGCCCATATAGACTTGGTCTTCAAACATTGATTGAAACAAATTGGGTTTGGAGGGAGTTAGTAATTCTCTCTCTGCATTTAAAACGCTCATAATTTTGAGTCGCTTCTAGGAATTCATCCTACACATGTACATGAGTGCAAAGATATTTCTTGCGACATTCTATAGAGTAGTAAAATGCAATAGACAAAGTTTTGTGACAGCTCTGCATGCAGCCTACAGCACCCTCTCTCCTCAACCAGGGGACAGGCTGCAAGAGCAGGTTACCAGGACAAAGTTCCAGGAAGCACACTTGGAGCCCCAAGAGCCAAGGCAGCCGGGTAGGGGTGGCAGGGGTCATCTCAGGACTGGGCAGTAGTTATTCATGAATTGCACAAAAGCATCAGAAAAATTTAAAAAGGTGTAGATGTACTTACTGTGTGTACCAGATTAACCTTAGCTGTGGGTAAGATGAGATAAAATAAGATAACTGTGTATGCTGATAAGAAATTATCTCCAAGCAGTCTTATATAAGGTACAGAACAGTATTTATGATTTAACTTTAAAATACTCACATAGACCTAGATATGTAGAATTGAATATATAAATTATATATGTATAACATTCTATGATATTACATATAACCAATTATAGGTTGATAGATATAGATATACACACAATATATGCTTATAGTTGTGTAAATTATTGCTGGAAAAATATGCAAGAACCTGGTCATAGTAGTTGCCTTCAGAGAACAGAACTACATTTCATGGTATATTTTTTTGTACTGGTTTAATTTTTTATTTTTTAACACATCCCTTTTTTTCAACTTTCTTTTAATTACCTAAAATAAAATATAACATACATTTCACCATAGGAAAGATAAGACATATTATTTATTTTTTCCACTAAATGTCATATGCCTTATTGATTGATGTGACATTTTAAAGCGTTTCTGTTACCTTCAAAGTACTAAAATCGAATGCATCAGTAAGTAGTTACTTTATGGTAGGGGATTCACAAGGCAAGAGTCTTCGCCATTTTGCTGCCAACAAAACTAAACTTCAGGGTAGCTTTGAGACTTGCTAGAGATGGAAGGACCTTGGCCTCCTGTGGCCACGCCCCAGGTCTGGCTGTCTACGGTTGTGGCAGAACATAGGCAGGCATAGCTGGTCAAGTTCATCAAGGATAGAAAACTGTGCCCAAGATGTTTTCTCTTCAAAAAAGAAAAAGCAACTATCTCATTGGTTCTCTCACTTATTTTATAAATTCTTCTAAAAAATATATTTTTTTCTAGGGCAAAACATTGCCCTTAATTACATGCATCATTTCATCAGGGCCAGCTACATGCAACAGTAGGAAAAATCAGATTGCCAAGAGCTCTTGGCAGTTTCTTTTAGAAATTAAATGCATTTTCTGCTTCATTTAAAATACAAATTTTCCTGGGTGGATCCCTCCTTCAATCTGCTCTATTTCCTTGTTCTGTTATGGGTATACCAATGAAGATTTTAGATAGCTCAATGACCCAATCACTGAAATAGCAAAAACAAATAAAACCATATGCATTTGACAAGAAGTAAGTGGGGCCATGGAAGACTTGACTTTCCTTGCCAATCACTTCTGGGGAGCCCCCTCCTCCACGCACATGTGAGGAAACTGTGGAAGAGGAAAACTAGCTTTTCCTCCCCTCCTCACCACTGCCTCCTGCAGCTTAAGGGCTCTGCCCTTTCATCCCACAGTAAATAAAACCATTTGTCTTGGGAGTTGAGTGTTCTTGCTTTGAGTCTAGGCCACCCATTGGACCTCACTAGAAACTATTTGAATTTATTCTCTATCCATCCTCTCTTGAGCTGCCTGCCACTGCAAGAATTGCTAATGCAAATAATTATAACATATGAAAATTCCTCTGTTGCCAGTGGCTAGGAGCATAGGTGATACAGTCACAGACCTGAATTCCACCTGGATTTCGACCTGTGTGACATTTAGTAAGACAGTAAATTTCTCTGAGCCTCAGTTTCTTCATTGGCACAATGGGAATGATTATAGTACTTACTTCAAAGAGTTCATAGGGAATAAGTGAGATGGTAGACACATGCTCAGCACAATATCTAGCTCTTAGCAAATGTTCGATAAACAGTAGCCACAGCGAATGTTATCACTGTCAAGAGAGTAAGGGATAATCCATAAGCAGGTCTCTGTGGACTTCTAAGTTTTATCTATGTAGCATATTTCTGCTGATCAGTTATGGTGTTATCAATAAACATCTGTTTAAGCGATTGTCTCAGAAAAAGAAACTGAGCTTCTTTTCCCCAGATTATTTTACATTAATTAAAAGCTGAAACTCTCATAACGAATGGGCATTTCAGGTGCTTTATGCATTTTGGCCTTTCTGTTTAATTCACTTCTTCCTGGAAGTGACATATGGGAGAGGGAAGAAATGCACAGGAGGATGGAATTTGCATATCCCTGCCTTATTTATTTTACTGTCACTAGTGCCCTTCAATGTTGAAAGTAATAGAACAATCAGAATGTCAATAGGAAAGTCTCAAGATGTCAGATTCTACCACTGTCGCAGCTTCTGCAATTGTTGGAATCAGCCATAGGAAAGGAGATACAGCCCTCAACTGGCGTGTTGACAAAGCCAGTTGGCATCCCAGTGGAGATCTTTAAGGATCAGCTGCTTACTCCATGATGTTTACACTGACATTGATGTAGTGACAGTCTGATCTAATTACATGTCAATAAACCGAAGTCCTGATGCACTGAGAAGACCAGAAGAGGATTACAAGACTTCATTGGCAATTCTTAGAAAACAAGGACTCAACCTTCAGATTCAATTACTAGAAAGCTAGCCAACTGTAAAGCCCTGACTTGGAGGGAAAAGGGAGAGAGAGATCAAACCCAGTTTTATAACCTGACATAGACTGACCCCCCACTTTTTTTAAGTTAAACTTTCTGCTTTTCAAAAGCTTGTTTTCACTGAGCAGATTGGCTCTTATTACATAGTCCACATAACCGATAAATTATAGACACTTTGTGCAGAGCAGTAGCAAAACAGATGTGCTTTTGCTTGCAGATCAGCACCAGCCTTGCCTACACTTCCCCTGCTTGCTGCCTCCAGTACCATGAACTAGAAATCTGCCTGCACAAAGGGTGGTGCTCTTAGAAAGCTCAGATTCCAGAAAGACCCAACAAAGAGGTGCCAGAGAAGGGAGGAAGAATGCATTCAGTTTTTCTGGTGCCTGCTGCCTGGGCCCTGTGGTTGCTGTGCCTGGAGCACGCAGGATTCCTAAATCTTTGATGAAAAGCATTATATTTAGGGAAAACGATTTGTAATTGGGACTGGTTTAGTTTGCCTGCTGCACCTGGGTCTTTAACGTCGAACAGTGAACTATCGTGTGTTTTTATTTATCCATCAGTGTTTGTTGTATTTTGAAGTTCTCCACACTATGAGTTGACAACCGATTGGAAATATTTCCAAACCAAGGTGCTATGTGCCTAAGCAGAACTTTATAAATATCCAAAGATAATGTACATGAGAGAAAGCGAGGACAGTGCCAGGCATGACCTTCAGTACAGGTATCACATACTTCTTCTCTAAAGGGACAGACAGTAAATATTTTTGATTCTGTAGCCCAGTCTCTGCTGCAATTACTTAACTCAGCCCTTGTAGCCCTAAAGTAGCCAGATGTAAATGTATAGGCATGGTTGCATTCCAATCGAAATTCAGTTAGGAACACTGAAATTTGAATTTCATATAACTTCGTGTGCCACGAAATATCATTCTTCTTTTAATTTGTTTTCTATCCATTTATAAATGTAAAAACCAGTCTTAGATCACCAGCCATACAAAAATGGGCACGGGCCAGATTTGGCCTCTGGGCTACAGTTGCCCAACCTCTGCTCTGAAACTGAGAAGGGCCTTAACAAGCTATAGCTTCATTGTTATAACGTAAGGATGCTGACTATGACAATCTCAAACTGGTGCCCTGCGCTTAGCAAAAAAAACCAGATTTGTATTTTATACTCCTAAAAGACTCACTTAACCCAAAATATTTTCATAATTACTGAATATTGGAACCAAGGTCTTCTAGGATGTCTGGATTCCTGGTTGAGCATTTTAAAATCATGTTTTCTAGCATTCAAAAAAACTACCACCCATTTCTTGAAACTCAGGCGAACAATAAAAGCAGAAATGAGAATAAACAGGTCGTTCATCTTTTGGGAAGATCTTACTTCTGGGATAAACACCCAGGAGTCTCTCTGGTAATTACAACATTCTGCTTTTGTATTTCATTTCAAGAGCCGTGATGATCTCCAGGCATTTTGGGTCCAAGCATAAACATTTCTGAGGATGCCCCAGACTTCACTAAACCTCTCTCATGGGCATGATACCACTTAGAAGTGAGACAGATGGCCCCACAGTCCTCTGACGACTTCTTACATCCCACGACTTAACAGAAATTTTTTTAGTGGTGAACAAGAAGGATTTTTCCTGGTGCGTCTGCTGGGCTGAGGTAAAACAATTAGGAAGCAGGAAGCTCAAAGAGACACTTTAATTGAAGACAAAAAGAAATGTTTTTCTTGGTATTGCTAATGAACAGAGGTGAAACAAGCTATTAATGATTCAGAAGAGGAAAAGACAAAGCAAATAAAGGTAATGCTTTGGAGCACACTGATTTGGGCACAAAATAAAGCAAGCGAGTTTCACTCTCAGGCAGCATCAACAACTGTGTCCTTGAATTATTTCCTTGTTGGACAAGGGGCAGCATTTTCTGTATTGTTCCTTGAACTGCTGACACAGATCAATGCTTTGCAACTGAAAGTTCAAGTTTGTTCTAATACGCCACCTCTGTGTTTTATTTTCAAGGTATTTTCCTGTCAACAAAAACGAATTCTAATAAAATAGTCTCCTTTTGGCAAAGCGCTTCCAATAAACAGAAAATACACATACAAATTATTAAATCAATTTCCATAAGGCAACTTGGCTGGCTGAAAAATCATCCATACTTGCTTTTAATATTTTTGTAGAAAGCATAAAAAGACATTGGACAATTCTCTTGACTCCCTTCCAATAGAGATAAGAGCTAATGAAAGGACGGAGATGAAAACTAAAGTGCTTGATAAACTCAGCTACTCAGACTGCCTCTCACACAGGACTGAGCTACCTCTGGGAGCCATCTGAGTGTAGTTCCAGGAAGGGAGGTCACTGAAAACAGAAGAAGATATGGGGGACTGATGTTTGGGAAAGAAAACATGCCAACCCAAGACACTGAGTTACTTAATTTATACTTTTAAAGTATATGGACATTTTTTAAAGCAGAAGAGATAGTAAAATTAAACTTCTGCAAAAACCACCATTGTTGTAATCGGCTGTAGCCAGCAGCATTACCTTCCTTTGTCCCTATTAAATATGCTTCCTGGCATGTCCTACACTCTGTTTCCCTCCAGGCACATACCTGACTTTATTTTGTCCCCAGTTGAGCTGCCCACTTACACATGAACTAGGCATCAGCAAACTAGGATTCTCAAGTCAAATTTGATCCACTGTCTGTTTTATAAATAAAGTTCTTTTGTGCACCGCCATGGCCATTCATTTACATATTGTCTGGGGCCACCGTTGAGAGGTTGTGACAGAGATTGTATGACCCACGAAGCTTAAAATATTTACTATCTAGCCCTATAGAAAAATTTCGCCAACCCCAATGTAGACAAAACCAGAGCAGTGTAGTAGCAAACAGGCAGGGCAGACCAACGTGGGTGAGACTTTGGCTTCTGATACACTGCCCGGAGCTTTACTTGCTGAGAGGGGCTTCCTCACCTATGAAGTCTGAACATGATATCAACTTCACAGCCTTCTCAGGAAAGTCATGAGATAATGTATGTCAATTACTCAGCATAGTACTTGAAACATAACACATACTCAATAAAGGGCAGCTGATAAAGCATTTTTTTTTGTCACATGGCAGTTTTTTGACTCCGATGCTCTCTCACTGTCTTTGCTCCCTGTTTCTTCTCTCAACGTGTAACCTTATTTCATATCCTTCTGTTCTTCATGCCCTGGTCTCCTGGGGGTTTGTTCACCTTTTGTGTTTTTTCTTTCTTTCTACATCCCTTCTCCTCTTGCCCCCTTTTCTTTAATTGCCTGGCTCAGCCATTTTATTGAGGACGCTATATGCTTGGCAGCATCTCTGTCAAGCATATTTTTCTGGAGGCCTAATCCTCTTCTTATCATCCTTCCCTTTAAAAGCTAATATCCTTGGGAAATGGTCGATCCAGAGAACCCCAAATCAAAACACCAGGGACTCTGCCCTGGCCCTCCATAGGTCCCTGCTCTTTTGCATGTGACTAAGGGAAGTGGCCTGAGCCATCTGAGCCGGTCTGCTAAGAAGCCAGCAGCCCTTTGCAATAGCCCAGCTCTTGGTTGAGTACTTGTTATGCTCAGGTGTGCCTATTAGTTTCTCATCTGGAATCTTCAGACATGGAGTTAACTGGTTCTCCATGTTAATTCAGATACTGGGACATCGAGGCCCTCCAAAATCAAGCAACCCAATGAAGACAAAGTGAAAGCTGAGTCACAGACGTTCAGTAAAGTGGATTTGTAGGTGCTCTGTTTCTGTTGGAAACTATGATGACCTGTGGATAGGACTGTGTGCTCCAAAGCATGTAGATCTCTCAGAGTTAAACATGGGTCATAATTTCAGGCAAATATACACTAGGCTATTAGAGGGCAGAAAGATGGAATTGACTGAATGCTCCAAGTGGCTGTGCTATCCACTGCGTGCTCACGTAAGAATTTTAATGCAATTAGCCAAGTGCAAGGATGGAGCTGATGAGCTGCTCCAATCTTTTGATTAACACCCAGGTTTATTTTAGAAGATGCATAACTTATTTTGAAAAATACACAAACAAATAAAAGGCAGAGATTCTCAGCCTGTGCTTTCACAGTCCAGAAGAGAGTGTAACTCCCTTTTGGGGCAAGATTATTGTTTCTGATTTAAATCCATCACCCAGCTAGAGAGAAAGGGACTGAATTCATCATCTAGTCTCTGAAGTCTTATAATTGCCTAATATTTGACTCCCTGATTACAGTATTTATCTTTTAAAGACCTGGATAAACACACACAGGTGTAACAGCGTCGTCGTTCATGGCATTCTTATCTCCATCCTTTAGGAAATACTATAAAAGACCTCCATTGAATCTAGTCGAGGTGTTATGTAGCTGATAAATATTTGTTGATCTTTCTACCCAGAGGAGGTCATATTCCAGAAGTGGATTAGTGGCCCCTGTGGATCAATGGTGGGTTATCTTCATTTACTAGGTTTGTAAATACTTGGGGATTCTGGAAGATAAAAGATACCTTAGAAGGTATGTATACAAGATTTTAAAACCCAAATAGAAATATGTTAATGGACAGAACATTTAATAATTTACTAAATGCTTTTACTTTTCTTCCATTATCATAGGAACAGAAGGGAGTAGTTCGTAAACAATCATGCTGTGTCAAGTTTTGAGCCATGTGACTTATGCATATTTATATATGTTATTTCATTTAATCCTGGAAATCCAGGGTATAGGTGGCATTATCCCATTTTACAGATATGGAGCCTTAAGCTTTAAAAGATTAGATCACACGTTACACTGTCCCAGGTTACACAGCCGGAAAATGATACAGTCAGACTGTCTCCTGCATGACTTCTTTTATATCGTACCTCACATTGAACATATGGCTTCTGAAGATATTAACATCTTTGAAAAAAAAGTAGAAGGCATCTTTGTAAGTATCATTCTCCTCTTGTCACGTATTGAATAATGCGTCCTAAAGCTTAAACTATCTCATCAGATAAACTTTCTAACTCAGAGATATGTATATTTAAAATTATGGCTCTCCTTGAAGATACTGATTTTTTTTAAGTTTTAGAAATGATTATCAGCTCACAAGAGGCATCAAGGTTTTCAGTTATTTTGTTACTGTTAATATATTTGGAACGTAATCATTTCCTACACTATGGTTGATTACTTGTAAAGGAGCTACAGTTAATTAGGAGGGATTTGGGTCAACGTCGATATCTGGAACATAGGTCCTAATTCGATCCCACCTCTGTCATCAAAGACAAAGTTTTCTAGATATTATCATTACTGAACACACGGGCCACTAGGCAAGGGAGAGCGACACCCAGCTTTAGAAGAAATTCCTGAGGGAAAAATACCAGTAGAGTCTAGAAGGACCACAAACTAATCAAGAGTTATTTACATGGTGGGAGATGAAGGAGCTTCATCTTCTTGTATATCTAGGAAAGGACAATAACAATAATAGTGCCCCCTAGAAGTGTTATGAAGATGGCATTGCATGGTAAATTCCTTTAAAAAAAAAAAAGGCAGGTATTTTGTTACAAAAAACGCCTAGAATTCTTGCAGCTCTCAAGGTAGGTTTTTTGATCCCTGTTTGACAATAAAGAATCTGAGGCATAAAGATATAGAGGGGCCAGCCCAAGGCAATGGAAGGGTGAAATGTTAGATTCAGGATTCTAATCAAGATCAACCTGGCTCCAGATGTATCCACAAGGCCGCTGTCCATGTTCACTACATCATGTGAGAAGTGACATCTATTCAGTCATCAGCACCATGAGTAGTAGATCAGCAAACAAATGAGAAACTGTCACTTAATGAGCACCTACCATGAGCTGGGAGTTAACACATTTTCTCTAATCTATGTGAAGTTGCCATTGCCCACACTTTATTTTTATGGTTTCTTTCTATACTGTGTTTACATCACAAGATATTACTGCATGGATGGAAAAGTCAGAACAAAAGGAATAAGTCATGGGCTATTTCAAATTTAGTCTGTATTTAATTTATGAGGAAAAAAGATTTCCCAGGCAGAGAGGGCATAAAATTATTTAAACAAAACTAAGATATTCCACATTTAAAAACTGAGAAAATGGACTCAAAAAGTGAAAGTAAACCACCTAACATAAAACACGTGAAGTAGGAGGTTTAAATCCCATGTCAGTGTATCTGCCAGTCCATCGTCTTAAACTATTAATTTAAGGATGCTTAATCCTATGAAAAGATAGCCTAGAATCAACCAGCAGATAGAATAGGTACTTAGAGCTGTGACAGTCCCCAAAATAGTGACCTCCTTTTCTACCATCTTTAGGATTGAATCGACATTTCAGCCCAAGGTATAATTTGCACCACAGGCTGCTGTGAGCATCAGTCCTGTAGATTCTTCCCCAGTGAGCGGCTTTGAGCACAGCCTCCCACCAGAGCCTCAGGACCAGTTACTCAAAACTTCCTCCTGCTTGCCTGAAGGCTCAGGAGGTCACTACCTTCCAGCTTTCCTAAGAGAAACTTGAGTATTAAAATTAGAAATTTTAATAGAAATTATCATTATTAGTTGGCTAATGATGACTATTGTGTTGAATGGGTTTTGCTGCCATGATGAAACACAAGTTGTGTCTCCAATGAGTAGAAGTGTCGGTCATCTGCTTCCTCCCTCTCCAGAAAAATTGCTAAAGGAGATATTTCATTTTGATAAGCTAATTTAAACAGATAATGGCTTTGTATGTACCATATCATGAATTAGTTTTAAATAGACCTTTAAATCGGAAACGAAAAGTACAAAGCCATAAATCTAATTATTTCCCCCCTTCAGCCCCCGTAGTTGAATAAGAGCCATGCTAACGTGCAAACAATACAAAACATCAGTAGAAATGATGTCTAATGGGGATAGAGAATATATCAAATAAAAGATCCCATTTAATAGGCTAATATCACACATTAAGCTTAAAAAACAAAAACCTGATCTGAAGTCTGGGCTGAACACATCCATTTGTCTCCTTCGTTTGCTTTAAAAATTAAGCATTATTTAAATGTCTCTTAATGCTGCAATTGTTCATCCCCTAAGAAATAAAAAGATCAGCAACATTTCATACATGTTGAAGGTAAAATAAATAGCAGTCCAAAGACATATTACCAACAGAATCCGAATTTGCTATTTATACAGAGCCTGCTTTCAGGGAAACATGATCTGCTTTGGGATGCAAGCAATTAATGTAATATCCCTCTCCCTAACATTACAAACACTGAGACGAGAGCATTTATTTACTGACAATAATTCACTTCTAAATAAGTGGTTTTCTTTTGAGATGACTCCTTATGCTGAGATGAGCAGAGCCGGCTTTGGCTCTTATGGGTGGGTGAGTGACCAGGTAGGAAGTGGGTGACTTTCCTATTCCTACATACAAAAAACCAAGCCAATAGTGGTTCCTCATTTTACAATTTTCTGTGTGTTCATCACACACTCCAAGCAGTAATCACCCTGCTATGGGCAATCAAACAAGTGTTCTTACGGATATCTGTTTTTCATTTTAAAAAATACATTCAGAACATTTGCAAGATATCTTTTATAGAGACAAAGTATTGTTTCAAGGGCCTGAATGACATAATTTACATCTATTTCCCAGTCTAATAGAAAAAAAAATTTTTTTTTTTGAAATAATGCATTTGAAAGCTCTTTATAAGCACGACATGGTAGCCAGCATTCTTCTAGGTCTCAGAGGAAAACAAATTTGCTAAAAGCTACTACATGCAGTAGCCAGCACATCAGATAAGAGGATATCTGTTTATTCTTATATTTTCCACATATATGTTTTAAACATCAATGTAAAGGAGGGCTTACACTCTCAGAGCACTGATATGTGCTAACTAGCACTTTTCTGGCTGACGCAGATGTTGATAACAGAGGATCCCACGATTTACTTGCCAGTAGAAGATGTAATAGTTTAAAAACTTTACTTTATGTAAGTAGGGACCATGCTGAGAACAGATTTTCAGCTTCCATTAGTTATCTGGGCAGGAGCTTCCTTCCTTTGTAACAAACTCAAGAAAAGAAACTGGCTTTGGAAACGTACTTCTAAATATAATAGAGAAAGAGAGAGGGTGAAAACTAGATTAAAAACAGAAGTATTTCTATATTGTAAAGGTCCAAAATTTTAAAAGGAGAAAGAGAAATAGCAAATGGTAAAGTTTATCAAAATCATGCCACAAATGTCTTAAGAATATAATGTATAAAAATAAAGATGAACTTTTGCATCATATGATGTATCCAACAAATAGATGATTTTATAAGTGAGACATCTCAGGATCATGAAGATACTGACCCAAATTATCTCCATTTCTTATTCCTTTGCCTACCCACAAGTGTTGTGCTTCTTACCCAAGAAACTTTCATAGAACCTGCCTCCTGCTTTTGAAAAATGAAAAAACTATATAGTCTTATAATCTAAAAAAATTGAATTTGTAATTTAAAAGCTCTGGAAAAAGAAATCTCCATGTCCAGGTGATTTCCCTGGAGAATTTTACAAACATTTAAAGAATTAACAAAATTTTATGCACTCTCCCCCAGAAAACAGCAGAGAAAAGAGTGCTACCCCAATTCATTTAATAAAGCCAGTATTACTCTGAGACCCAAACCAGCTAAAGACAAAAGAAAATTATGGATCGATATTTCACTTAAATATAAACTTAAATATAAAATATGAACTTAAATATAAAATACTCAAAAAGTCTTAGCAAACTAAAACAGCAATGTACTAAAAGAATAATACACCATGGCCAAAGTAGGATTTATTCTAGGTATGCAAAGCTGACTCAATATTCAAAAAAAGAAAAAAATCAGTGTGATCCACCGTATCAACAGACTAACAATAAAAAATCATATGCTTATTTTAATTAATGCAGAAAAAGCACCTGACAAAAAACTAATAACCATTTATGATAAAAATTTTGAGCAAACTAGGAATAAAGAGAACTTCTTAAACCTAATAAAGAACACCTACAAAAAATCTATAACTAACATCACACTTAATAGTGAAAGACTGAATGTTTTTCCCCTAAGTTTTGGGAAAAGACAAGTTTGTCTGCTCTCGCCACTCTTATTAAGCCTAATACTAGCCGGTGAAATAAAGCAAGAAAGAGAAATAAAAGGCATACAGATGGGAAAGGAAGAAAGAAAATGATCTATATTCACAGATGATATAATTGTCCATGTAGAAATCCTAAGAAATCTCTCAAAACTCCTAGAACTAATAAGTGAGTTCAAAAAGTCACAGGACATAAGATAAACATATAAAAGTCAATTGTGTATCTATCATTGAACAATAGACAAGGGGAAACTCAAATCAGAAATGTAATGCTATTTACGATTGCTCTAAAGAAAAAAACATGTACACAATGTATATGCTGAAAATTACAAAATGATAATGAAGAATGAATAAAGACCTAAATAACTGGAGAGACATACTGTGTTCATGGACAGAAGATTCAATACAGTAAGGATAGTCAGTTCTCCCCAAATAAATATATAAGTTTAATGCAATTGCTATTTAAAGCCCAGCAAAGTCATTTTGTAAACATGGATAAGCTTATTTTAAAATGTGTATGGAAAGAGAAATGTCCTAGAATAGCCAAAACGATTTTGAAAAAGAAGAGAAAAATGAAAGGAATCAGTCTAACAGATTTCAAGGCATTGCGTAACTACATTAAATCGAGGTAGTGTGATGCTGGCAGAAGGACAGACGTGGACCAATTGGACAGAATAAAGAACCCAGAACTAGACACATACAAATATGCCCAACTGATTTTTGACAAAACTATTAACAAAATTTAATGGAGGAAAGAGAGTCTTTTCAACAAATAATGCTGGAGCAATTGAATATTCATGGGCAAAAAAAAATGAACCTCAATCTATCCTTACACCTTGTATAAAAATGAACTCAAAATGGATCGTGGGAGTAATGTAAAATGTAAAAGTACAACTCTTTTGAAAAAAAAAATAGGATAAAATCTTCAGGGCTAGACCTAGCCAAGAAATTCTTAGGCTTAACCCAAAGCAAGGAGAAATTGATAAAATGGAACTCATCAAAATTAAAGCTGTTAATGAAGAGAATGTTAAGAGGATGAAAAGACAAATTAGCTTGAGAAAAAATATTTGCAAATCAGGTATTAGGCAAAGGATTTGTACCTAGAACATATAAAGAATTCTCAAAAATCAACAGTAAAAAAATTAAAAATTGATATAGAAAATGGGCAAAACACATGAACAGATACTTTACCAAAAAGGAGGACATGCAGATGGCATATAAACACATGAAAAGATGTTCAAAATCATTAGCTGTTAGGAAAATGCAAATTAAAACCACAATGAGATATTACTATACACCTATCAGAATGGCAAAAATAGAAATAATGATGATATCAAATGCTAGCAAGGGCCCTGTTTGAATCTCTGTGGCCTTATCCTTGAACCTCTGCAGCCCTTGATTGCACCTCCCTTGGGTCGAGTCCTTGGTTAGGATGGTAGTGACTGCCTGAGCCAACAGAATCCTGCTGGATTGACCACCAGTCCTCCCTCACACTCAGTGGGTCTCATACCAACACTGAATATGACTGGCTGACCCCGGGAACCCCAAGATGAGAAGCCTTATCAACACCATTCACCAGACATGCGCTTGAGCTGCTAGAAAGCAACCTTAGCAAAGTCAGGCAGGAGAAAATATTCATTATTACTGCTACACAATTCCATGGAAACATCCTGTTTTTACATTTCACACTGCTTAGAATTCATTATGGATGGTGGCTGCCATTTTGTTCAGTTCATAAACATTTCTCCAAAGACCTGTTTGGGGCCATGTCTGTGCAGGGTGTGAGAGGTATGAGTATCTTTGAGTGAGTAGAATGAGAAAGGCAGGAAGGGTAAAAAGCGAATGATATAGAAGTGACCACAGTGATGAAGGAAGGGTTCCTGCAGGGTGCATCCAAGGAGCGGCCTCCATTAGCTTCAAAGGAGCTGTGTGCAGGGCTGAGCCCCACAGGCGTGAGTAGAGATGAGAGACGGGCCTGAGGAGGGGAACGCAACACATCAAGGACTTGGGCTGACCTGTGACCACCCCTCCCCGTGCACACTCAGGGGCTAAGGGGCTCTTTACCTCTCGAGCGCTGCCCCATGCAGGAGAGCCAGGCATTTGCACCAAAGGGTCACACATATGGTGCTTTGATGGCCATGCCCATGGGGTCTGGGGGCTGAAACACAAAATGATGATAAGAAGAAACAAATGCCCCAGGCGAGGGGGAGGGGAACACAAAGAAAGAAGTGCCCAGCTAACCACTGAGCCTCTCTTGCCCCAGTGGCTTAGCCCTACCTTGGAATAATGCTATTTCAGTAAGAAAGTTTCATTGCTGAGTGGAAGAGGGAGGTGGATCCAAATCCTGGCAGAGCAAGTGAGGATCAAAAAGGATGAACATTTATTTTCTTGCCTAATTAGGCCTTTCCTCCAAGCAATGGCTTCTCTTGAGTAGTGGGAGAGAAATGTATCTTCACTCACACATCAGAATTGTGTTTACATGGCTTTTATCCTCAGTCTTCTTTGCTTACAGTTGTATACCTTCCTTATGGTTCAATATTTACCAAAGAACCGCAAAATTAAAAGAAATCCCATGGTTGCAGAAGACAACATAATTATAAGGGTCAACTTGATAAGACATATAATCTTCAGAAACCTGCAGATTTGCCTAATAAAATATTTATATCAGTCACTGTTGGACATCCAGAGAAAGTAATGTAAATGATGCTTCCACTTCAACTTTTCAGTGCATGAAAAAATATCACACACCTGCCATATGCATGGCGGTGGAGGGGGGGTGCCTGTTTAACCAATACACGTCCTTTTTCCTTGCTATATATTTTCACTAAATATTACTAAGAAACAATGACTTTGATGCCAGGCTTGAATTTGATTTATTTTATAATTTGAAAAAGGCTATTTTTTTCCTTTAGTTTATTTCATAAAAAAGAAAAAACTAACAAAATCTGATCTTTGGCCCCACAATCCATTCAGGAGAATTATACGGGGTTTAGTTTGCACTGTAGTTTTCATTCTCATACATTTTAATATTTTTAATATAGCATGAGCATTTTCTTTTAAATTCAGTTATAATCAAACAACATTAACCACAAATAACAATTCGTGCTCTCAGAGCATAAAGTACAAGGGGACTTTAATTCTATTTCTCATTATGCACATAAGAAATCCTAGTTTTGTTCATATCACAGTAGCTATATACTTGATAGGATAAAGTCATTTTTTAAACTGAAAATTTGGTAATATGGTCTCTAAAGTCATTCTGAACCATCTTAGAGTGAATGAATCTACAATTATAAAAATTACTTTTGTAATGCTGGCTGTTCTTGGAGATACGATCATATGATCATATTGCTAAAATAAAATGTGTTAAATTTAACATTATAGCAATTCTGTCATTTCATTCAAGCTCCCATAAATTGCCACCACATTCTAGGTAAACTATTAGCTTACTCCTTTTACCTATCTGTTCATTCTTTCTTCTCTTTTTAATTTCAAAGAAATGGCTATAATGAGTTGCTAATAAAATGACAAATAGGAACAACCCCATTCATTCAAAGATTGCATATTCAGAAAAGACTTGATTCTAATTCCATGAAGAACTAAGGAAGGCAGCACTGGCCACGGCAATCCCTTGTCCATCGGTCCCCTCTTGCACTTGGTCTGGTTTAGAGAAGAGTCCAGGTGGTAAAGCACATCCTTGCTACTGAACCACAGCAGTGTGCAAAGCCACTGGTGAAACATGGTCATCATTCCCAGGTGAGGACTCCTTTGTGGTAAACCCTCGGGAATTATTAACCAATGCAGTTGTCATTTCCGATCACCGTGAAAGCCATTGGGAAGTTTTGGGGGGAGTCAAGCAGTCTGGCTTTCAAAGGCCTAGCCCTAAGTAATCTCAAACATGCTCACATGCCCACACAGCCCCCATCTAACCTAATTTTTTACTTTCAAGTTTTCGAAGGATTTTATCATTATTTTTTTGAGAGAGAGCATAGAACAGTAGTTAAGTGTTGTATTAAAACCTCACCTCTGTGTGATTTGGGAAAAGTTACCATCTCTCTGCCTCATTTATAAAATAAAAATAGTGCTTATATCATGGGCTATGATAAGTAAATGAATTAACATGCATTAGGAGGTAGAAACATGCCTGGTACAAAACAAGCCCTATGCAAGTGTTCTTTTGTGTTATTGTGGTATTGTTTGGCAACAAATAATTTATTTACAATTGTCTACGCTGTCTTGGCAATTCTTATGCATACTCAAGGATTATTGATGTAAGTAAAGCTAACATAAATTATTTCTAAGTGCAACACAATTTTGATGAAAACTAAATTTAATTTAAAAGTTTAGATTTCAGTTTTCTTCTATTTTGGAGTCATTCATTCCTTTTTTTTCCTCCAGATTTCTTCACAGATTTTGAAGAGCTGATGGTCCCCGATACGTTGCCTAGAGCATCTGTGAAGGCGCTGAGCCTTTTAGAACTAGGCACCCAGCCACAGTCAGTGCATGTGGGGGTGACTCAAAGTGGCAAAACTCTAGAAGCCCTGAGGATCCAGGGTTCAGTAGGTTGCCTTTTATTTATAACAATCATTTATAACTTCCCTGTGTTCACTGCCTTCATTACACACAATCTCATTCCCAATCCTTCCCACAGACAAGGAGCTAGGACAGTTGTCAATGCATCCCAAATTACCACTTACAAGAGGTGTTTCTCATCAGAATATGAGCTGAAGAAGGGTCCATAACTCTTGCAGTTCCCGTGGCTTAGTCTTTGTTGAACTGTCTAATCTATTTGAACTCAGGAGTTTTTTACTTCAGTCAGCCTGCAGCCTCTTTATCTTGACTGTGTCTATCTTGTTGACTGATATATGTTCTAAATGAAAGCAGTCGTTTCTGGTACGTGATTCCTTCTAATTGGTTATAAAACTTCAAACAAAATAAATAAAAACTTACTACATAATTATTCTTTATTTTTATGAAATCTTTTACCAAATATAGTCTACATCTAATACTCAATATATAACCCTTAATACATAACCCATAATATCCTATTACTTAATATAAATCCTAAAATATACATAATGCTAAATAAAAATCTTCCTATTAAAAAAATCCTCCTAAAAAATCTCTTTCTCTCATAAGCAATATTGCCTGTCAGTTCATGGCGATGAGACACTAAATGTCACTTTCTCCCATGTCCTCCTTTAAATGCTGCTTGCAGTAGTCAAAAGGGTGCTTATATCATGCGACATTAGATGGTCCAGTGATTCATGATTGCTAGGAAAAAGTAGTGAGCTGAATTAATTGGTTGCAGACATGTTGACACCAATAGACACACATTACCTTATAATGGACACTAATGCACAAAAAAGCAATGCAGCAAATGGGCCTTCAAGTCCAAGTGGCCACAGAGTACATTAAGTCAAGTCAATGGGGAGATGGGGAGTCTAACAGAAATGTCAATGGCCTTGGTATTAGTTCTTCAGATAAATGTCCCTCCCATAAGTATCCCAAATTTTGGTAGTGCACCATGGGCTTTTCCCCCACAATGGTTAACTGACATGCAACCCCTTACCTACCTAATACCCGGGCCTTCCTGAGAAGTGGCACATCAATGTCAATGATTCTTCTAACTTGTAGTAATCCTAGCTCATGTTGGAAATATTTCAGGGTTCCTTGGAACTGGAGAACATTTATAGAGAACAGAGATTTTTCTTAGCTCACTCTAAAATAGCAATTTCTCATGACTTGATTCTTTCAGTGAATGCGATTCATGCCTCAGCCTCCTCACCCTGGGTTACCTGAGCCCAAAAGTAAACAGTCTCCACTATTCTTCCAGTGTTTGAAATGTGTGTGTGTGTGTGTGTGTGTGTGTGTGTGTGTGTGTGTGTGTGAGAGAGAGAGAGAGAGAGAGAGAGAGAGAGAGAGAGAAAGAGAGAGTGTTAGTTCTTCCCTATAGCTTCTGGTTTCTAATAGACTCCTGTGGCCTCTTACTGCGAAGAGAAACTTTGATGCAGAAGCTAATCAGAGTAAACATGACTCTCCCTTCTAGAACTTACACTCTGAGATTAAGTACACAGCAGAACAATAGGAAAATGGCAACAGGATGACATGGGATTTTTCTCAGATGGCCAAGGTAGGAAGCAATTTACATGCATATGTATGTATGTATGTATGTATGTATGTATGTATGTATGTATCTATCTATCTATCTATCTATCTACTATCTATCTATCTATCTATCTATCTATCTATCTATCTATCTATCTATCTATCTATCTATCTATCTATCCATCCTTCCATCAATCCAATTATCCATCCATTCAATAGTAATTTAAAATATTCAGAAGTCTGCCTCATTTGATCTTTCAGGGCCCCTTTCTCCCATTTGTAGTGACTTCACATTCTCAAAGGAAGGGGTCATAGATTTGGGGGACAAAACAAAGAAAGCAGGTGCTAATGCCATAAGTTATCGACTAGAAGATGAGCTGGGGAGGCCATGTATGTTTACCACTGGGACATACTGATGTCTTCAGGGCTGTGGCCATCTAAGACTGTCCCCAGCCAGCTCCTGGGAGCTTTCATTGTCAAGTGCAATGATGCAATGGCTTGACAGTAACACCTCGGGGGATAGCAGAGGTTATGGAAGGGATGCTCATGACCAGTTTTGCCCTGTACCTGAGGATATAATTTAGGGTGTTTCTGCCCTAAGCCCCTCTTTTTGAAGAAGTTCTGCAATGAAGTCATCAGTAGACATGTCATCACAGATATCTCCATGCTCCAGAAAAGAACAATCCCTTTATCCTCCCGGACACCTTTCAATACCCAATCTCTTTCGAACATCAACTCCACAAAATCTATTTGAAATTGCTCTCCAGTTTCTCTTTTTTTGCCCTCTAATTGGAGAGAGTGGTATGTTTCTTATAAAAAAAATAAATAACCCAAGAATATAAAATAATATTCTGAAGTCAAGATAAATAAATTAGGATCCCAGCTGTCACCAGTTACTTGTATAAATCTGAATGACTCAAACACTTGGGGCCTCAATTTCCTCCTATTAAGGAGGGAGACTATATAAATTCTGAAGGCCACACGAATGCTGCGATTCTGGAATAACTAATTATGACAAGGGGCTACCTGAGTTTCTATTATAAAGAGTGAAAGGATCAATGAGCTACAACCTAGAAGTATAAAGAAATCTAGAGGGGTAAAAAAGGGTTAGGGAGGGGTAGGTTTCTTAAGAGCCCCACGCTGACTTTTCATCTTCATGATGGAGTGACAGCTCACATGAGAAAACGGGAAATGACAAATTCCTCAAATTCTATCTTTACTTTCTTGATCTTCTGATAACAGACTCTTTAGTAACTTCATACCACAACAAATGGAGGTGAAGATTATTTTGTGGCCGTATTTGTTTTGGTGTCCCCTTTGTTCTCTATATCACATAGTCCCCCGTGCAGGTTGAGTTGGGCACACCTGGGTTGAGACACTAGCAGGACAATGTTTTAGCTGTTTCAGGTACCTGAGCTTTAGAATAGGTGCAGCATTGTGCTGACATTGTGCATGTGCTGCCTCACCTACATCCCTCTTCAAGCCTCCACAATGGGCACCATGATAACGCCATCATAGACACGAGGAAACACCAGCACAGCAGAGGAAGCGATGTCTATGACCACAAGGCAAGAGGCAGCACCAGGAATTTTTATAATTAACTTTATGTTTTAGAACAGTTTTAGATTTACAGAAAGATTACGAAAATAGCACTGAATTCCCATATACCCTGTGCCCAGTTTCTCCTACTTTTAATATTTTATATTAGTATGAGACATTTGTTTTAATTAATGAACTGATATTGATATATTATTATTAACTAAAGTTCATACTTCATTCAGATTTCCTTAGTTTTTCTCTAATGACCTAATTCTCTTAGAAGATCCCATCCAGGATACCACAGAACATGTAGTTGTCATGTCCTCTTAGGCTCCTTTGTCTATACCAGGTTTTCAGACTTGCCTTGTTTTTGATGACCTTGACAGCTTTGAGGAGTGTCGGTCAGGTATTTTGTAGCATGCTCCTCAGTTGGGTTTTGTCTGCTATCTTTCTCATGACTACACTGGAATGGTTGATAGGTTTTGGAGAGGATCACAGAAGTAAAATGCCCTTCTCATCACGTCATATCCAAGGAACATAGTATCCTCATGATTTATCACTGTGGATTTTTGCCTTGATCACCTGGCTGAGGTGCTTCTCAGGTTTCTTCACCATACAGTTATCTTTTCTCCCGTACTGTGCTCTTTGGAAGGAAGTTGCTGTGTGCAGCTCAAACTCCAGGCGTAGGGGTTATGCTCCACCTCCTTGAAAGGGGAGTGTCAACATAATTTATTTGGAATTCTTCTGGACAGGAAATTTTTCTCTTTTCCCCATTTTTTAAATTCATTCACTTATTTATAGCCATAGACCTATGAATATTTATTTTATACATTGGGCTGCAATCAAATACTACTTTATTTATTACATTTCTCAAATTCTTCCAGCTTTGGCCACTGGCACTCTCAGTTGACTCCTGTGTCCCTTTGACATAACCTTTTCATTGTGTGATTTTTTTCTTTAGCCATCCTTACTTGCTGGAACTACACGATGCTCTAGGCTCATTTTTTGTATTTTCTATGCAAATCCCCAGTGCTAAAATCAGCCATTTCCTTTAGGAGACCTGGTTCCTTCTATTAGAGAATGATATTAGAAACCCAGATCTAGGTGTGAGTGTACTTGTTACTGAAGTGTCATTGCTTCTAGTCCCTCTTAGCTGACAGAGGAAAGAAATATAGGTCTGTATACTAACTTGTGTATGTAGCCACAGCTATAAATATTTTTATATGTAACCATATGTGTCCACATAAGTTAAACATGAGTTCACACTAATGTCACCAACTCTAATCCATAATTTTTGTCTCCTCCTCTTGCTTATTTGTAACCTCTTGATCCAACATCGAGAAACTCAGAGCCAGGATTTTAATCCAGGTCTTTTTGACTCTAGCATCCATACCCATAACCACTATAATATACTGTGTCCCTGTTATAGTGATTAAATGGATATAACTAGTGTATATAAAATGTAGCTTCTAGGATATAACGGGCACTTAGTAAACAAGCCCAGCCTTGAACTAAGCTCACATCGCACACCCTAGCCTTTACAGGCCTCTCTGCCTGCAGTAGGCTTGCTACAATATCTACATATCATTCATTGTCATTCCTAGGGTACCCATGATGGACTGGCCACTGTCTTCTGCCATTTTTCTCCCTAAGGATTCAACTTCCAAAGACCTTTCCTCACCCAGTGCAGAATGTCACCTGTAGAATGCACATTCTTGCTTCTTCCTTGTTATCAAAACTGCCTTATGTGTGGTGGCAGTGTGCCCATGTATAAAGCTCCAATCCACAGTCTCCTCAGGTTTGCCATATGATATAGTTCTTGCCAGTGGCTATAGAGAAGTTGCTGTGCAGGACTTCCAGGAAAGCCTTCTAAGGGCAGATCTTGGTTGGTACATTCTCGTGTGTGTGCATGTACATTTCTCTTCTTGTCTGCAATGTAGAGTTGATGCTGACAATAGATCAGCCATCTAGAGATTACGGGACAACAAGATCATGCTAATAGCAGAAATAGAAAAGAAACAGAGTCTCTTAACACACCGCTAGACTAGTATATCAGCTGTGGGCTGAGGATTACTGGTCTAGCCAGTAATGAAAAATAAAATCCCTAATAAGCGTCATTTTCTGTTAGTCTCAGCTCAATGCAGACCTTCAACTGATATGCCAAACCGGGGCTCTCTCTTGTTTGGCACCTCCCAAATATGTAGGGTAGTCTCACTCAGTTTTCATTTCCTGTCAAGTTGAAGCCACAGTGTATGATATTTTGAGACCAAATAAGTGATTTAGCCCTCTTTTAGCTCTTTAAAAAACCACTTAGGACTTTTTTCCTCACAAATACAGAACACTGTAGTCACTCAATACTCAATGAATTGTGGTTGAATGAATAAATACAGTTGGGAGATGGTTATTCTTTCAAAGGGGAAATCAGCAGTATATCTCACAATTTACCATTGATTCTACCACTCTGTTTAGACTCACAGAGTCTTGCACTCTACTGCATTCTATCTTCTTTCCCCCATCTGACCACAGCCACTTTGCATTTAAGTGGAGCCACCTTCATGGGTATCTACGAGAAAGGGGTCTGGAATATGGACATCCTCCAGTCACAGACCCAGGACCCAGATCCCCAGTGTTGGCCCATGTTCCCCTTCTTCCTTCTGCACCAAGACATTAGGGGCTTTGATGGGGGAAGTTGAAGGGACCACTCAGGGAGGACCCTTCAAGCAAGAGGGTAAGAAAGGGGGAAAGAAAGTCTTAGTACTGGAGAGTGGGGGATGAGACTCAGAGGGAGAAATGAAGATCGTCTTTCAGGGGTGTGTGTGTGTGTGTTTGTGTGTGTGTGTGATTTAAAGAAAGATGGAAAGAGAAAGAGAGATAGAAGAACAAGAGGTGGGGATCGTGACAGAGAGGATTAATTTGTAGTGAAGTTTGAGAAAACTGTCAACTTTGATGCTGTTTATAGATATGAGTAAAATAAGGAAAAGAAAAATAAGAGGAAAACATGATTTGGCTTTGTAATAGTATACTAATTACTGTCATTTATGAGAACTGCTTGCCGTTTGTGATTAATTACTATTACCATATGCAAAATGATTATTATGCACACCATTAACATGTGCTGGAGTAAGTTTGTTTTTGACTACAGCACAGTACCCTGTTCCTCTATGTGTGGTCCTCAGTCTCAGAGAACAGAGCTGCTCACTCAGATTTGGAAGCATTAACCAAGGTGAGTAGAGGAGATCAGGGATTGGAGAGGAGCAGAGTCAATGACAGGGGTTCACGTAGCAAGACTTCTGTCACAGAATAACATGTAACACACAGAGAGATGTTATTCCACTGGGACCTCCCCTTGCTTACATTCTTATTAAGGTATCTAAGTTTCAATCAACGTTTAGAGAAGGAAGGACTCAGCTAAATCAACATATTATGATACAGAGCAGCTGTATTTAGACATTGACAGACCAGAATGTGGGGCTCATTTCTGTTACAACTACTTAACTCTAAAGATAAAGTATTCAACCTTTGTAAAGCTCACCTTCCTCACCTTTTAGAATGTAAATAACAAAATTTACCTGCAGGATTTTTCTGAGGATTAGATACTGTTTTAAAGAATCTTGCACAAAGTTTCTGGAACCCACCAGGTGTTTATTAGAGATTATATTTTTTTATATATCATATGTTAGCTATCACATTGTATTACCTAGTATACATTTATATATCATATATGTTATATTCAACTCGTTGTCGATTTAAAATTAGAGAGGAAAAAAAGGTGCTATAGTAGGAAATTTTCAAGAAATTAGGGCTGCTAATTGGGGTAAGGCTGATTTGGTGATGTAAGTGGCTTCTAGGAGAAGGTTTGGTCCATTCACATAAACAGCAAGTAAGACGAACCCTTGTTCTGCAACGATCTCTCAGGTGATCCTAAGTAGAGAATGTCGCCTCACTAGGACTCCACTGACACACAAAATAAAGGGATTGTACTTAATAGTTTCTAAAAAGTTTTGGCCAGTCCTACCATTCTAAAATGGTTTAAATGGCAGTTTGGTTAGCCTTGACTGCCAGGATAACGTAAGCCAGAAATGAACCATTATGGCCGGTTTTGGAGTCTCTGCTCTAAAAGATGCACAAAGAATGCACAGGTGCTCTCTCTTTTGGATTCAGTAGCTCTAACTTCGTCTTTTCCCTAAATGTAGATAATTTCTACTACTTGGACTCTTGTGACGTATATGCTGTTCTCAACTGCTTCTCATTTTTATTTCTACTAAGGAA
>NW_006434373.1:1913506-1918607 GCF_000325575.1 Pteropus alecto
CATTCTTTGGTAGCTGAAAGGAACCACATTGAATGCACCACTGCATTTTTCATAAGAGATCATCCTATACTAATTCTTTATGACTCGCAGGATTTTAGGGGTAGATTTGAACCTAGAGTGTTTCACCTTTAATTCCTCCAGGGTAGATAGGAAATTGTGCTAGAGGAGACAAAGGGGAGAGACCCAAATGAAGAAGAGCTGGAGCAGCTACAGATGCTGGAACCTTGTTCTGACTGGGCCATTGCATCTAAAAGCTTTCAAATTCACCAAGCTAATATCACCCATCTCTTGCCCTACGAGAACACCACCTTGTCTAAACTTTTGTTCCTGTGGATTATTCCATTTTTCAGCTACCACCTTTGACTTACAAAAAAAATGTACATGGTTTATGCATGTTTGATAATTATGCAGTTAACCTCAGCTGCCTCCGTCACTCCTATCTGTAGCCCTGGTTTCTAGACTCACAAAGATCATATGATGTTTTGTTTCAAGTACTTCATATGATGCCCACCAAGGAGCTACAGGCGATAAAAGCTCTTAATAATAATGGAATTATCTTCAGTGCTGAAGGCATCACCTCTAGTCTCTGAGTCCCCCTGCCACATGACTACTTACTGGCCTTCCACAGTAAATCCATTTATGATATCTTACCCCCAGCATGGCCCAAAGTCATCTCTCTTTGTTATGCATATTATGGATTCCCAAAATTATGCGGAGTTTAAATATTAATTTGCCTATCTGTATATTCTAATTCCAGAACACCAAGGAAAAGCTTGGTGACTGGTGATTGTTATCACATTATTTAAATATAGCATGTATTTACTTGATAATACACAGTCATTTTTCTCAGTGGTATATGTAATAAATACACTCCCAAGCCATAATTCTCTATGATATTTATCTGAGTGATATAAACATTCCTTTGAATAATAATGCTTTGTGTAACCTCCCATGACAGTTTGTCTATTAAAAAGGAAATTAAATATACAAAGGTATGAGAAAAATCACTGTGAGGCAATAATGAACTTAGCAAATTCAAGAAGAAAATGAAATAAGACTTATTTAAAGCCTAAACTTCCCTTTCGGTTTCTCATGATTCATCACTTATCACTAGAAATATGGCCGGAGGGCCATCCTTGCATCACATATGCAGATCTTCTCTGATTATGCACTGGACACATAAGGTGCCGCAATAAATGCATTTCGACTCACTGATCAGTGAAGAGCTGATTTTCTGGAGAAGGAATTTCTACCTTTATGGGATGTATCCTCTCTGACGTTTCCAAGTTCCTGATCGTTTACTTGAAAATGTTCCAAAAAACTAATTTTCAACCCACAATTCGGTTTCCAATTTGGAATAATCCAACCTAGTGTCCAATGATCTTGTTTTCTGGAACAATAAAAAACCTCATCCCAAGAAGTACCACCTTATCTCCACCCGTCTTTTCTTTTTTAAGATAAACAAACCAGTACAACAAGGAATGATCAGGGATGGACATAGTCAAACGTATGCTTAGTAATACTATTTACTAAGTATTTTTACTTTACTAAGTTCTTATTTTAAAACTAGTTGCATGTTGACATTCAAACTCTTAAAAATTTTTGGAGGAGAACTGGGGAGTGCTGTCTTTAAGTGGCAATAATAATTTTATAAATATGAGCAATGTGCTGATATATGTTATATGTGACATAAGTTGTTTTCTTTCTTTTATTAATTATTTCTGGCACCAAATCTGCCTAAAAATGCCACTTAATGGAAGTCAAACATGTATGGCGATAATAACTTATTAATTCTTTTAAAAGGAGAAATAAAAGTTTTAAATTGGGGAGGAGGAATCTTATTTCCTTAAACAAAGAAACATTTTGCCATCTTTTTAAGAATGATGAAGAAAAGCTAGACCCAGATAATAAAAGTCATACCTAAAAGAAAACTAAAATTCATCTCCCCCCCCAAATGAAAAAGCAATATTCATGACTTTTCACTGGTGAGTTTGCTTGAACCATGCTTAGGTCAGCTCCCTATTTAGTCGAAAGCATGAAAAGACAGTAGGTACGTACTGCAGCTATAAAGTAAAAGTCATCATTTTAAAAGCCCTCCTGGTAATGCCTTTAAAATCAGCAGTCAGGAGACCATTAGAGTAATTACCAATCCCCCAGAAACCTGGAATCTTTCTGCAGCAGCCCCAGGCCCGCCCTCCTGTCTGTCTCCACCAATAGCCAGAAGGCTCTGCGGCTGTGGCTGGGCTGACATCGCGGCAGAAAGAGGCACCAAGCAAATGCCGGTGGGTTTTGTTCAACTTTCATCAAATGAGAGGCTATATGCCAATGGGGAGGGTTGAAGTTTGTTTTCTGAGTAGCCAAGTGAGGTGAAATCTCACCCAGTACAGCCTGGGGAGGGGCGGCCCCCATCCATGCTGACTTAGAGCTGGGACACCAAGCTCAGAGACCACACGGGAGCAGGAAGGTCTGGAGACTGATGATTTTAAAGTGTGGTCTTTATGCCTTCAAGGACTATATCCTTTCTCTTCTCCCTGCTGCTTCTCACTCTATTATCACAATTAACAGGAACTAGTGAGACACTTTCCAAGGATATGGCTCTTACATGACATATTTTACATTCTAAAAGTAGTGTTATTGATACATCCAGGAAAATCAGAATTTCATTCCAAAAAAAAAAGAGTTCTGCATATTTGCTTATTTTGAATTTGCTTTTTAGTTTGTTGTTTTTGTTTTGTTCTGTAGCTATAAATGTTAGATAATGGGGATCATACTATGTACAAGAAACTAAAGAAAGGAAAAAAGATAAATTACACCCACACGTGTGCAAGTCGGTCTCGCACAAAAACAGGAAGTAGAAACATTCGAAGTTCTCCTCTTGGTAATTTCTCCTCTTCCCTCTCCTCCTTTTCCTTTCCTCCTTCTCTTAAAGCCTGAAGCATGAGCATGCCTGCGGGTGCCCTTCCGTGCTCACACTGGCCAATGCTGGGCTAGCCTCAGGCCTCCTGGAGGGCTCCTATGCTTTGTCTGGTAAGTGTGAGCCTTCCCCAGGCTTCATCACCTCAAAGCCTTGTGACCGGCTTCCTATTCTGGCAATCAAACATTTAGCAAGACATTACTAGGCAATAATGGTCCAATGTACTTGCCACTACTGAATGTCTCAAATTAAACAAAAACGAAATTTCATGGGCAGTGGCAGACCACTGTCTCAGTCTTTGTCAGTTCACCTTCAGTTGGCACCTGCTAATTAACCCTACATCTTCAGCTGGTGGTAATTTTTACATTTGGGTCATGTAAATGCGTACTTTTACCCTTCCCTCCCAATTCTCAAATTTATATACTTCACATCTAAATCTAATCCACAGTCTCAAATAGAATATTCCTTAGAGGCAAAGTCACGAAGAACCCTGGGGCTCGGTTTCCTCATTTACATGAAGGAGAAAACTTCTTTCTCCAATTTTCCACACTTATTACCATGACTTTCATTTTTGATGGGAAAATCAATTAGGATCCCAAAGTTATGATTTGCTCATATAGTAGAGTCCTGAGAAGCAGGCAAATTGGCAAGGCAGAGATGATGCGAGGCTATCTAGATATTATGAATCGGGCTGGTAGAATACTTCCCACCCTAGATGTTCATGGGAGCACAGCTGATAGAAGCAGTCCAGAGTGGCACAGGGCACTCAGTGTCAAGTCACATAAATGGAATAGGAAATGCTACTATCCTTAACTGAGTGCTAGCGTTGGACAGACTGCAGAGTTCCTCGGATTTGGACTGGCAAGAAGAGAGCAGAAATAAATGAAGTTTAAAATACAAAACTTTTATTGCCAGTATTCAAGCCCTACATAAGAAAAACTGCTTTCCCCATTACTGCAAGTCAATACTAGCAGTGCAATATGTCTTCCATTTTCCCCTATTTCACGCTAGATTTACCTGATAGATGAGTGTACTTAAGTAAATAGCACACACGGTTTTAATAGGACAGGTGTTTTGAATGTACATGGAAGGTCATTCCTATTATTTCAATTAACAACGTAAGCTACAAAAACACATGAGGGTGAATGAATTTAAAGCTTCCATTTAATGCTACCAGTGAGGACATCTTTGGGCCCCCTGGTTGTCTTGGCAACTCCAGCATCCCAGCCAGCAGAAGCAGCCTCTGCTGGTCCCCTTCTCGGCGTACACACAGTTCAGATAGTACATTAGCAAAGAATATGATGTCCATGTAAATGTTGAAATATTTTCGTTGCCATAGAGATAGGAAGAATGGCAAAAATACAGGAGTACTTGACATACTCTGAGGCAGACTTTTAATTAAAAAAAATCTCAAACAACAATGCCAAGATGGCTGAACGCACCATAGGGCTTTTATGCTCACTCACTATGCGCAGAAGTCCCCCATCCAAATAATGTGGGCAGAATTGAATCATTCTGGCTGAATAGCCAATGAGGAGACACAGAGCCACGGAGAGGTGCAGTGGCCATGATCATTATCTTTGTATTGAGCACAGAAAAGGAAAGGGATAAAAGATAGTGAGGACGATTTACCATGTTAGTTACTCATTTCTTCAGAGATGGGAAGACAAATCAGTGGCAATTTTTTATACTTCCACGGCTGAGGAACCTGGAGCACTGGCAAGAATAACCTCGAAGATGTCATGATGTGTTTCCTTGTCAGCCTTTCCCCTCTGTGCAAACAGACTGTACAATTTCTTTAGAGGAAGTGGCTTGTTAAACAATGTGATGTGTGTGCTCTGTCAAAGCAAAAGGTGGTGAGGGTGAAGAGGGAGGGTCTGCACGTAGTAAAATTGTGAACGGTGCTTCTAAAAACCTGTTTTTCTAAAGCGTTACGGGACAGGAAATTTTCACTTTTCTCCAAAGTTAATATTTAATTTTTACAAAAACTGTGGAAATTTCCATGAGCTTCCATCAAAGGAATCTGCTACTAAGTATGTCCTAAATTAGTTCTAGGCTAACACCTGAGGAATACTTGCAACCACTTTCGCTATGGCGCCCTTGATGAGATGGTGTGGGAGGGACAGGAAGTGATGACGAGGGCAAACCGAAGATGATAAGCCTGACTTCTCAGCAACAGTGGTCAGT
>NW_006434373.1:1918624-1940984 GCF_000325575.1 Pteropus alecto
AACTCCCTCTGACCTTGACTTGCTCTATTATTTTGGCAATTACTCAGTGTCACAGTTCTCCCAGAGTTCTGTCCTCATTCTGTTTAATTTCCTTGTATAATCTTACCCATTTTCTCATTGTCTGCTACCTTCTAACATGATGCCCAATCGTCCAGAACCCTCTCCTGATCTCCAAGCTAACTGCTAACTGACATTCTCCACCTGATGTTCTATCCCAAACTTAATATTGTCATAGATCAGCTCATTTTCTTTCCTTCCTCTTAACTAGAGTTGCTCTTCTCCACCCCATACCCCATCGCCATACACCTTAGGCTTTTTCTAGATCCTCACCTCTGCCATGGGCACAAAAAGTCACCAGGTCACTGGTAATCAAGGTGATGGTCCTCCCCTGGCCAGGAGTGGACACTTATCAAAGCCAGATCAATCAAAGTCTCTCTCCTGTGACTTTGAGCTTTGAGCAGGGTGTGGCAAGATAGAAAGAGGCGACAAGAAAGGGGCAGAGGCCCCTTTATCCTCCCAGCAGCACACCACACAAGTGCTCATTTTCTCCCTACCCAGACCCGAGAGCTGCTCTGGCTTCTGTCTCTATCAGAACCTGGTTCTTGACTCTTTCCTTCGAATCAGCCCGAAATAAAACCCTTTTTCTGTTTAAATTAGCCAGATTTGGTTTTTGTTATTTGCAGCAAAATAACTCTAATTAATAAAGGTAGTGAAGGAGGAAATAATTCAGGAGAAATTTGGTGGGACAGAAAAAAGGGTGAGGCAGAGCCTTCATAAACTGCGTCATGCAGTCATTCTAAACTTGAGCTCATCAGTATCCTGCAAGGTTGAGTTTGCTTAAAGAAGCCATTTGTGTGTAACTCCCTTCTAGACTTAAAGGTCAGGACAGACTTACGCATCTTGGTATCTCTGCCATTCACAGAGTGAGCGGCTTAATAAATGGTCTTGACTGCTCACAGAGCCACCCTGCTAGTGCTGAACCACCACATCTGTCTGCTTGAATCCTATCCTACGAGCATACTACATTCTAAGTTACCTGAAATAAGAGGTTTACTTCTAGAGCCATGACACCTATACAGTCAGTGCCCAGTTAGATTTTCTGATTGGTTCCTTTTTGAAAATATGTACTTCTCACAAGATATACAATGACTTTCTAATTTGCCCGACTGCATGTTGAGGAGCCATATGTAAAGTATAATGAGGATCCTATTGACCCGAAGGGATAATGCCTTGTTCCAGGCATAACTGGATGATGAGGGGAGTGTCAGGCTCAAGTGTGTGGTCAGTGTGGGTGAGTAGCGTTGGAGATGTCTGCTTGACAGAAGAGGTGACTGAGGTTCCCTCGCCTCCCCCATGGGGTCCAGGGAAGAAGTCCAGGACTCAGTGGTCAGCATGCCCTCACAGTGGCTGACTGTATTGGTATGACCCTGCTCTCCTGGCCTGCCATTCATGAAGTTGGCTACTCCTGTCCTTATCCCTCTGTTGCCATGCTACAGCTTATGTCAGTTAGTATTCATTTTTTACTGAGCACTGGCACTTGTGCCAGACACCGCAAAGAAACACAAACCATAGCTTGTGGGACCCGAGAGCATGCAGGCCAGGAGGTAACCAGGTAGGGACATACATCATGGCAGGGGATAGTGCACAACAATATCAGGCTGCCATGGAGAAGGAACAAGGATGAAATAGCTACCTTGGTGAGAGAAGGCTTGAAGGAGGATTCAAAACAAAACCTGGATCTCAAAGTGCAGGTGTGAAAAGGTAAGGGACATGGTGGACTGGGAAAAGTATGATGTAGGAGTAACCCAGCTTGTGAGCAGAGCCATGAAGAAAGGAATGCCCAAACCCCACTTGGTAGAGTAAACCCATTTGTCTGGAGCAAAGATTCCTTTAGGAAGCCAAAGAGAGCTGTGCAAAAGACTGCCACAGATTGCAAAAGACAAAAGTCTCCACCTTCCATGCCACATTTCCTTTGGGGGGAAAAGAAATATAACAACATAATGTGTGTCAGAAGGTGGTGGTTGACATCAAGTAAGATGGTGCATTCTAAAGACTCCTGGCACACAGGAAGCACTCTGTAACTCTCGGCCACCCTTTGTCCCCTTGATGTTACCACCCTGCCAATTACCCTGACGCCCTCGTTTTTCACAGCCGGCTTCTTCCCTGAAGGAGCCAAGCACTACTTCCTGTGATCTAGGCATTTAGGAACAACTTCAATGTGACTTGCTCACCCTTGGAGGCCCAAACCTTGTGGTGGTGGCTGCACATTTGTCCTTCATATGACAGAATCAAATGTGCACTCCTCCAGTGCCACCCAGCAATGCTAAATCCGGTATTTAGAACAATCCTGAAGCCAAGAGCGTCTGCCAAACCCTGCTCACATTGTCCCAGTGTTTCTGTACAGTAACGACCCAAGAATAAATGAGAAGAGAGGCCTGCTTTGCTTGTCATCTGGGAGGGCTGGCAGTTCGCCAGGATGCAGCAGGGGGGCAGGAGGGGCCGGGAAGAACTCCTGGTGTTCCCCTTCCTGTCTCTGCAGTGGCTGCATTCTTCCTCTCCGTGTTCCAGGCATAATTGGATGATGAGGGGAGTGTCAGGCTCAAGTGTGTGGTCAATGTGGGTGAGTAGTGTTGGAGATGTCTGCTTGACAGAAGAGGTGACTGAGGCACCCTCACCTCCCCATGGGGTCCAGGCTCTGCCAAGTCCTTTGGCCAGGAAAGAGAACTCAACATCCCAGTGGGAGTAATTGTACAGCTGAACTTATGCCAAATCAATCTCTGCCTTTCATGAGCATAAGCTAGCCATGCGCCATGTCCAGAGGAGCCCAATGCGATGGTGAGGCTCTCCAGGGAAGCATTCCCTCCTGCCAGGACCAAGATGGGAGAGGAAGTGGGCAGCCTTGTGTAGGTGGAACAGGGGCCACGTTGCAAAGGAGACAGGGCCTCCAAAAGGCTTCCTGCTAGTCAAATCGAGCTCACTCTTCTTTACTTTTGGAAGTGGTAGTCTAGAAAAGAAGGCTCACAATGGAGCTGGAGAAAGTCTGAGAAAATTCGTACTGACACAAAGCAGGAAATGAGCATACTTTGATATTTTATAGCTTTAGGCAAAACAAATTCTTCCCTAATGAAGGTAATCGGTACGACCCAGAAACTCAGGCATGCAATCGGCTCCCTATTCCACTAAGAATTACAGAAAAGAAGGTTCAGACTGACTCGACTCCTCTTCCTGGCCCCAGAATTGGGCCATTACCATCTCATAGAGTTATTTTGAGAATTAAATAGTATATGCGAAATACTTAGCATTTTAGTAATTACTAATAAATATTAATAGGAAAAAAAATGGGACCATGTATTAGTCAGAGATTTCCAGAGAAACAGAAGCAATAGTGTGGTGTATGTGTGTGTATGTGTCTGTTTGTGTGTATGGAGAGAGAGAGAGAGAGAGAGAGAGAGATTTAGTTTAAGGAATTGGCTCAGGAGATTATGGGGGCTGGCAAGTATGAATTTTGCAGGGCAGGCTGCAGGTTGGAGCCCCAGAGAAGAGTTGATGTTGCAGCACTTGAATCCAAAGGCAGTCTGCTGACAGAATTCCCTCTTCTGAGTGGGACCTCAGGTTTTTTTCTCTTAAGACCTTCCACTGATTGGATGAGGCCCACCCACATCAGGGAGGACAATCTGCTTTACTCAACGTCGACTGATTTAAATGTTAATCATGTCTGAAAAATACTTCCACAGCAACATCTAGACTAGTGTTTAACCAAATATCTGGAAACCAGGGCCTGATCAAGTTGGCATATAAAATTAACCACCGCAACCATATCTAACTGTATTCCATTAATTAAACACAGAAAAAAGTTACATGTCTCAGATTTTAAAAAAGGGACAGGGGCAGTCTTGACTACCATCCTTTCCTATATCCAGAAAACTTTGACCCCAGATCTTGGGATTCAAGGTTTGGAGCCACAGATTCACAGAACACCTCACATGTGAATACGCTCTACATTCCTTCCAGAGGAAACATGTGCCAGGGAAGCATGGTCCGAACATTTTGGGAAAATCGGATGATAGTTTTGAATTTTCTCCCCAGAAAATATACATAGACACTAAACTTCACACAATTTCAGGAATTCCGTGGCCTTCCCTAAAGCATCAATTTTCTAAGTGTAGTTGGACGTCGGTTTAAGAACCTTACATCGAAAAGTACTGAAGCTGCGTCAGGTTCAGCGGAAACTGTGACGAAGGGAGGAGACTTTATTAGGATGTGGATGCTTCCACCACAGGAATGACAGGGAAAGAATGGATGAATGCTGCCTGGAGAGGCTGTGAAGAGAGAGGAGGCTCTGTGTGAGGTATTCACTACTGCCTGCCAGGTAGGTATGCATAGGAAGCAACTAGAAAATAGTTCACTGGTCCAGGTCATGCAACTAAATGCCAAAGCTGTGGAAGCCCAAGTTCGTTCCATCCCCCTCTGGTTCTTGTTCCAGGCAAAGGGTTGACAAGATGGTCCTGGTCCTGTGGGGCAAGCTTCATCACACATTCAAAAGTACCAATGATATGTATTACTGCCTGAGGGTATGGCAGGCAGTCTATTGCATGTCTGTGCGTGGGCAGTTAATACTGTTGGAAAATGGCAGAACTTAAAATGAGAACCGTTTTTACATATTATTAACAAAAATGTTTGAATGTTTGAACTCTTTTTGGAATGATATCTACATTGCCCTTCCATTATTCATTTCACCCCATAGTTGCTCCATCTTTACAATGCAAATATACATTGCGATTGGTTTTGCCAGACTCTTTACGATTAAAAACAGGTTTCTGCAAGGCTTCTCCTGTTTCTTTGGAGTAAATTTTACAGCTCCAAGAGCAAATTTTTGGGTCAACGGCATTTCTCTTACGGATGTGTGTGTGTCGTGAGATTCATGGGACCAGGGCACCACTGCAGAAATGAGACTCTGATCAAGGCCCATCTGAAGACTCCAGAATAGTAAGGAAGGGGCGGGCGGTGGAGAGCAGGGGAGAGGAGCAGGTGAGCATTTCCCTCAGAGGGACCCTGCAGAAAAGGGAAGAATACAGGCAGATAATGCACCCAAGGAGGTCAGCACTAACTAAGCAAATGCATTTTTTAAGCTACACAAAGACAGAGTTCTCAGTATAGTAAAGTTTGCCTGACTTTCCAACCAGAAAAGGGATTTCAACACAGGCTGGGGACAAACACACATATGGGTCTGGACAGAAGGAGACTGGTGGCTCTGGGGAACATCTACTAAAATTCCATAGCCATGGAGAACTAGAGTAAAATTGTGGCCTCCTGTCACTGCTGTCGGAGAACCCAAGTGGAGAGAGATAGTTAGGTACATGGAGAAGCAGAAATAGGGACATGGATTGAATCAATATATAATTAATTAACACCCGCTCTGTGTAACGACCAAGGACAGACAAGCCCCCACCCCACCCAAATACATCTGACTATACAACACATAATAGCCTAACTCTGGTTTTTCTTCTTTGATCCTGTAAGACAACCTTGTGAAGGAGGTGGGACAAGTTGTTACTCTCATATTAAAAACAGAAAAACTGGGAATGAAAAAGACTACTCTGGTAAGGTCAGAGCTAGGCAGATGCCAGCTCCTGCGACTATAGCATACTTTCTTCTGCTGATCAGAGGTGAGCATTTTGTGATGCTAATATAAAAGATGTCTCTGCTGCCCTCAGAGCTTCAGTGTCAGGACAGAGGTGCCCATCAGGGTGAATACCGCTGCCTTTCAGGGGATGGTGGCTCATTTCACCAACAAATATAACACTAAAAGACATTTGAAATGCTGCAGCGAGTGTGTTCTGATGGCGCCTTCTCTCTACTTATTCAACAGTCTGAGCTATTCAGAGAGTAATGTTTCCTGATAAAGAGCAACAAGGTTTCTATGGGTTGGTACCTTGATGGAGAGTTGTTCAAGTGCCTAGGGAGGCGGAAGGAGCCACTGTGGGGGCGATCCTAGCTTTGGAGGGCAGGCGCAACTTATCGAGCCTTAGAGAACACAGTGTCTTTGGAGCTGTTTTCTGAACATTGTTTCAAATCAATCGTTTAATTAGACCCAAGTGACATTTTCATCTACCTGAAGTGAGATGGCCTTGGAGTTGATGCACATCAAGATGTTGTCTCAATTATGCTGAAAGTCAAAACGGCAGCAAATGTTTTCCAGAAAAAAAAAGAAAGAAAGAAAGAAACTGTGGAACTCCTGAGACATTATAAGCCTGCTGCTACAGCCAAGGGCCTATATTCCTGGGTGTGTCGGACAGTCGGACAGGCTCATTGCACAACACAGAAGCAGGGTGGAGGTCAAGTATTTTAAATTCCAAATTCAGGTGGAAAAAGAGAGAAAAGCGTGTTGGAAATTTAGCAGTTGAAGCATAATATGAATACAGGTGAAGGATGAGGCCAGTGACCAGTCACGAGAATGTGGGATGAGGGTAGATGGCTGTGTCAGAGTGATGAAGGGAAGTTAGAATCAGCCAGAGTTGGTGGTGGTTGGGGAGAAGAGACATTTGTAGTAAGGCAGCTGAATCCTCCTCCTAACTGGCTGCCTGTTCCATGAACCACTGACAATTTCCTGTGGCCCTACTTTCCCTTCACTCCAAATTCCACATACATTTCCTCTTTAATCATACACCAAATCTTATTAACATTTTAATTAACCACTCTAGCTCTTCTGTAAAGAATCTCCCCTAGTAGCTCCAGAAGGTAAAGTAGCATTGAATCACTTAATAATCTTCCCCAAAATGCTTGTCATATAACCAACGCTGCTGCACCAACTCAAAGGGAAAAAAGAAGAATCTAAATCACAGACTTCACTTGGATGCTGGTGGGTGCATCAAGAGCTTTCAGGATTCATCCTTCTAAGAGACTGTCCAAGATATTAGGCAGCAAAGCAAAGTTAAGAAAAAAATTCCAAAAACCCTGGACAATGTGACAAGACCAAGCCACGCTAGCTCTTCTGGCTTTCCTTTCTTTGAAATTGGGCATTACTGAAAAGCTTAGCAGGAATTTTGCAGACTAAGTATGATTCTGTTTCTGTGTTTTCGACATATGCAGCTTTCAAAGCACCCAGTCTAAGCAGGGAGAGGACCAGAAAGAGAAGAGCACAGGCCTCTAGACCTCCTCTGCATCCAGCGCCTCTCTTTCTATTTCTGAACTAAGGCAGAGACACAATTGGGCATGAACAGGAATGAGAAAGCGCTGAAGATGGTAATAATAATGATGACCATAAACAGCCTAAAAGCCTCAAAGAATTCATGTCCTGCAGTCGGTCACCTCAGGAATCGGGAATGGGTTTTTCTTTCCAGGGCAAGATACAAAAGCTTTATAAAGTTTATTTTTTTAAAGGTTTTAACAAAATCTCTGAAAGAATAATAATAAATGGGAAGCAAAGATTAAAAAGCTAAGAATCACTCATGAATGCAGTAAGCACTTACCTTTTGTGCTAAGTACTTTCAGTTAAGAAAAAGTTTTGAAGGAAGTGAAAAGCATAAGCAAAAAAATTTAGATCAACTGTATCTGAGGGATTGTCAAACATTATCTACCACTATATGGATAAATACATTATGCACCCTAGAATATTTCTCTGTAGAGTAGATGTGTTAGTGTTCTGGGGCTGCTGTAACAGAGCATCACAGACTGGGTGGCTAAAACAGCAGAACTTCATTCTCTCGCAGTTCTGGAGGCAGAAGATCAGGTGTGGGCAGGGGAGGATCAGGCCAGGCCTCTCCAAGGCTTCTCTGGTGGTTCCTTGGCTTGAAATAAAGGCCACTGGTTTTATTTACACCCAACCCTCTTTGAGGTGCACTGGCGTAAGACTGGCTTACTTCTTGTCCACGACTACTCTTAGCTTTAAGTCAACAACAAACTAAATAACCGAGTTTTAATGAGCTTTCTCTAGGTCTGGGTACTACAATGTTTTCAAGAACTTTCTTTCATTTTTCCTGAATACCAACCAAATACATCTAGTAGATTCACAATTTTAAGAAGAATCTTTCCAGAAATCTAATGATATCCTACAATTACCACATAAAGGTCAAGAAGAAAAGGGTCTCATTATCTTTCCAAATCCCTGTCACTCTTGATTCAACATAAATTTGTATTTACGTTCATACAGGGCAGAAAAGCGAGATAAGTAAGGAAAGCTTTGCCAAATGCTTTGAATTTTATTTCTACAGTTTTTCTTTGACCAAAAGTGTTCCTGCAGAGGATATGGACAAGTTATAGGACAAATAAAGAATGAGATATAAGACAAGGTACAGAACATAATGATAGGGATCCAATGTCGCTACCTGATACAAAACAAGTGTTCTTGTGAAACAAGACTTAGAAAATAAAACCTGGAAACGTAAACAACCTTCATATGCTCAGGAACTTCATCAAAGTACAACCTCTCATTTTTAGTGAAAAGGTACATAAATAGAAACATAATTCCTGAACTAATTATTCTTTCCAGGGAAGATATTATATGGCTTTCAGGTTTTGTCTTTCCAATGATTCTCTATATGACTTTAACAGGACCATCCAATTTGACAGCTTTTTTACATATCAAAACACGTAGCGTTTTAAAGTTAACTGTCTTTGTGTCTTGTGATTAAGCCAAGAAACAGTGATTGCAAATTAAACATCGGAATCGGGAAGAGATTCGTTCAGGAAAGATTTGCCGGAGTTTGTCTTATGTACATTAAGTTTCATAGACTGAGATGTTACATGGTGCTGCGTCTGTTGTTTTAATGTCTTCCTTTGATAAATCCGGTTTGATTGGCATGCACGTCATTAGGTAAAACAGACTGAAGCTGCAATGCCAATATTTTCGTGACTATTTTGCAATCGGCGTTAATCAATGAGATGGGACTGTAATTGCTGCAATTTCCCATATCTCTCTCTTCCTGGCTCCAGAATCACAGATATAATAGCACTCCTAAGAGTTCCTGACAATTTGCTATTCACAAATGCTATATTAAACATACTACATAAAATTGCATCCTGACGCTCCTTTTTTTTTTAACCCCTCCCCCCCAGAAAACTCATAAAGTCCTAGGGTTTTGGTACATAAAGAATCAGTCTCTCCAAATTCTTCCACTGCGCTCCCTGGCTGAATCTCTCCTTGAAAGCCATGTTGGAATTTTGGTCTCACAGCTTCATAATATTTCATGAATTCAACTTCATTTTGGAAATTTTTCAATCACTTTGGTGACATTGACAATTTTCCATTTCATTATAATGCTACAAAATTCAAGCACCTGCTTTGCTTTTCAAAATGTAAATCTACTGAAAAATCAGAGAAAAAGCAGGTGTTCTACTTTAATTGACAGAATTGAATCTCCTACCCGAAAACGAGCATCCAAATCAAAACAGAGGCTCTGAAGTATCGACCAACGTCAGAAAAAAACAGAGGCTCCAGCCCCAGCACTGCAGCTCATTTAGGGGAGAGCAGATAGATGCCTCTCTAGGAGATTGTTTTTGAACTTAAGTAACAACTTAATGTTGAATGGATCAGAAATGAAACTCAAATATCCCTTCTACACCTAAAATAATGAATTTGGTAACGAAAAAAAATACATGGAAAGACTTCCAAACTGTTCCTTTTAGTTCGCTCACATCTAAGATTCTTCGTGAACTGCGTTGTTGTAATATACCGGTTTTGGAATCAGATGCAGAAATTCAATTCCATGGAGAAAAATACTTCCAGGAAAACTTAATTGTGCTTTTAAATTTTTTCTTTCTTTAAAATCACAGATGAATCAGTTCAACTTTAAGAACATCTCTATCCTAATTCACCCACAATCTCTTCTTGCAAATGTCAGTGCTATTCAGCCTGATTAACTCCAGCACTTTCATCTCTCAGTGATGTTCTACTCTCAAGCTGCCAAACAAAGATCCTTCTATTTCATTATTCAAAATATTAAGTGAAGCTCAAAAGCCACAATGATAGACTTTGGGGTAAAGAAATATTGCTCTGTCTGTCAAAAAAGCTGCACGTTATTCCATTACATAGAATAATACTTAGGGCATCTAAACCATCAATTCTCTAAGAACGGGAAGGGCATGGCTAAATCAAATCCCAATCATCCATTTTTATCACATGTACACTTCATTACCCATCAACCATTTTACCAGAACTTTAAAACCTAATGTCACGAACAACTTTAATTTTATTTCTCCAGCTGCTGTTCCTAATTGAGTAAAGCTGCTAAGGAATAAAATTGAGAAAATACTGGCAAGTCAAGAAGGAATGGAAATCGATGTCTGATTCACAAACTGTATCATTTCTACCTGAACAATTCAAAATTAAGTGTAACTATTTCTGACATAAAAGCACTTGTGTTTTTTAGCCCTGTCAGAACAGAATATTTTTATGTTTGTTAAGTACAAGAATAAAGCCAGAAAATTCTGCAGTGTCTCTAAACAGCATAGGTGTGCGGTATAATCCCACAAATGCAACATGTGTCATGAAAGGGAGATTCAGCATAGTTCATGGCAATGAAGAGCTGACTCCCACATTCAATGAGGTCATTTCTCAACCTCCCTATCTGAACCGCAGCTGGAGAAGGATGTATACATATCTACAACTCTCTTTTCCAAACAGGATTTTGTAAGTATCAATTTAAAACTCAGGCAGTAACAGAACCCTATATATGCCAAGTTCCACGACTGCATCTCCAGAGCCTCGTCTATGGAGATGCTATGCCTAAGAGCTCTGGGTATTCTTCGCTTGGCCTGAACCTGCTTTTCAGGAGCTAGGAAAACGGTCCCACTGGCTGCAGAGTCACCTAACAAGCGACCCTACCCAAAAGAATTTTGAAGTAATGCTCATAACAAAACAAAATCATGCATCCACTCTTATCATGATTCCAAACCCCAAAGCATCTCACAGCCCTTCTCAAATGGGATGATGAGCACATCCTGGCACCACTAACAGTACCTACATATGCATTTCTCAGAGAAGCTGGTGCACACTCTGGAGGGGGCATTTGGAGACATGTGGGACTGGTTTTCACTGTGACCATGTTTGGATATTCTCTGGCACTCAGTGATAGAGACAAGAGATCCTAACTACCCCTGAATGTCCTCAGATCCCCACGTGAGTAAGATCTGCTCCTATTCCTGCATGATTTTTGAATGAGACATTCACATAAATGTCTATTTATAAAGACACCAGTCCTTAGATTAGGGCACATCCTACCCCAGTATGACCTCATCTTAACAAACTGCATTGCAAAGACCCAATTTCCAAATAAGTCACACACACAAGTTCCTGACGGACCTGAATGGGGTGCGGGGAAGAGATTCTAGTCAACTCAGTCCAGGTAGAAAACGGACATTCCAAATTATTTGTAATAATGGGAGAAGTACTGGGCTGAAAAGAATTGAGAACCACTGACCTAGATGAAGCCCTTTCTAGACTAGGGTTCCAGGTACCTTCCTGTCAGCTTCTTCCATGTACCATAAATGAGAGGACAATATCAGATGTGTGTTGTCTTTCCTTTGTAGTCTTGTCATTTCCCACCACTCAGGGACCCTCCTTTTTACTACTACTAATAACATATAAATATAAATTACATAAAGCCTACTTCTTGGGGTAGCATGCAGGTTACACTATAAAAGTGCATGAAGAAGTAAGTGCCTAGCGCAGTGGGTGGCTCACTAACAATGCACATTTTATGTATTCTTAGATGAGGTCATTGCTCTTAGATCCTGAGCCTCAATTTATTCTGTTCTACAGAAGCTGTGACACACTGGACACATCGCTTAAGTTTTGAGCCCAAATTTCTCATCTGGAGCTGGAATAGCATCAGTTACCTTCCAGGGTGTAGTGAGGATAAACTATGCAAATCACAAAATATACAGCAAAGTGCTTGGCACATCTCAGAAACTCGATGAATCAGAGTTACAGTGGCTATCGCAACTGCCGTCACTGCTGTGGTCATGGCCATCTTGGAGTCAGGTACTAATGGAAGTATGCAAATCCTATGGCTTGTTTCCAGTCTTCCGAGACAGTCCCCAGAGAGACAAGCTAGAGCTCTGGCATCTTATGTGGTCAAAATAAGTCTCGATTTTCAACGACACATGTTGCTTACTAAGTATTTCCTATGTACCACATCCTGGGAGACTTAGAGAACAAACACCATTATAAATATTTGCTTTTATGCAAAAAAAAAATCATTTTTGGAAAAACTTGGTGGCACAGGCTGAATTGTTCTCACTTTATAATATGAAGTCACATTTTCTGAGTATGTCAAGTTTCTTTTTTTGTTATGATTCTAATCTGAGTCCTAATTTATGTTTAGAACCATCATTTAGAGAGAGTTCCTGTATTAGGTAATCATAGGAACATCCTTTTACTCTTCCTCCTGTCCAAAAAAAAAAAAACGAACAAAAAGAACATCTAGACACACTCAGACAAAGACATACAGGTTGCTCCTTAACTTTGTTTTGGAAGGAACATGACTGCTTTCTATCAGCACAAAAAAGAGTAAGGTCAACATGCAGAAACATCCCAGAACTCCATCCAGAATTCACTTTACTATACCAAGTGTTATGACAATTCAATCCATGGATTAAATTCTGCTAGGCTGCTTGTGAGAATAATTTTTAGCTCATTCTGTATATCATTGTATTTCCCAATCTGGCACCATGAACCATAAATAATCCTATCATTTATTAATTACATTTCCTAACCTAGTCAAGAAGAATCCTGCAGTGTGGAGCAGCGGATCATGAATAAATGGTTCATTGAAAAGCAACTCTTATTGCCAAGTAGTTGTAAATTAGGGTGTGATAATTACCCACTTTAACCTTTTTAAACAGGTTCCTCTAAAAAGCTCCAAGATGGATGTTTTATTATAACAACTTTGACCTCCAACACACAACAACACAATTAGTTTTGTACCCTGACAAAGGGATGCTTTGATTAAAAATCTGGTATACCACATTATTAGAAGGTATTATCTGCGTAGGTATTGAATGTGGGTGGATACACACATATGCATTATACATACACAATATTCCCATATTATGTCCTACATCTACTTGAAGTATAGATCTAGCTAAGTAGAATATAATGAGTAAGTACGGACTGTAATTACATAAAAAGGTGCCAGCTCTGTCATCATGAACCATTACGAGTGATACTCCTGTGGAGTGTGCTGTCCCCAGCATCCTTCTGAACATCTCAACTACCGTCAAAGAAACTACAGAATGCAACAAGACAGGGGAATCCACTCAATCCACACATCACAGCCACATGTCACAGACACGGTCCAACACAGTCTGCCAGCAAAGCCCAAAGCCCCATCTTCCAGGAGAGGCAGGACTGCTATCATTAGCCCTGTGATGCTCAGACTAGAGGGTGTGGCAACTGCACCTGGAGCCCTAGGTAAATTCACAACCCTGCGGCTGCACCAAGAGCTCTGATTCAGGCCATCAGGGGCCAAGCCAGACCTGAAACTCTGCATTCATAACAAGTTCCCTGGGAGGTCCACCCTGCTTGCTGATCTAGGGACCCATGTTAAAAAGCCGTTTTAACCCATAGCCTACAAATTGGAAGCAACTGCTAAGACAACCTGATTCATATCTCATAGGGAAGATGAGTTATCTTCATTACTCTTATTTTATCCCCGTCATTTTATAGCATCTTCCCTCTATCTTTCCCAAGACTCTAGTCTTTAAATATCACCCTCACTTCCAAACCATGAGGAGGAAAGCCAGTGGCCTTCAGTCCTTCATACTCATCTCCACACTCATACTTCACCAGGACTTTTATTTTGTATTTGTTTATAAAATGATGAAATCTAAAGCAGACCATTTTACAACCTTATGAAGTAGGCACTCGCCTGAGAGAGAACTTAAATTCTATAAGGAAAGAGATGGAGGGAGGGAATAGAAGAGGAAAAGCAGACATTTAGTGGTCAGTGCCACTAAATGCCTATAACTCTGAAAATCATTACCCTAAGATTAGAAGAAGTACTATATTATTCATCAAATTTTACTGCCACTAGAATCTCAACTCCCTTCTAAAGTGGGTAGAGCTTGTTCAAGAGAAGGTCTTTTGTCCCATAGAGTTCTTTGACTCTTTGATATAAAGGGCTGACCTTGAGACCACTGGGGGCAAGTTAAAGAGGAAGTACGATGCTATGCATATAGTGAGAGGAATTTGGAGGTGAGTAAGAGACCCTGAAGGAACGGGGAGAGAGGAGAGGACAGAGGAGCAGGACCAGATGAAAAGGCCCTGGCTGAGACCCAGAGGTCCGCCCCGAGCCATGTCTAATATTCAGTTGGAAATCTGTCTTTCTTCAATGCAGCCCCATGCCCACCCCATATTCCAACTGCTCTTCTCTTTCTAAGAAGGGATTGGACTCTTGTTTGCTTGCTTTTAGGAAGCCAAAGAAGGGCTTGAGTTTCCTATCTAGGTCAACATGGAATACAACAACTGATAAATAATGAAAAAAAATTTAAAAACTGAGCAAATTTAGCAGAAGCATGAGTTAAAACCAGAGAAGATCATGAGAAAGCACCCAGAAAGAACCTGGCTTCCCCAGGGCTCAGAACATGGAATGGGCAGGTTGAGAAAAATCTTACCTGGATCTCTGGAGGGTTTGAAATGGTATAATCATATAGAAAACAAAAGTGCCTCCCACACCCACCCACCAACAAGCTGATGATGGGAAAAACAGAGGATGATCCATGAACCTCAGTGCTAGAGTCGAGGTACTTAGAAACACTGCCAAGTTCAAAAACATGCAAGATATGGGCTCACACATTGCCAGTGGAGGTGAAAAATCAAACCACTGGTTGGGGGAGGGAAACAATTTGGCAATATATCAGAAGCCTTAAATGTGTTCATATCTGAGTTCCTGTCAAGATGGCACAGTAGGTAAATGCTGTGCTCACCTCCTCTCAACCATATCAAAATTATAACTAAACTACAGAATAGCCATCATTGGGAGTCGCCTGAAGTCCAGCTGAACAGAAGTCCTACAACTGGGGACACACAGAAGAGACTACCCCGAGCCTGGTAGGAGGGACAGAGATGCAAACTGGTCCCACATCCTCATGTGATGGTTGAAAATTGGCAGAAATATTTCTGCTGTGGAGGTTCCCCTGGAAGAGCGAGGGGTCCCGGCCCCACATTGGGCTCCCCAGCCCAGGGTTCCAGTGCTGGAAAGAGAAATCACCACAACTCTGACTGTGAAAATCAGTGGAGATTGTGGCTGAGTGAGATGGAGAGCTAAGGGTATCACAGACCTTCCTCTTAAGGGATCCACATGCAAACTTACTCAGTGATGGACTCACTTTCTCTGAGGTCCAGCAATGGGGCAGCAGCTTAAAAGGCACTGGGACATACGGGGAGCAACTGAGTTGTCTGGGTTCAGGGTGAGGGCTGGGGAGGCAGCTTTCTCCCAGACAGAAGTGCTGGCAGAGGGCAGAGGGCAGAGGGCAGAGGGCAGAGTTCCTTTGGTGAGCCCTCCTCCTCCAGCTTGCAGACCCAGGTGGGTGCCATATCTGAGTCTCCATCAACTTAGCTAACACTGGTCACACCGCCCTGGTAATTCCACGAAACCCTATTCTCTCCCAAACTGTGGGCCCACCCAAGCCTCTCTCAGTAGATTTCCCATACAAACAGCCTATTTTGACTCATGCTGCAGACTTTCCTAAAATTTCTCAAAGGATTGCAAAATCTAAACAAGCAGCATCTGGCTTCAGCATGTCCTGTACCTCTTGCTAAGCAGCCCCACGCCTGGCACTAGCAGCAGCCAGCCTCAATTTGCGGCTTGGCCTCTCAAGGCACTTCCAAGCCCAGCATGGGTGGCAGTCATCTGCAGATTGATTGGTGGCTCTTGCCAGGTAGCCCTGGGCAGGGCACAGGCTGCAGCTGAAATTGGTCTGCGGCCGGGTCCCTCCCAGGAGTCCACAGCCTGCATGCCTGCTGGCCAGCTTCGGTCTTAGCCAGAGCACCACCCGGGGTCACACATGAGGATGACATACCCAAAGGGCAGAAGGCAAGCACCAGACCTCTGCTAAAGTAAATCCTGCTCTGTAGGGTCAGCCCATGCACAACAATTCCTCCATTGGTCATGGCTAGTCATCACAACCAATTAGCCCAAGGGTCAATCCCTCCCATTGATGAGCAAATAGCAAACAAGGCTCATCTACAACCCATACAAGGGGCATACCTGGAGCACCTGGCTCAGGTGACCAGGAAGACTGTGCCACTGGGACAGCACACCTACTGTATAAAGTCACTCAGTACTAAGACTAGGAGACATAGCAGCCCTACCTATTACACAGTAACAAACAAAGCTCCAGCCAAAATGTGAAAAGAAACATGTCCCAAATGAAAGAACAAAACAAAGCTCCAGGAAAAAAAAAAAAATGGAGACAAGCAAACTACCAGATGCAGAGTTCAAAACACTGGTTATAAGAATGCTCAATGAACTTAGGGAAGAGTAAATGAACTTAGTGAGAACTTTAACAAAGAGATAAAAAACATAAAAGTAGAAGTAGAAAACAAAACAAAACAAAAAACAATCAGAAATAAAGACTACAATAACTAAAATAAGAATATCTTAAGAGGAATCAACAATAGATTAGATGAAGCAGAGGGTCAAATCAGCAATTTAGAAGATAAAGTTGCAGAAACACCCAATTAGAACAGCAAAAAGAAAAAAAAAATACAAAAAATGAGGATAGTTTAAGATGCTTCTGGGACAACATCAAGCATACTAAAATTCACATCATAGGGATACCAGAAGGAGAAGAGAGATAGCAAGGAATTGAAAATCTATTTCAAGAAATAATGACTGAAAACTTCCCTAACCTGGGGAAGGAAATAGACACATAGCCCGGGAAGTGCAGAGAGTCCCAAACAAGATGAACCCAAAGAAGCCAACACCAAGACACATCACAATTAAAACACCAAAGTTTAAAGACAAAGAATCTTTAAAGCAGCAAGAGAAAAGCAGTGAGTCACCTGTAAGAGAGCTCCCATAAGACTGTCAACTAATTTCTCAACAGAAACTTTGCAGGCCAGAAGGGATTAGCAAGAAATATTTAAAGTGATGAAAAGCAAGGACCTACAACCAAGATTACTCTACCCAGCAAAGTTATCATTTAGAATTGAAGGACAGATAAAGAGCTTCCCAGATAAGAAAACGCTAAAGGAGTTCATTGTCACCAAGCCAGTATTACAGGAAATGTTAGAGGGACTTCTTTAAGAAGAAGAAAAATGAAAAAAAGATTAAAAAAATGAATAATAAAATGGCAATAACTACATATATAGCAACAATTACTCATAATGTAAATGAATTAAATGTTTCAATCATAAAATAGGATAAGAAAACAAGCCCTTTACATATGCTGTCTACAAGAGACTCACTTCAGACCAAAAGACACACATAGACTGAAAGTAAAGGGATGAAAAAAGATATTTCATAAAAATAGAAACAAACAAAACAAAAGCTGGAGTAGCAATACTTACACCAGACAAAATAGACTTTAAAACAAAGGCTATTTATTACAAGAGACAAAGAAGGACCTAGTTATCCCACTTCAGGGTATTTATCTGAAGAAACCCAAAACACAACTTTGAAAGGACATGTAAATCCATATATTCATTGCATCATTATTTACAGTAGCCATGAAATGAAGGCATTCTGGATGTCTATCAATAAGGAAACGGATAAAGAAGAAGTGGTATATATATGCAATGGAATATTACTCAGCCATAAAAAAGAATAAAATCTTGCCATCTGCAACACAGATGGATCTAGAGGATATTTTGCTGAGTAGAGTAAGTCAGGAAATGTTATATGTGGAATCTAGAGAACAGGATAAACAAACAACAGAAACAAGATCATAGATACAGAGATCATTTTGATAGTTGTGAGTTTCTGGGGTGGGGAGATGGGTGAAGGGGGAGGGGTTTAAGAGATACAAATTGGTAGTTATAAAATAGTCATGGGGATGTAGAGTATAACATGGGGAATATAATCAGTAGTATTATAATAACTATGTATGGTGTCAGATGGGTACTTGGTTTATCAGGGCAATCACTTCATAAGTTATATGTCTGTTCACTGTGTTGTACACCTGAAACTAATATAATATTGTACGTCAACTATAATTGAGAAAATAAAAATATAAAAATTTTTTAAAAAAGAAGGACCCAGTAATCCCACTTCTGGGTATTTATTTGAAGATACCTAAAACACTAATTCAAAAAGATATATGCATTCATATGTTCACTGTAGCATTATTTATAATAGCCAAGACATGGAAGCAACCTAACTGTCCATCAGTAGATGACTGAATAAAGAAGAAGTAGTACATATACCCAATGGAATATTACTCAACTATTGAAAAAAAATGAAATCTTACCATCTGTGCCAACATGGATGGACCTAGAGGATATAATGCTGAGTGAAACAGGACAGACAGAGAAAGACAAATACCATATAATCTTACTTATATGTGAAATCTAAAACACAAAATAAATGAACAAAACAAAAACAAACTCATAGGTACAGAGAACATTTTAATGGTTGACGGATAAAAGAATGGGTGAAGAGAGGGAAGGGATTAAGTGGTACAAATTGATAGTTACAATTTATAATCATGGGGATGTAAATTATTACATAGGGAATATAATCAATAATATTGTATAACTATGTATAGTGCCAGATGGGTTCTAGACTAATCATAGGGATCACTATGTAAATTACATAAATGTCTAACCACTATGCCTTACATCTGAAACTAATATAAAATAATATTGAATGTCAATTGTAATTGAAAAATTAAAAAAATATTTTTAAGAGTGTTTTGTATCTCTTGTCACAGTTACTTTACTTCTGAAAATCTATTCTTACAAAATAATCCTTTATTCAAAGATGGTCACTGTGAGATAATCCTGATACCACAAAACATGGAAAGCAACTAAATGCCCAATAATAAAACCAGGAATAAGTGAATTAGATGGCAGCTATATGCTGGAATGTTTTACAATCATTGCAAACTGTTGACAAATAATTTTAATATCATTGGAAAATGCTTATGCTATAACCCTGCTAGAAGAAAACCAGGATCTCAGCATCATAAAATAATAATCACAAAAAAAGAAATATACCATTATTCCATTTGAATGCTACAGCTGCAGTAACCATCTCAGTAGCTCAACAGCTCCTGTCAATCCATATTTTGCCTTATTTCCCACATTTTATAATAACCATAAATTACATTAAATATGTTTTATTTTAAAAGAGACAATATAAATTTACAAATGAAAGATCCAGAATCAGCCATCATATACATTTTTGCCCTTAATCTACTGAAGTTAAGGGAAGCCAAACACAATCGTAGATAAATTTACTAACAGGGCCATTGAGAAATCAAATTGGGTACAGGTGCCAGAGTGTGCCAACAATTCATGACTATAACACTAATTTAAAAGTAAATAAAATACAAATCTGAATAGCTGCTACAGTGGCATTTGATTTCTCCAAACACTATAACCTGATTCTGATGGCATGAGTCACGAAATGTACCAACTTATCTGTCTCTGTATGTACATGGATATGTCCATGAATGTGCATATGTTCATGAATACATTCATGTATATGAATATATCTGTATAGGTATGGCTGTTTGTATGAATATTTGTATTATTTCAGTATTTGCATTAAATAAATATATATGTATATATAAATGTTTATGAATATGTGTATTTATATGTATATATATATATACATAAGCATGAATACATATACAAATAGAAATACAATATGTGTGTGTTTACATTTATGAATATATATATGAATGTGTTTCTGTGAATAGGTATATAAATATGAATATGTGTATAAATGTGTATGTTTATAATCAGGTGTTTATGTATATGAATGTGCATATGAATATGTTTATATGTAAACATAACAAATTCTTCCCTCAACTTTCACCTGCATAATTCCAGAAACTAAGTTTTCCCTTTAAAGTGGTGACTTTGACCACTTTTACTACTGATAAAAGTATATAAGACAAAAAACGTTTTTAATCCTTAAGGTCAGCATAATTATATTAGTCCTGTACAAGTAGATACAGTCTATTTACTTTTTTTCAACTTTTAAATAAATTTTATACCAAACTGCTTAGAAAATAAGTTCCTGGTGACTTCAAAATTTGTACTGTTGATAATTTGAAATGATGGCTAAATTTAACCACAGTGGGAGAAATTATATGTTTCCATGACTATCAGTGGAGCTCTTAAAAGAACAGTATTCTGATGGACAAACCCACTGGGACTTTGATTAAACTTTTTCAATATTATTACTTCTGACTCAATTAAAGCACATAAACCCCCAGTCTAAAGGAACATTTGAGAAACTTTAAAACAACAAAATAGAAGAATTTGCAATGGAATAAATGTCTTTTTAGCCTAAACAGCAGTAGACATTACAGAAAACACTATTATATCATCAGTAGCTTTCTTCTTCACCCATCGGGGGGTCTGTAATTATGTCATAATTCATATTTAATTGTTTCATCTGAAGACTATTATCTCATTTCTTCTTGATTGTCTTATGCTAGCTGTTTATATTTTTTCCTAGTCACAGTGTCATAATTTTCAGACTAAAATATTGAGCTTAGAGAATATTAGTTTTGTTATAAATGATATATGTATATGATTTAATTTTCAAAAATGTCTTGTTTCTTAACTATAGTACTCTCCATTTTGAATGCTTTAAAATATCACATTGCAATGGGCATTCATAGCTACTGTTCCCTTTATAGTAAATATTAAACATTTTTTGCAGAGTATGGTGTTAATTACTATTATAAATATTTTCAAATAAAAGAATAGAAAATGCATACCTTACAAAATCCATAGTTTCTTAAACATACAAAAGAACTGAATTGCAACATTCCTACTGAGAAGTAAAAGCTACATTGGAATAGCCTTGTTCTTTGGAAAGTAGTCATTTCAAAACTGTAAGGTGAAAATTTTTATAAAATGGTTTGCAAAATTTAGAAATACTATTAACCAAAGTTTTGGTCTTTGTTTAGAGGAAATTGAGATTTGACTGAGGAAAGAAAGAATTTCTGACAGCTGAGGAAGGAAGTTTGTTCACAAGGGGGCATTTCTTTGTGAGTCCTGGAACCTTGGGCTGAGGTTGGGGTCATGACATTAATCAATGCAAATTAATGCTCACATTTGGAAAACAACCCCACATGGATATCTTCTGGATAAGTAAGCACTAGTTCTAGTATAAAGAATGGGGTTAATACCATATGATTTCACTTATACATGGAATCTAAGGAACAAAAAGAACAAAATAATCAAAAATGTTGAGGACAATCTGGTGACAGCCAGAGGGGTGGAGGGTGGAGGTGGGACTGGGAGAAAGGGGTGGAGGGTTAAAAAAGTACAAATTAGTAGTTGATAGATGGTCACAGGGATGGAGAGCACGGCATAGGGAATGCAGTCAGTATTAATGTGATGGCTATGTGTGGAGCCAGAGGTAAGATAGAGTAATCAGGCGGATCGTTTCATAAGCTCTTATAAATGTCTAACCAATGTACTGTATACTTGAAACTAATAATAAAATTAAATTTTAAAAAAAAGAACAGAGTTACTGCAGTGGTGTGCTGGTAAATGTGTTAACAACAGGCTCTCCAGTGGGGATGGAGAGTTGAGAGAGCCCTGCTCAGTAATGTTGGCCAGTTTCCAGTGTGAATATTCCCACCATAGCTGATTTCAAGCTGTCATTGTGATGTTATTAAATGCAGAGTTTGGAAGAAACCTGGGGAGTATGCCATCATATAGTAAGTATATTTACCATATGATAGACATAAATAACTATAAGAGTATGAACAATAGTAAAATACAGTAAATGTAGTTGAAGTGACGTTTTGAGTATTTATTACCTTTGTTGTTCATATAATTTATTTAATTGTGAGTTTATACAGTACAATTTAAGTTTTAATAATGGCTATATATTACAATGGACTCATAAAATTCCTGAAAATTTAACAATAGGTTCTCATGACCCATTCCGAGCTGACTCTGCACTGCTGTTTAGTGTCTTGCTCTTAAATGTTCCTGTAGCCACTGAGTCACCAGACTCAGGAGAAAGATAGAGGCTAAAACAAACAAACAAACAAACAAACAGCAAAGAGAAACTTGGGCAGGGATCAGTGAATTCTTTGTGTGATTTTTACCTTGGGCCTTCAAGTTCCCAGAGTAGAATATCATTCTTTCATAAACTTAAACATCCTCCCACTCACCAGTGAAGTGTGAACCACTTAAACACCAACCCTTCTGAGGCTACACAGG
>NW_006434373.1:1941524-1954509 GCF_000325575.1 Pteropus alecto
ACCAAAAGGAAAGTAAAACCATGAGTGGTTGATATGGGATCCAGGAAACAGGATCCAGCCAGCGGAGTAGTTAACCATCCCAGGAGGTCCAGGCAGAAGAGTCCAGAAAACCAGTGAGGTGTAGGTCTGGATGGCAGTCAGTTCAGTTTAATGTTTGTATCTAAATTATAGTACTCGCCCCTTACCCATGGCTTTGATTTCTGTGGTTTCAGTTACCCATGTGGTCAACTGTGGTCTAAAAATACTAAATGAAAAATTCCAGAAATAAACAATTCATAAGGTTTAACTTATGGACCATTCTGGGGAGTGTGAAGAAACTTTACACTGTCCTGTTCTCTCCCACCAGGATGTGCATCATCCCTCTGTTAAGCATATCCACACTGTACATAGTACCATATTTCAAGAGAGACCACATTCACATGATTTTTATTGCAGTATACTGTTGCTGTAATTGTTCTATTTTTTTTATCACTTATTATTGTTAATCTCTTACAGTGCTTAATTTATAAATTCAATTGTATCATAGATATAAATTATAGAAAACAAACATAGCATACATAGGATTCAGTACTATCCGTAATTTCAGGCATCCACTGAGGGTCTTTGAACATCCATTTCAAGACTGCTGTGGATAAGGGCAGACTAATGTATAAGCATTTAAGGATGAATTCATGGAAAGTATATAGGAAATTATGCAAATGGAAAAGACAACTCCAAAAAAAATAAAAGGTATAAGAAAAAAAGCTCAATCTTTGTATACATAATTCGGCATGAATGGCAGGTAGACCATCAAGTTAACATAAATACTGAATATCGATGTTACCAAATGTTAAAATCTTCCTATGTGAAGAAGGTAGGAGAGAGAAAGTATGTTTCCAGAAAGGTATAAGGAAGTTAAACCTTCCATATTTTAGTAGGTCAATAAATAATACCTAAAGCTGAAAACTCAAGAAATAGCATTATAAGTATGGCATTTAGGTATATGAAGCAAATAACAGAGAAAAAACTGGAAGAATGGAGAGTGGCTGCCTCTAGGTATGGGAGCTGGAGGTTAAGAGGGGTTACATGAGGGATACTTTTACCCCTCTGACCTTTAAATGCTGAGAAACAGTGGCGGACAGACCAAGGGGAACAAACCACTGCTGTTGTCAGCACATACACAGCTGTATAGACAGGCACACAATAGTCATGCTGACCAAATTTGCAACTCGCCAACAATTCACTTGGCATGGCCCGAGGGTTATAGCTTCATCTAAAAGTCATCAGACACACTTTAAATGACACATACTAATCAGATGCATCTAACAAGGTCTTAAATGTTAAGTGGTAGTGCCTTTCTAGGGTCTTTTCACAGAGCCAAAGAAACATCATCCAAAGGAATATAATTCCTTTGTGATATTCGAGGCACTGTGATAGTCCTTCGAGGTACAGAGGGGTGCAGAAGATTTGAGAAGTTCCTCAAATTTACCTAGGGTCTGTCCTTTGTATTGCCCGTCCTTAAAATCAGCATCCATCTTGAATACTACATCTGCATCTACTTAGGCAAGGGATAATGACATCTATAGTCAGATTAAATGCTTTTTCTCATTTTGAAAAAAAAGAACACTATCAGATGACCTCTAAAATGGACCTGAGTATTGTGGGCCAGTAGGTTATAGTTCTACAGCAACAAAGAAGGTAATAAAATTAGCAATTTGACAAACAAAATGTTCACTCCAGTGCAGGAAATGTTTTAGCTGGGGAAAAAAATCCCAGCAAAGCTGCCTTTCCAAAACAAAATTTTAAGAAGCCCGCGAAATGAAAACACCCCTCTCTGAATGGACTCCCAGGGAGCCCCAGCCAGAGTGACAATCTCCCACTCCATTATGACATTCCCATTGTGTGGCTAGGTCACTGCACTATGTCATCACATATTAATGCAGACATCACAATGCAATTTCAGTATTATGTCCAGCCTTTTGCCTCTCTGGGGTCTCTGCTGCCTCCTACAAGCACACCAGCAGCTTATGGAGAGCTGGCTCAGAGTTCCACAGGAGTCAAGATATTCAGAGATCCAAAGGCCATTTGCCCAGTGACATTGGATGATGCCAGTTAGCCCCCTGCTTCAGTTTTCATTTGTACTAGACGATAGCTATATTTTGGAGGAAGTAGTAAAAAGCAATTAATGTGCTCAAGTGAGCCATTAAAAGACTTTGTTTGATTTTGAATTTTTAGCTGCAAAGATACCTAATGAATAAGATCCAGGTTTAAAGGGAACGCTGAAGGAATTTAGGTGCTAGAAACTTCTTTCCTAAGTTGCAACACTGCTGGTGAAGAGAAGGATTTGGGGGAGGGAGGAAAGCTGAGACTTTGGGGGACAGGCATGAGCACACACATCCTCTCGCTAAGGCTGGGTGCTCCCTTCTGGGCCTTGTATGAGAAAATGAGTGAAAACATGAGAAAAGTAAACATGATTGGTTTCAAACTTTCTGCAAAACCATAATGGCAGGAAATCATCCGCTGGGTTACTAATCCAGCTTCATCAGAATTTTTTTTTAGAATGAGGAGAATTAATACATGATTAATAAATGAAGCCATTATTCAGTTAAGAAAAGAGTAAATCTTTATTACAATTATTTTTGTGGAGACTGGTGCAGTGTCTCTTAGTCCAAGAAGGTGTGGTGGCTATAGAGGGACAAGGTTTCTGCATCTACAGGGCTTAGCTCCATTATCAGCGGCCACAGCCTTGACAGAGCCAACAGAGTGTCCTCGACCATCAAGGTCCCCAGTCAACAATTGTGGTTGGTGAGACTCGTGAAAGAACAAGTCTGATTCTGAGTGCTGCAATTAATGACTGAGACACATTGACTTTTAAATTACATTTCAACTTCAGTTTAATTTTATTTGACCCTAATACAGTGTGATTTTGCTCTAGAGACAGTGTTGAAGCCTGATTAATTCTACCTCGTGGACTCTCAAAGTGAGCATATAGAGATCTGAGGAGTCAGTGGATCCAACAGCCAGCGTTGGTTTATCTAACATTTGCATTATTTTTATTACCACTATAGATGATTTTATCTCCTCAAGATCTCAAAAGAGATTTGACTTGAAAAGAAGTCAATACTCAAATACACTCGAAATGATAGAATCATTCCTGTTTTCACATAGTATTCTGATTGTAGTTCATTGGAATGATCATTTGAACCAGGTTCATATTAAAAGAGCCTTTGCACACATCCATACTTGTGCCTACAATAAAAGGAAAGCAGGACTTTTTTCCCACAGAGAAAGGTGAAACACTGAACTAGTAAGTAGCAATCTTTGTTTTTTTTCCCCAAGGCTAGTCTCACTTTTATAGTAACAAATGGGAAAGCCCATCTGTATACAAGGATAAATATCATGGAAATAGGATGCTCGTCGTGTTTGCATCCTTTTCAGATTCTTTCCCAAAAGGTGTGCAGCTGAGATGATGTGACTTAATGATTCTATTTACAATTGTAGAACAAAAAGGGAGGTTTCCAGACATAAAACAGGTGTTGCAGCATGGTCTACTGGGCAAGGTGAGGTGTGTCTCTGTCCCCAGTGATCCAGTGCATGCTCGATGCAGTAATTGCTACTTTGTGATGAGGAATGCATTCATAGGTAGAATTCCATCTGGCTCATTCATCTAGACTTACTGTGTTGAAGAATTTAGGGATTCTTATAAAGAACATATATGGATTGCTACTTTGTGATGAGGAATGCATTCATGTGTTTGATAGGTAGAATTCCATCTGGCTCATTCACCTAGACTTACTGTGATGAAGAATTTAGGGATTCTTATAAAGAACATATATGCTGAATGGTATAGGGGTTCCACCCACAAAAGGTAAAAATAGGAATCCAGAAAGGACACTTCATAGAAAGATACCAGCCTGTGTTAACAGTCTGATCATTCATAAATAAAAAGGAATCATTAACTTAATGTAAAAGGCAAATTAAAAAATCAGAATGGCCGAATTTTCACTGGACATGAACCATTAACATTATCCCCAAACATATTAATCACAAATTGCCGCCAATCTAGAATGTCCCCAGACTCAGGCTCACCTAGCAATCTTCCTCTTTTTACACATGCCTGTTGAACAGTGCTCAGGTCACTGCTAATTCAAGGCATCTAATTTTCTCCTAAACAGGATACATTTTATGGGGCCATGCCAGGTATTCCTATGTCTTCTATGAGCATTTCTAAGACGTTTCCTACACAGGTAATGGCCCCTTCCTGGATCACCTGGTCTTCTTTCTGAGTGATTCACTAATGCATCTCACATCAAGATTTGCAGCAGCACATCTGCCACCTAAGGCCAAGGAAACACAAAATGCAAGAAAAATGAAGAGCTACAAGGGCCTATTAGTCCTTCTATTATTCTCTCAGGGTCTTTGTCTCCTACATCCAGCCAATCGCAAAGTCCTGCTTGTATGCCAACATGTTTCTTGCTCTCAGACTTTTTCTTAGTCTTGAGCTCATCTGCTGCTGATCAAATCATTCCATTTGCTTCCAAGATGGTTTCTCTGCCTCAGCTACTTCCCCTCCCTGTAAGCTACCATCACTTGAGCAGTTTTATGTCCGTCCTCTATTCAAAAGACTATGTTGCTCCTATTGCCCATCACATTGGCTGGTCTCCTCTGCCTGGTCTTCCACCATCTGGTCCCACATTCTCTGCCATTTTGTCCCCATCACTCACCTACCCTTCACTCTCAACTCCCTGTTTCTTCACCATCTCAGAGCATCATTGTGCCCTTGAACACACTCCCAACCCCTATGGAGGTTTTCTCCCCACCTACGAAATCCATTCTACATCCTACCTCCTTCAGTTCCCACCTTTTACTGCACAGTGAGCACAGTGTGCCTTTTGAGGCCAACCTCGTCATTTCTGGCACTGGCAACAAGCCACATTATGTCCCCAATGCAGATGTATGAGAATCAAGAGATACTGTTCTTTATTGGTGGCCAATTCAGTGCTCAGAACACAGAAGGGGCTTTAATTACTGTGAGTAATGGGAAAGGACAAAGTGAAGGTTGAGACCCACATTTGGACCTGTTCTAAATAGGATTCGTCTAAGAATGCATATAAGAAAACCATTTTTTCAGAGACTAGCTTGCTACATTTTGAAAGATGCTCATAGACCATACCTTTCTGATTGGCAATGAATCAAAGAGAACTCAAAAACAGTTGCCATAGCATGAAACCTCTCTGTGACCAAAAAAATTAAAACATAATTCTCCTATCTTCTACTTAATTACTTAATTAAGCATCAAGTAGGACTTGGATGGAAATAAATTAACTCTAAATGTTTGACTATCTTGTAATTTGGATGGTGGGCTCACAGTCATAATTTTGACCAAACCAAAAGCACATATTCCTAAAAAGTAGATAATATTTAGATCCGATTAATGTGCTGTACACTTAGTATGCAGTGATAAAATTATTAGAGTACTTTCATTTCTAAATACAATACTAGCTGACATTTGATTGTGCTTTGAACAGGCTCTTTTTCACTTGTGCTTTTTCATGGGCTCTTTTTCATTTATTATTTCTCTTGATATTATAACACTTCACTTTCCAAATAAAGAAATGGAGTCCTAGAGAAGTTCAAGACTCTTCTCAGGGTCATCCAGCTTCTGAGCAGCGAGGCTGGCACTCAGAGCCACAGCTGTCTCCAAAATTCTACATATCACTGCAGGAAACCCAGTTTCATGTGATCCAGTGTTGACCACCTGTTTTCCAACCTCTCATTGTTTCCCTAAGAACAATTGCTGACACTGTCCTGGGCAGAGCTGTCTCACACAATTTCCCTTTGTTAGAAGGCCAGGCAAAGAGGTTTCAGCAGAGAGGGGAGAGAAAAACCTGGTCATAGGCAGAACACAAGTACATGGACAGCAGTCGCCACTAGGCCCAGGTAGGCAGGCTGCATGCCACCCAAGCTTGGAAGGGTTAGCATGTAGAAAATGCACCTTTTGGCAAAGGCATACAGCATATTCATTAACACGATGTCTTCAGATAGGGCACACAGGTCAAATGTGAGCCAACGTCAAGTCAACCTCATCCAGCCTATGTGTACTTTCCACAGAAATGAAGGAATAAAATATAAGGCCCAGTGCTTCATCATCCCATTCCCAATAGTCTGAAGGTGGAGAAACCTGAAAAGGGACTGGTGGGACAAGGTGTGAGTGTCTGGGTCGCTCCGCCAGGGGCCAGCGTTGAGCTGCTGCTCAGGCACTCGTCTCTGAACACTGGCACGGAACCGCCATCCCGTCATTTCCAGGCACCGGCAGCAGCAAATAGTAAACTGACAACTTGATTATTTGACTCCTAGAAAAATGTAATGGGATCATGTCCAGGAGCACATCAGAAATATTCAAAGACCACAGCACTGATGAGAGGATCATATTTTTAGAGTATTTTTAGGACATCTGAAGGTTAGAGATTCTGCTTCTAAGTGCACTGATCCTCTTCTCACCGTTAAGGCCCTATGGGGACTGGGGTTTGTCAACGATAAGTCTAGAAGGAACTGGAAATCAAGAGTGAGAGTAGAGGGCAAAAAGAATGAAGAGCCAAAGAGAAAAAGTGTAAGAGAAGAAGGAAAGCAAGAAAGCGAGAGGAAGATGGGGAGTCTGATTGCTGGTGATGACAGAAGGGAAATGCACCAGGCACTCCCTGGAGGACGCACACCCCAGTGACTGGGAGAGTCTTGAGAATCAACCACAAAACAGTGTGGGCTAATGGGCCTCCTGGGCGTACAGCCTCTTGTACCCTCCAGGACTGTGCCATGTGTTACTCTGAAAATGGAACTCAGGAACAGTGGCATTTAGGAGCACTTCTGCTGGTCAGGACCTGTTCTTAGTGGCTGATAATGTCTTGTGGGGTTCAAGACTAGGAGGTACGTGTTCTCGTAACTCAGCATCGTGAGGTTCTATCATTCCCATTTTACAGATGAGGAAACCAAGTCCCAGCAAGGTCGTTTGAAGCAATCTGCCCCATATTAGGATTGGCTTCAAATGCTGCAGACTGTCCAGGAGGAGTAGCACAGAAAACAAACACCAAAATCTGAGGATAGACACTGTAGACGAGGGGAATAGTGTGCAAATTATCAATCTCTGTCTATTATTTGACTTCTAGACCACTCTCTGTCTCTCTTTCAATCTCTCTCTGTGTCTTCCTTTCTCCCTGTGTCTCCTGTTTTGTTGTTGTTTTGTTAATATCACCATCACATGTTATAGGAAGATAGATTTAAGTCCAAGACTAATAATCTTCCTTGATTATAAGACAACATGATCCCCTTAGGCCTGATCCAAAGATTCTTTTTTTTTTTCCCTTCAAACGGGGAAAAAAATGTCAAGGACACCCAGTTGCTCCAGGGGGTGGATCTCTCTCTACCATGACTGTATGTGGTGGCTCAGCCATTCAGTGGCCCCAGCTTCACCCAAGCAGGTGTATGTTTTCTTCTTTCCCATCATTTCTTCTTTGCCCACAGCCCAGCCTCCCACCACTGGGCACCCCAATGAAGGAACTGACTGATAGGAAAATCTCTCTGTTTGTTGATGTCCATGACAACTGGTAATCGTGATAAACACTAATCACAAAACACTCTTAACAGTTGGGGCTCTTGTGTCTAGTTTAAAAGTAATGGGTTTAAAATCTCATTTCTCCCAAGATGGTTCAGAGCAAGAGCAGTGGTGGTGGTGGTGGCCCGGGCCTGTCCACCTCCTTGAAATTACTAATTAATTCCTGAGCAGCAGTGCTTCTTGAGAGGTCTCTGCAGAGTCAAGTTTCCCTTCCCAGATTTGATACAAACCAACCTGAGAACAGGCCGTATGCAAGAGGCACTGGCCTGTGCTGGCCAGGGAAGGCCGATTCTTGGCCGTGAGGCCCGGCAAAGGGGCCGGCCTGGGAGGCACATTCCCCTCTGGGTCCGGGAACATCAGCGCAATGAAATATCTATGATATTGCCGCAAATGTAATGAGCACTGGAAATTGACGGTGGCTCCAACTAAATCACAGCTTAAAAGAAAGGAAGATCCCCAGAGACAGCCACAAAAGGGAACTCAGCTGACCAGGCCCAGGTGAAATTGAATTGGAAATGGTCCCTGCCTGATTAGCATAACAAAAGTTCCAGTGTTTAAAGAAAAAAAGTCATTCTGTGTAAATGAAAGAGCGGGTAAAAAAAAAATAGAAGCTCATCTTCCTATAAACATAGTTATCTTTAAAAATGTCCAGTCTAAGATAGATATGAACTGTGTCCTAAGCAACACCCTGTAGAAATGAATTCTTAAATAGCACCCCCAATACATATTTATTCCTCTTTTATTTGGATTGTGACTGACCGGCTATTAAAACTCCGTAATAACAACACATGCGTACATTACAGAAAACCAAAGGCAAACTTAGCTTGACGTAGTTTACTAACGCAATTTCAAAAGTACAGTAATTCAGATAAAGACATTGGACTTATTTGGGAATTAACTTTATACCAGGAATTTAGAAATTAGCCCCACTTATCAAAAAATGTTGATTTATTGTAAATTATTAAAATGAACAGCCATGCAAAAACCAAAACAAAATAGGAATTGGAATCAGATGTTTTCAAGGAAAGCAAAATCTCCTGTTTTTCATTCAATTTTATTTCCAAATATATTTGAAGATCCATAATAATGCTGCTAGAACTATAACCACCATGTATTGAATCTATTCTAGGTATGAGACACTCTGCTAGGCAATTCTCACAACCAGCTTTCAAAGCGGTATCATTATGCCCATTCCACAGATAAAGAAACTGAGGTTTACGGAAACTAAGTAATTTGCTTAGCAGATTAACTGAACCAAACTCTTGTCAAAAAGAGTGCTTAACCCAAAGGATGCCTTACATAGAGATAAATTCAATGAGGATTTTATATGCAAAGTAAGTTCTGGCTTTTTCTAGAACCAGAGATGAGGCATAGACTCCTATTTCTACAGTGAGCCTCAGGTCACCCTCTTGTCGATGTGGGTCACCCTTTTCTTTCACGGAAGCATTTCTTCTTGTTGGTGTGGTGGGAAAAGCTCTAGCCTTGAGTGTTAGTCAAGATTAGGTTTAACCGAGAGTACCAACAACAAAGCCCTGAGAGAAGAGTGACTTTACCCGATAAGAATTTATTTCTCCTCCAATTGAAAGACCCCAAAGCAGATAGTCCCTGAGCATCAGAGACACAGCTCCTTTCTTTCAGGATGCCTCCTGCCCATGATGGCTGCTGTCACTCTGGCCCTTCCAACATCCCTCCAGCTGGCAGGCAGAGGCGAGGGATAAAGACCAGCCCTCTTTGTACCTCTAAAGAGCCATTCGTGAAGTCACACACACATACTTTTGTTTGATCTAATTAGCTATAACTTAGGTATGTGGTCAAGGTCAGCTGCAGAGAAGGCAGGGAGATGCAATCTTTATTTGGGACAGCTCAGCCAGAATCAGGGCCCAATGACTAAGGATGACAGGGAGAGGACATAAGCAGTCTCGCCAGCAAGCTCTGCTATGGCATAAGAGCCAGGGAGAGTCATCAAGTTCATTGGGAGAACTTGGAAGTTCATTTAACTCCACTCTGGGTTCTTCGCATGAAAAATGAGGAAAGCCATCTGCATTGCTCCAAAACTCTTTTCCAGAATCCCTTGCCAAGGTTACTGTTGACCCAACAACAACCACCATTCATCTAACACTTATTCCTCCCATTCCTTTTCCAGTCATCACTGGGCATCCTGGGATTTGTCTATGTTCAATCAAATAAAGCAAGAAGAGCACAACTTTAGACCTTGGCTCAGGGCTCACCGGCCTCTCACTTACTAGTTTCTGACCTCTTAGATTTTTCAAGCTGTGTTCTCTACACATCCATGAGATGTGCTGTCTGGCCTTCTCACGTCAGTCTGTCCACACGCTCACCCACCTGTGGCACGACACAGAACTCAGAGCTTCACCTTCCCTCTTCTCTCGTACTTATGTTTTCTAAGCTACAAATTGAAATACATAAAGGGACACATGATCTGACAACTTTTTTGAGATGTTTGCATCTATTCATATGCAAAATAACAATGTTTATTTTGAAAATCACCTTTAAGTGACTATGCAATGGATTCTTTGCAGAAAATATTAAATAATGTGAAATTATCATAGCTGTGAATAACCAGGGATGCACAGTGCCTGTTCCTCACTGTAAATCTGTTTCTAATTTAGTGTCTTCTATTGAAAATTTTCTTTCCTCTTTATCCATCTTGCAAAGCTCATGATTTTGCACCAGCCTACCAACTCTTTGCTTCCAGTCCATCTTTGGCTGGTAGCCTTTGTCCTTCATCAAGTCAATCTCCTTCTTAATAATTTATTGCACTTTCTCATTGCAAGCAGAGTCAACTTTAAATACTTCTGCTTACTTTCAAAACCTATCTGACCACTCCAAAATTTCCTACCCAATTTATATCTTACCCTGTGCTCACACAGCTTTAGGCCCATGAAAGACAGACTTCCCACCATCCTGCAAACACACCTCATGTGCCAAGTTACTCAGACCCACCCCTAGATACAAGAGCTTAACCAGCTCTTACAGCCCAGCTTGGTCATATTTCTCTAACTCATCCTTCTGAAATCCTTTTGTAGTTTTGATGGAGGGACTTTATAGCACATGTTTGAGAGCACGCCCTCTGGGCCCAAACTGATGAGGGCAAAACCTAGTACACAGCTGAGATCCTTAGAGAAAATTACTCAACACTAACTTTCATCTAGACAATGGGACGAGGGCTTCCTCCTGGAGAGGGTCAGACTCCATGATGAACACAACAGGCTTAGCACAGTGCCTGGCACAGTGTAAGGGGAAGGGGAAGCTTCCTCTCTATGAGTTTATATGACCAAAACCATTACCTCTCAGGGCTTCACTCACTTCCACCAGGCCCAAAACACGATGATGCGTGGAAACGCACACGTAAGCCATGAGCTGTTGTAGTTGGGCTGGAATTCTACCAGCGCCATTGCAGAAGTTGATCTCTCTGCAGGCGCTTCTCTGACTTCAGTAGATATCACAATTTGTCTGTCCCCAAAAATCTGTCCCCTCCCTGGCATATTGAGATATTGGCAGTTCCTGGTCTATCCAACATACCTGCATCTATTCTTAACCAACATGGGTAGCTTATTCTGCAAGTAATAATGGGGCCAGTTTATATTTCTCCTCTTCTCATAAACCAGAAAAGTCTGAGAACATGAAACTAGCCAGGTGATCACAGCACAGCTCTGGCCCAACTCCTCCAGGCCACCTCCCCGAGTATCTTCTCTGCCCACTGGCTTCTTGCTGGTCTCTGCCATCTGCCTTGCCCAAAACTATAGCTGCTAACACCACTATTATGGGCTGAATTGTGTCCTCAGTAATTCCTATTTTAAATCCCTAGCTCCCAATATGTTAGAATGTGACCTTAGAAATAGAGTTATTACAGATATAATTAGATAAGTTGAGGTCATACTGGGATAGGACGGCCCTAATCCTTTATGACTGGTGTCTTTATAAAAAGGGAAGGTTTGGATGCAAAGAAGAGACCATGAGAAGACTGAAGCTCTGCTGACACAAGCCAAGGAATCATCAAAAGCCTTGGAGAGGCCAAGACAGATTCTCCTTTAGCAACTGCAGAGGGAATATGGCCTTCCCCACTCCTTGATCTTCTTCTGCCTTTGAAATTGTGAGAGAATGAAGTTCTGTTGTTTAAGCCAGCAGTCCCCAACCTTTTTGGCACTATGGACTGGTGCTCCTGTGAGAATCTAATGCCTAATGATCTGAGGTGGAGCTGAGGCGGTGATGCTAGTGCTGGGGAGTGGCTGCAAATACAGATGAAGCTTTGCTCCTTGCCCACTGCTCACCTCCTGCTGTGCAGCCCAGTTCGTAACAGGCTGCAGATCCCTATCAGTCTGCGGCCAGGGGGGTTGGGTACCCCTGGTTTAAGCCACCCAGTCTGTGGTACTTTGTTACAGGAGCCCCAGGACACTAATATAACCAAGACCTTCAAATATATTGATAATCTGTCATCTATGGAGCATATATCCTGAGGAATAACAGCTTAGTAATGTGCAGCTTAGTAACTCTGGATGTATTATTCATTTATTTTTTTCTGAAGCTAGATGAAAGCACAGCCTGATCTTATCTTTGCATCTTTCAGGGAATTAGCCTAGGGATGATCAAGTCAGAGTTGCTGATAAACACTTGCTCATATTCCGTCAGGACACTTCATCCAAAGACTTCTTCATAAATCTCTTTCAAAGAACAAACTCTCCAGAACATTTAAAAAATGATTTGATGTATAAGTATCTGTGAGTTAGCCACTTTACACAAAGCCAGGTTCACCTGCATCGTCTGCTGGAGGAAGAATCCTCAGGGTGCCACACACATCCTGCAGGCATGCAGTGAGGAAAGCATGCAAACACCGCTGGCTGGTGCGCACTTAGTCATCTGCTACTGCAACGAGAACATCGTGGCATATCACTGCCACAATTAATCCCGTATTTTGGTAGCTGAAGTCACAATACTCATTTCAGGATAGAGTTGGAGTGAGGAGAGCCTATCTATATATGTAAATGAATGATATCATTATTTTGGGAAATGAAAGTTTAAGCTCTGTAAAACATACAATCCCGTGGAGATCTCAGTGGAGGAACTTGTGCGTGCAGGTGTTCAACGTGATAAGGTGCGTCACCATTTATCTGTGTACTTCCAGGCAAATATTAACATAGTCATGAATTAAGCTTTTAATCCCTTTTATTATAAATTGGATATCTTTATTTTAACAAACATCAACAATGCACATTATTGTGGCCCAAACTATTCATTACTATTCCCCACAGCGTACCATTACATGATACGCCATAATACACGTGTTCCTTGAGCGGCAGGCATCTGCCTGAGTGCTCCGCAGTATATTTTGTTCTTTTTTCCCCTTCTAAACAAAGAAGCCCTCTCACAAAGACATTTTTT
>NW_006434373.1:1954557-1972438 GCF_000325575.1 Pteropus alecto
ATGGCTCAGTTTTATGTTCAGTAAGTCGAGGAATGTTTCACGTTGGAGACATTTCTTAGAAATCAAGTTCTTACTCCTCAGAGATCTTCGATGGAATTGGACTGAGATGCTGAGATCAGAACAGCAAACCTAAGGGCCTTGGTGTACAGCAGGGTCCCCAGCAAAAGCAAGGGTGGGCCCAGTCTCCACTTGCTCTAACCTTCCATCTCACAAGCAAACAACATGGCTGTGTCAGTCTAGGCTCAGAGATGGGAGAGGAGAGAGAAGCTACAACCTCAAACAGGTATCTGAGGCATACGATGTTACTCATTGAGTTAATATAGCAAGTATTTTGAGAGCATCTATTGTGCACAGGGCCTAAGTCAGGAACTGCAAGATTCAAAGATGACTCACAGAACCTCTGACTTCAAAGGATTGACAATAGAGTGAAGGAAGCAAATATATGAACCCAAACAGTGAAGACATAGGCGGAACATGATTAAGTATTTAATAGAGGTATGAGAAATGGAAAAGGAGGAATTAACTTTGATCTCAGGGACTGACACAGGTTGTGGTGTGCAGGAAAAAGGTGTCATGAGTCTAACAAACATGAAAACATGGACAGAGGCACGTTGAAACATGAAGCAGGCCACAGAATCTTTGTCTCAGGTATAGATTTGTAGGTCATGATTCTAGGTTGATCCATCTTTGATAAGTAAAGAAACTAGGACCCACTGTAATTGAGCAACCCTGCAGAAGACAAGGGGTGATGTGTGGTAGTTCCCTTCACCTTACATAGCAATTTTTCTCTGTAAACCACACTGACTTTTCTGGCACTGATCTTTACATTTAATGTGTTTAGCCTATGTTTCAGAGAGCATAGTTCTGTTATCTCATGCACACACACATACACATACATGTGCACACATGCAGTCATACACACACACACAACACACAGAGCTCAAGATTATATGGAAAGTGAGGTTGTCAGGAATAGCATACAGTTTGTCTCATATCACATTACAGCTGCCATTCACGCCCCACCATCCTGACTACAGTGGTGACATGGGACTAGGAAGTGGCTCTTACTAAATGGAGTAGATGTTCTAAAGAAGTAGCATAGCACCCACCAGAGAAAGCATTGACTGCTTAAAGATGTGTCTGTCACCAAAGCCTGCAGTGCTTTTGGATTATGTTGCTTTTGAAGGGTGGTGCCCATTAGAGAAGAAAATGAGCTGTTGAAGCTGCACTGTTCCTCATGGCCGAGGTGTGGGTTGGGTTATCAATAATTTGCTGTGCTTCGCAATTTTAAAGGGCCTTAAAAATAAAAGTGCAAAATGTCTTCTTGCCCCATACAGTAAAGGACAGGTATGACAATATACCTGTCAACCCTTATTCCAACTATGGACCTGATACACAAAGACTGGCAATCATACTTGATAACTTGGAAGAAATCAGAAAGTAAAAAAAGGAGCTGACTACCTAACAGCATTAGCACTGAGTGACCTCCTGACAAAAGCCTGTCTCTGCCCTGGCCTCTGTTAGAATTATTTTTTCGTTCCCTGTATTTACAGAAATATATTTCTCCAGATAATTTTACTAAACAGAAAGCTTCATGGTTGCCAGATGAAACTAAGAGAATGTTTCTCCAACAATATTACCTAGAGATGTAGCTTAATCTATAAAAAGATGAGTGCTGAAAATATATCCTGATAACATAAACAGTAGCTAAGAGGGGAGCCAGAAAATGCCTTGAAGCATACGATTTGTTTTAAAAGCTGTATATCCAGTTTCAAAAATTCAGAGTAATAGTCATTATCCCCCAAAAGCCTCTGATTGTTTTATTCCTTCAAATGCTACCTATTTAAATCATTTTCCTAGCTTTACATACGGCACTACATTATTAGCTCCAAAAAGCGTTTGCGTGACGTCTCGAATGCAATCCTCAAGGCTCTGCAATTTGCTGAGAGGCTAACATTGTCATAACAACGTGTTTCTCCTACCGCACATCAGAGCTCTAGGCACCGCATTTGGGAAAACAAATCCCACACAGGCAAACACAAGTACAGGTTCTAGGCGAGGAAAGCACAGCTTCACCCGTGTCAAACTGCATAGACAAGGGAGGGCCTTTGTCCATTGTGCAATTTGGGGCGGTGGTATGGAAGTGGACAGCAGGTAGTATCAGTGGCCAGGGCTTCTGTAACTGTCCTCCCTTTGAACCGCAGATAATGACAAATGGCCCTCTGATGAGGACAGCCTGCAGGGTGTGATCAATCTGTTCATGTTACTCATTACAGAAAATGATTATGAGTACTAAATAGGACAACAGAAATAAATGAATATCCATCTTGCTAAGCGTTGTGATTTTGCTTTCATTTCACTAGCTTAGGTTTGCAAAGCTCAGTTCTCAAAACACCTTTCTTTTGAGAACTTTGCCTGAATTGAGAGATGAAGGAGCTAGGGGTCTTGCAAAGGATGCTTCCCCAGAGCCACCTAGCTTCAGGCCTGGCAAACTTGTCCCTCACCCCGTATTTTGTTTTCTTATGAAAACAGAATTCTGTGTTAAATGTATGTCTTACACTTTACTGATATGTCTTATCTTAAAATTAACACATACACAGAGCAAAATTTTAAAATTATATGCCTTATGTATAACTTGAAGAATAAATTAATATTCATCCATTAACATCTAATTAATTAACATATAGTTGATATTAATTAATTATTATTTATAATTAAATATTAATTGACACCTGCTCTTGCCATGATTTTTGTCCCGAGTTCATAATGACATGGATTCTTCTCTTAGAATTAGATCTGAATTGGTTCGAAAATTTTGGCATCAAGATTCTTTGCATTCCTGTCTTAACTTTCTAGCTACATGGAAATGCAAATGTTATTGTATTTATTTATGTTGGCTGTGGCACTTCACATTTTTAAAAAACAAAGGTTTCCATTATCTATTATCCCACATGCTCGGCTACTAAAGTAATTTCTCAAAAATGCCAGGTCAATTTCTTAAGATTTCTTTTCTTTTCTTTTCTTTTCTTTTTTCACTTTTGCCGGGGAGAAATTAAAAGGAAAACCAGAGTTCTGGAGTAATTTGATGCTGTCAGTCCATGTAATTTCTTAAAATTTCCATGATCCCAATCTTCCCCTCTTCAGTGTTCAAAACACTCTATCTATATGTGATATTACTGAAAATTTATCACAATTGTTCTCTTTGTGATTAATAACTCATCTCTCATACAAGGCTTACCACCGCCACAAAGATCTGAGTCTCTTTCAAAATAAAACATTTTTCTAGTGTCTGGAATGTCTCCAGAAGGGACCATAGGATGTATATATGGTATAGAATCTTCTGTCTTTCATAGATTTGATCAAAAACTTTATAAATGAGTAAAAAGTAGGGATGAAAAGGTCATCGACATGATGGCTCCAATGACATATCACAAATTTTGAGAAATATTGGCCAAATAATACAACTGGTCAAACTGAATGACAGCTCAGATGTTGTGATCTCTAATGCACCTGTACAAGAGGGCAGCTTGCAGCAGCAGGAAGTGGAGAAATCTTGGGCAATCTCCCCTGTATGCCCATGCTGGGGAGCTAAGCTTGTAGACGAGAGAAGACAGAGGAAGGACTGAGAATCCCTCACAAGCCTCCTCCTCATCCCAAGGAAGTAGTGCTCCCCAGCCCAAGCCACAGGCTGGGGGACCAAGCCACATGACCTGGGAGAAGCAATTATTGCCACAGTAAGATAAGAATAATCGCGGCACGTTGGGGAAACTAAAACCTGGGGTACCTTATTAGATGACAAGATATATCGCCAGTCTGGAGGATTTGTCACAGTACAGATGGTTGGGTAACCTCAGGGAGAAACTCCGGACACCAAGCTTTCCAGTCACAGTGCCCTTCGCCCTCCCTTAGGCTCCCAGACCCGGGATGTCAGTCTGGCTGACTCAGGAATGCAAAGGCTGAGACGGGACCACAAAGAATTACCCACTCTGTGTGGTAAACAGCAGTGTTGGGCAGAACTTTCTCTCCTCCAATTCAAAGTAAAATAGGAGAAAAAAAAAAACTATTATAAAACTTTTACATAAGTTTTCCTGCAACAAAAGAACAGAGACCATAGCACACAAAAGGATGATGAGAGAATACCTTGGAATAGGGTGTACTCCACAAAACAAAATAAATTTTACAAAACTCTTGAACTCAAGGGAACTAAGAAAACAATGAATTTTTAAGACAAGAGACAAAATGTGAAGTAATAAGCAGTAAAGATGAGAAGGAAAAGAAGCTAATATCTAAAGGAAGAAACTGAGATGGGTACTAGACTTAACAGAGTGATCACTTCATAAGATATATAAGTGTCAAATGAAACTAATGTAATATTGTATGCCAACTATAGTTTAATAAAAAAAAATTTAAAAATAAATAGATAACAAAGGAATAGGAGTCATAAACAGCAGAACTAAGATGGCAGAAATCCATGTCATGAAGTGGATGCCCAGCACAAGGAAAATGCACATGGGATGCAGAAAAAAGGCAAAAAGATGAAAACAATTACAGAAAGATTAAGTATATAGGGACGACAATGGAACACCAAAAAAGGGTAGTTTGCATGCAAAAGAATACGGAAAAGGAGAGAGAACTGTTTTAAAGTCATTTGAAGAAGCAAGTAGACTAAGACCTGCTATTTAAAATGACGCTTCCTGTATCTATATAAGCAACACCGAATCATATCAAGTGGGTCTACAGGCAGAATCAGGTACTTTACAGAAGGAAAAAAAAATCAGCCTAGTTCATATTTAAAAGAGAATGACTGAACATATGCAGTCTGTTCGCTTCTTCCCCAGATGTTACCAACATGACAACAAACAAATATACAAACAAATAACAACAGAAACCCCACACAAACTGGAGCACATTTGATGACGGTCTGGAGGCCACAGGCTGCAGAGTAAAAGAAAACCACAACGCAAACTCATACAAACAGAAAGGAAATGCATTATCTCACATAAGGGTGTCCAGAATTGTGCTGGCCAATATAGTAGCCATTAGCCACATGTGACTATTTAAAATTAAATTTTAATTAATTAAAATTAAATAAAATTAAAAATTCACCTTCTCGATCATACTAGCTATATTTCAAGTTCTCAAAAGTCACAGGGCAACGCCTGGGTATATCCCCAAAAGAAAATAAAAAGCAGGGACTCAGATATTTGTACACCCATGTTTATAATAGCGTTACTTAGAATGGCCAAAAGGTGGAAATATTTTAAATGTCCACCAACAAGTGAATGGATAAACAAAATGCGGTTATATATACAGCCTTAAAAAGAAATGGAATTCTGACAGATGCTATGACATTAGATGAACCGCGAAAACCTTATGCTAAGTGAAATAAACATTTCACAAAAGGACGAATATTGTAGGATTCCGCTCATATGAGAGGTCCAGACTAGTCAATTTCATAGAGGCAGAAAGTAGAATGGTGGTTGCCAGGGGCTGGTGGAGGAGGAATGAGGATTTCATGTTTAATGGAGACACAGTTTCAGTTTGAGAAGATGAAAAGTTCTGGAGATGGATGATGGTGATAGTTGACAACTATGTGAATGTGCTTAATGACACTGAACTGTACACAGCCCAACAGTTTCTAGAAATTACTGCTCAATTAAAAGAACGTTTATGACAACACTGACTCTCGAGGTCATCAGCCAAATGTGGCAAGGATAGGATGATGGTATTTTATGCCGAGCATGTGCCTGGGCACAGGTTACTAAAATGAAGATCATCGGCCCTGAGACTATGGGCCCAGGCTGCAATCTGCAGCATTCCCTCATGGAGCAGAATTAATTAAAAATCACAAGCTAAATAAACCGCCCCACGAAGATTATCTCCCTCCATAATTGAATTGTGAACTCTGATGCTTGTGAGTTCAACTGTCTTAAATTAATGAGCCCTGTCTGGTGGGACTCTTAAAATGAAAATCATACATCCCCTCCTCAATTGTGGATCTTTTACAATACCAGTCATACTATTTGTTATAGTTGCCCATTTACTTTTCTAAGAATTTAAAGTCTGTGCTTCTCAGGACAATATTCTGCATGACGAATACTCAAGATTCTAGGGACAGCTATGGAGGACTGCTGTATTCTTGATCACTTTGTAGAACTCAGATTGGAAGAAAATAAACATATTTACAGTTTTTATTGATTTGTCCTCAATCTTTGCATATGTGAGAGAAATCCAATCTGGGTTAAATGATATGTGTTCAATTTAGAAATGCTAGTGATTAACACTTATTCAAAATTTGTTCCTTAATATTACCTCAAATGTCAACATGGGTAGCAAAAATCTTTTGATGAATCACACAATAATTTCTAGTAGAGGTTATCACAAGACTATTTTTAACCTCATATATTTTCAGATGAGCTGCCCATACATTTTCTTCCCACTCCATACCCAAGGAAATTTAAATGCAAGTATTTCTCATTGCAGATGGCACAATTTTGCTGTCATTAACGAAGACTTGATATTTTCCAAAATTAAATTTGACATTATTGATATCAATCATTATTTAGCTGGCTTATAATTAATGAGCTCAAGCAGCAAGTTAACTCATTCTGTTATCATCGAAGAGCATTTTATCTTAAAAGGTTCACAAGCATTTGGGGACTTTTTAAGTCCTACAGGTAATTTACTTACATTTTTTTCTAATGGTTGAAGCCAGCAACTGTTATAAAAGCCCTCCCTCCCCCACTACCCCCACAGGCTAAAATAATTGCAGCCATGCTGAGCTGCATTTAAATGCCAAAGCCTTAATCAATGGCTAGTCAGCAATAGCACCCAGTGCAAATAGAGGTATGTCTTATAGCCTCTGTAGGCAGGGTTTACTGCTATGCATCCCCAGATCCACACCCTTTGATCTGGAGACTAGATGGAAGATGGGACAGGGAGAGAAAAGGGTGGAAGAGCAGGGACTGTGTTTGGAGAGGAAAGGGGCCTTGCAGTTGGCTGAGCTTCTCAACAAGCCTGGGCCCTTCTAAAAGTGTCCTAAAATGTTCTTCCGTGAATCAGGATGCAAACTGTCCCACACACCCCTCCTTGGGAAGGGGACTGTTCAAAGCGCTTCTTCACTAGCCCTGTGGCAGTGATGGGGACATGGTGGCCAGAATCTTGGGACTCCAGACTCCTCCTCCTCATCCTCACAGGTTGACACACCTACATTCTCTACTTTCCAGAACTTCTTTCTTTACGGATGGTTCTTAACTCACAAGAGAGTAGTTTTTCTATCTCATTCACCAACCAATGCATATTTTTAGGTAATACCATCTCTGATAGCATCTTAACTAGTATACAAGGGGAGGTTTTTATGTATTTACATATATATTCACACACATATGCCCACATCATTCTCATATATGTATATGCATATCTCTATATACCATACACACGTATTATATACATATATATTATAAATATGTTACATAATATATGTACGTATATTATATATGTTGTAGGTGTGTGTGTGTGTGTGTGTATATATATAATATGTGTATATAATATGTGTGTGTGTATATATATATGTGTATATAATATGTGTGTGTGTATATATATATAATATGTGTATATATATATAATATGTGTATACATGTATAGATATAGGACTTAACTCCTCATAGTGTGATGAGCTCTGGAGTAAGGCCACCTAGTCTCACATCTTGGCTCATCCACGTACAGGTGTGTGTTGTTTTTGGCTAAGTTCTTTACAATCTCTGGAAGAAACTTTTTTAATATACTAAATGAGAGTAATAAAAATGCCTTCCTCATAAGTTTTTTCTTTTTTGTGTGTAAGGATTCATGATAATGTGTTTAAAGGACTCATGGCATATTATAAGTAATAAATAAATACTAACCATCAAACATGCCTGCCTCTTCATCAGTGTAGCAGATGCTGTGATCCCCACCAATTCGACCTCAGAAATGAAGGTCCTGCTCTTCAGATGCAGGAAGTGATGCTGACAAAGGGCCCTCAGCTTTCAGCCCTTCTCAGGAATTGCCTTGGCTAGAGAGGGCTGACTTCCTCAAGGTCACCTCCTTCCTGTGCACCCTACACTAAAGCCTGGCCTACAAAGGGTAGAAAGGGCTGGCCTTCTTGCTACAACTCTGGAAGCTTCAAAAGCCTGCCAGGTTCAGAGCACCCTGTGGGGTCAGCTGGGTCTGTTGCTAAGACTGCACTCAGCCTGATTTCTCTCAGACCTAATCCCACTTCCTTCCTTCCTGTCCTCAGCTGTAGATCCCAGAGCTCTCCAAGAACAAAGTCCTGTACACTGTACCAGATTTGGCTTCCCAGAGACTCCAGCCTCGAATGATCAATTTCTAGTCTGACTCTAAGAACATCTTCTCAGTGGGTATGTCTACCTGCCTTGTTCCATGCACATGAAGCCTGAACCCACAGTACTTCCCAGCTGCAGGCAGAGTCCAAGGTATATCTACCTGCCTTGTTCCATGCACATGGAACCCACAGTACTTCCCAGCTGCAGGCAGAGTCCATACACAGGGCTGTGGGCAGCCAAGGGAATGCATCAAAGAGATCCCTCTAAATCTGTCTCTACCATTCTCGACTAGAATCTTGAGATTTTCATGGTAATTTCTCTGCACAGTAGGACACATTCCCATATATATGGCTTTTGTGGAGCATCTTTACCCTTGGACGCTCTTGTTATCTCTCTGCAAATGAGATGCAGTCCCTGTTTAGGCCTATTCTTGCCAGGCCCCTTATTTTCTCTGAAGGACTTAGCTACCTCATCTACTTTGGAATTACGGTCTTCAGGACACATGCAGATGATTTTAGTGATGCATGGATAAATAAGTAACAAGACAAGAAAAGTTGAATGAGTGCACCAAACCCATGACTTCATGAATGGTATTGCTGACTTAAAAGCTAAAATGGTAATTTAAAAATTAATAATTTAAGTTTTTAAAAGGAAATTAAGTTTAATAAAATACTAACTGTATACAAATGGCACTCAGATAGGGAAAATACCAGGAAGCCAGTGCAGGGATTAAGAAATTTAGAGAAATGGCCGATTCCGGCTCTCTGTTTAGAGTCACATTAAGCAGCTTCACAGCAAACTCTGTTCAGGCAGCGAAAACTCACCCAAACCACTGGCTAAATATCAGTGCTACTCAGCATTTGTCAACACTTTATCAAGAGAAATAAATAACCACTAGGAAGGCTTGTCGAAGAACGTGTTCATCTAGCCCTCTGTCCGAGGTTGGCCAGACCAGAAGCATGTTTAGAATTCTTTTAGGATCCCCATCTTGTATGACTTTTTTCGTACTGAATTTAGGTTTACCAGTGGCTCTTCTTAAAGTACACCATAAGAAACAATTCTTGAAAGCTGTCCTCATAACTATTATTAGGATGACATTCAGCACTCTAGGCAGCCATCTTTCTATAAGAACCCACGGGCGAATTTTCTCTTAAACCTTAATACCAGGGATAAAATCCTACTGAGCATTATAGATATATGCATACTTATCATATGCTTCTAGTTGATATGTGTCTAGACTCTATATTTGGTTTGAATCCTTCAGAGCATAGCACATCATTTTGTACAAGTAACTAAGTATGCAATAAAAATTTCTTGAATGATGAAAACATAATTTTAAAAAATGGAGAATTTAATTAATTAAGAATGAATTCTGAGAACATAAGAATGTAGAATGTAACAGGTAGGACTGGGTTAATATCGTCCTGTGATGTAATGGAGATCTAGAATAGAGTGAGGCGATAACTTCAGGTAACTATTTTCATGAGGGAGGAAGACCAGGCAGAAGGCACAGGAATCTGGAATGGGGAACTGAGACCCTACACAAATGAGCTTCATTTGGGACATGTTAATTATATGTAGGAAAGCATTGTCCAAACTTTGAATCTCTGCTTGTCACCAAAAGAAAATGCCAATCATGGTCCTGGTCCTCACCCTAATTAGTTCTGCAACATTGAACAAGACCTAATCTGTCAGATTCTGTTTTAGTCAGCTCAGACTGCTATAACAAAGCATCATGGATGGTGGGGAGGCTAATAAACAACAGCCAGTTATTTCTCAGACTTGTGGAGGCTGGAGCCTGAGATCAAGGTACTCATATGGTCAGGTTCTGGTGAGGGCCCCCTTCCTGGCTTACAAACAGCTGATGTCTCACTGTGTCCTCACAAGAGAGAAAGCAGAGAGAGAGAGAGAGAGAGAGAAAGAGGAAGCAATTTCTCTGGGATCTTTTCTTATAAGGGCACTAATCCCATCAGGAGGGCTCTACCCTTATGACCTCATCTAAATCTAATTACTTCCCAAAGGCCCCACCTCCTAATACCATCACATTGGGGTTAGGGCTTCGACATATGAACTGGGGGGATGGGGGAGGGGAAAGGTAGACACCAACATTCAGTCTGTAGCAGACTCGTTCTGCTATTGCAGGTATCTTCCTGGGAAAGGTGGCTCTCACTCTAAGAGGGTATATTTGTATGAATTGTAAGCAAATAGTGAAAGTGAAATGTCTAGCCTAGAGGTAGCAATTCTGATCTAAACTTTGAATTAAAAATAAAAATCAAGTTTCCATAACAGAAACTTCTCTGCAGCATGAGAGACCACTCAGATAGGGACAAAACTTGCTTCTATACTACTCAGTAGTTCCCTAACTGGGGTTGCCAAGTTCAGATAAAATCCAGGACACCTGGTTAAATTTGAATTTCAGATAAACGATGTCCCCATGGGACACACAGATACTAAAAAATTATTCGTTGTTTGAAATCTAAATCTAACTGGGTATCCTGGATGTTAACTGTCAACCCTACACCTGATATCTGATTAGACACAGTAACTATCACTTCCAAGAGCCCATTGCAGCCCGTGTCTGTCATGCAAGCCTCCTGCTGAGGCCACTTCTCCCAGCAACAACACGGCCAAAAAATGAGCCATCCACAATGCTTACTCCAAAAAGGAAAAAAAAAAAAAAAAAAAAAAGGACTTCAGGCTATGCTCATGTTAAACCTACAACTGTGCCATCAGCAAATTAAAATCAATTGAAATCAATTTAGCCAGGATAAAGTCTCCCGCCTGGGCTGAGGCTCATCTGCTGTGCTAACAGCTCCCAGCAATGAAACAGGTGCTTGTAAATTAATTAGCCTACTGAAACACACCTTAAAATGAATTTCCCAGAACTCCCTGGCAGGGAGCCATCCTGGTCCCACGAGCTGATCAGCGTCTGTAAATATTGAGATTTGATAAAGTAAGCGCTGCTCTGGCAGCAGATGGCTGGGGATGATCTGTTGACACTGCCTGCAATGACTTGCGTATGAAGACTTTACTCTGCAGGCCTCCTCTGGGAGCCACTGGAGGACCCGAGCCCCTCTGCAGCTATTTGCCTCCTAATTGAAAATCCTTATTCCCAGATGGAGCCAAATGCGCTGCTCCAGGCATCGCTCCGTGCTGCTTGACTGTTGATACATGGGTAATTGCTTTCAGTAATGCAGGTTAAATGTGACATTTAGTGCTTAATAAAAATTATCAAGGCCAAAGCCGTTTATCATTCTTACACTTTGGGCTGTCACTTCTAAGGGGATTCTTAAAATTCATTTGAATTCTTGAGAAGGAGACAGGCTACTCCACTGCAAAGCCACTGCAAAGACAGCTAGAATTGTTGGGGATTTCTTCCTACCTTCTTTCCTTCTTGTTTTTCTTTTTCTTTTTCTTTTTTTTTTTTTTTCCGTACTTTTAAAAGGTTTATTTAACAACGACAAGAAAAAAATTCCAAATTAACCTATCGAGTGCTGCGCCTCTCCTCCTTTGTATTTAGTGTGTTGGTGAATAGTATATAATCAGCTGCTGTTGTGTACACAGAGCGTCTTAAGCAGATGTGCTGCTCTGCACCTTCTGCGTGGGGCGTGGGGCTGAAAGTCACTCCCTCCAAACAGCATAAAGGAGGAAACCTGAAGGGAAAAAGACTGTGTTGGCCTCACTTGTTACCAACCACAAACGGTTTTAAATAGAGAAGGAGAAATTGTTATTTAGATCGAGAGCTTGGGGTTCCTCACTGTGATTATTTTTTTACCAACAATGGAAACAATTTGAAAGCTGGCCTTTGGGAGAAGCCACTTTTCAGAAATAAGGGGCCCCAGAAAGAGCTCCCCTGAGCTCACTTGGGCTTTCCCAGCAGACTTGTTTCCAGAACATGCCAGACATGCTGACAGGCAGAAAAAAAATCAGCGTTTTGGGTTTCTTAGTAGCAGAAATCTTGGAAAAAACATCCACGCTTGAGACTCCTGGGTATCCAGTCATCATAAATTTGAATCTTCCTCCAATTCCTTCCCCCAAAATACTCATAACATTTAAGTCAAGTCTTTGGTCTGAATAATTGTGTCTCCCAGAATCCCTATGTTGAAATTTCACCCCCCAATGTGATGATATTAGGAGGTGGGGCCTATGGGCGGTGCTTAGTTCTTGAAGGTGGAGCCCTCATGATGGGATTACTGCTCATGAAAGAGAGCCCAGAAAGCTCGCTCCCTCTGACCACCAAAAACATAAGAATTTGGTTGTCTGCCAGCCAGGAAAGGACCTCGCCAGAACCCCACCATGTGTCGCCCTGATCTCAAACTTTCAGCCTCCGGAACTGTGAGAAGTAAATTTCTGTTGTTTATAAGCGACCTAGTCTATGGTGTTTTGTTAGACACCGAGACACTATGGTGCTTGAACAGACACCGAGTAAAATTAGTTTCGTCTTAATATATTTGTTATAGCCTCTGAGGTCCCTGAAAAAAATGTGGCAGAAGGCAAAGACTGTAATTCACCAAATCAGGTTTGAAAATTACATCTGAAAGATACAGGGATACCGCCAGGTCTGCGGTATTTTGTTACCACAGTCAAGCTTACTAAGACACCGTGTAGAAATCCCTACTTGAATCCTCAAAGGAATTGCCTCTATAAAACAACTTAAACTTTTTAGAGAGCTAGGTGGGATCTGCAGTGTCCCGGCATCCTTTGAAAATGCCCAGCAAGCCCAGAGGAGATTCCAGGACCCTGCTTCTAGGTGTGTCAACAAACGCTGGGTTAGAAAAAAAGAAAATGAAGAATTCCTGAAACAATGCATTAAAAGTTAAGACAGCACTTAACACAGCCAGGACAGGCTGAAGCTCAAGGCCATTATGCCCCCATGGGTGAGAAGGGGCACACTCTATGTACAGTGACCTGGTTCACCTCAAGGATTAACCTTGGCATTTGATGCTCAAGAAAAGGATTTCAAAGCACTTCACGTCATTACAAGTTCTCTTTCCAAACCACACACATCTCCCAGTGATTCACACCCTAAAAATGCAAGGGACAACTGAGGCACAGATAAAAGTAGAAGGGGTCTTCCCTGCCAGCTGCATCCAAACCTCAACATTCCATGATGACTCTAAAATATTCTGGAACACACGTGGGCCTCTTCTTTCTATGTCAGGGAACTCTGAGCCTTCCAGGGAAAATCATCTACAGATAGTCCAGAAGTCTGTGACATGTGCACATTTTAAATTTTGTTGAGCCTCAGCTTTAGATTACAAGGTGGGAGAGGGTTTGCTGGAGGAAGTCAATCCCTGAGGATGAGCCCAGCCTTGCCCATCCCTCTGCCTGTGTGTTTCCTCCAGCCTCATGGGGGCAGTCATGTGATTAGGGGTCTGTTGGGATGGCCTATATCTTTTCATTTAAACTTGACATATCCTGTTAGGGGATTGTAATGCTCTGATGCCACATTCCTCTCATTTCTGATGGACACCAACCTTCTTAAGAATCTGATAAACATTGGATCCTTGTCCCAGGAAATAAAAAGTCCATAAGGCTGTATTCTCAATATTTTGCATGCAGCTTTTAGGGTGTTTAAAGACTTCCTGGAAACTTCCTTAAGAGCCCCTGGTATTGTGGCACTTTTAAAATTATAAACAGCAAGATCTCAAGTTCAAGTATCCCAAGTAGGATGGGCCTCCTGAGTGCTGTTCGGAGGGTTTTTAAGTTACTTTAAGTGTGAGGACTCAGTCTCTCCATCCAGACAGGGCTCTAGCCAGAGTGGAGATCATGGCTTCTTGCCGACCTGCATTTGTGCCCAGTACAGACTTGGGAGAGAGTAGTGGATTTATGACTGCAGGTGACATAGATAGAAACAACTATGGCAGCAAAGCGAAAAAACTCTCCTGAACTGCACCAAAAACAGCCCTGAGTTTACAATAGCAACTAAACATTTTCTTCTTGACTTCTTGTCTCAAATTTGATGTCTGCATTTTTCCTAAATTGTAAAGCAAATGCGGTAAGAGATTGCTTGCAGGATACTCTCTTTTCAACAATTTCTCCCCTCTCCTTTTGCCACTTTTTTGCGAGAATACCATATATCAGTAACCCCTCTGGGGAAAATAATTTTGAAAAATTGTATATGGATGCTAAATGACTTAATGGATAATAAAATGGCTTGTGCTTCAGAGACTGCTATTTAAAGACCAACTTGACATTTTATGTAAAATGAACACTAGTTTTTATATAATCATAGGACTTTACCCAGATTTTCTGCCAAATTTGCTATTTATGGAGGATGTACTTCTTCAAAGCAAGTTATACGCCACTTCTGAGATTCATTAAGAGGACTCTGGAAGACAGCTGATCTCTTTAACCACCCCCAAAGTTGTGGGTGAAAAAAAAGAGAGAGAAAGGATATCTTCAGACTCCAAAAGGTAACCAAAATTTTAAGATGAAATTGTAAAAGATAATCCCTGCAGGTCTGTATGCATTGCAAACTGAGGGTAGAACTTCAAGCTGTGGGAACATTTGGGAATTCATTTGTATCCCCTGACAAAATTCTGAGTTCCAACCTATACTTCACCCTAGACACTCCCTCATCAATCACCCCAACTCCACCTCCTGGACATTTCACCCACCTGCCCCTCTCTCTATTTCACCCCAATCCTTGAGGCCAGACCCTCATCATTTTTCAGTAGATTGCTACAATAGGTTCCTAACTCTCTCTCCATCTCTGATCCTGTACCTTTTATTCTAGTCTCTAATTTACTGCTATAATCACCTATCTAAAATACAAATCAAATCACATCACTCCCCGCATGAAAATTCTTCAACGGTTTCCCAGTACCTTCTACATAAAATCTGACATCATGGGACATCTCAAGTCTTTCATTGTCTGGCCTTCATCCATATTTTCAGTCCACTTTTTTGCAGTTCAACCATAAGAGTAGATACTGCCCCCTCTTGCTAACAGAACTCTGACTTTTGTGGGGTGCTTTCCAATCCCTTGCAGCCCAGGGTGGTCATGAGACACACTCTGGCCAATGAAATATAAGCAGAAGTCTGCACAAGCTTTCTGAGACAGCTGTTGCTTTTCTCATGTAATAGGACTCGCATAGATGTGCCCACCCTATTTGCTTCCTTTTCTGGCTTGACAGCAAATGTGACATCTGAACATGGGGGTCTTCTTATAACCATGAGGTAGCAGGCATGGGAATGAAGGTCATTCTGAAGAAGGAGCAGAAAAATAGAAATAGAATAGGTCCCTTGTTGGACCTTCGAACAGCTAAACCAGTACCAAAAAGCTGCCTACTTTCAGATTTCTTACCTTGTGAGTAAATTCAACTCTATTTAGCTTTTCCATTACTTGCAACCAAATGCCTTCCAATTAAAATCCAGTCACACTTCTGGTTTCAGTATATGGATTTCCTAACACCCACTACATTCTCTCATGCCTCTTTGCCTTAACCCATGTTCTTCTCTATGCCCAGAAGATCTTTCTTCATCCTCCCTATCCTTCAAAGCCAAGTTCAATAACCCCTCTCTCTGAAGACTTCCCTGACTGTGAGCTTATGGTTATCCCTTTCCTATTATTATTAATGTTCATATTCTATCTCTCTCCCCTAGTAGACGAGTTTTTTGAGGACAGTAATTATTTATTTTTTGTAGTTGTGTATCAGAATATTAGTATTCAAAAATGTCTAATGAATTGGATAAAATAACAAAATTACCAGTTGATAATTAAAGAAATTAAAAGAAAAACATTTCCTAGGTGGTTGGAAGATGAGAAGAGAAACCATTTAGTGCCCCAGACACAACAATGCAGTATTTGAAAATACTGATATCAAGAAACCATAGAAAAAAGCTTTAAAAGTAAATGAGGGTCACCAGGAATAAGAATGACCAGGAACAAGTATACTGGGCTACTTTTCAAGATTTTCTCAAAGTACAAAAATAAACAAACAAAACACCCCTCATTCTCCTTTATTCCAGATTTTCTAATGCTTTTGAAAAAATTATTCTTGAATTTCAGACAGTGCAGATTTCTCTCAGGTCACAGAATTATAGCAAAGTTGGCAATGGCATCCAAGACCTTTCCCTTTTAAGAGAAAAAAGAAAGAAAAAGAAGATTGGCTTCGATTACTCTGACAATAGTGACCCATATTAAACTATTGAAGGAAGTTGAATACCAAATAAATGGTGGCTATTTGGGCCAGATTTGTAGGATTGTTTCTTTGACAGAAAATGCGACATTTTTCTTCTTGACACAACATTCCCCCATGGCTAAACCGTTCCCTATAGGCCCTATTGTTGAGATTCCCATTACAAAACACTTTCAAACAGGGATGGCCAAATAGATCTCATTACAGACTCCCTCAGAAAGAATGGAGAATAGACATCCATTGGGAGAGCATGGGCAACAGTGGACAAAATACCAGGGAACTCCTTTAAAGGCTAGGTCTGTCTCAAATTAGCCATATATGTCTTAGCAAAGTTGTTTAACCAGCTTCTCAAATTTCCTCGTAGAGGAAATAGAGATGATAAACCTGTCCCACACCTGAGAAGGCTCTTTTGGAAGAACAGATGAGGTCATGTATGTCAGAGCTAACTGAAAAGTACCGAACACTATAGAAAAGTGAGTAAGCCACCATGCAATTATCATTAATCCACTATGATTACTAGGCAGGTGACTTTTCACCATGAGCTGTCTCCAGGCTATAAATGGTAGCACACACCCACATTAAAGGAACAACGTAATAAGGAGCTTAAGAATGTAAGCTCTGGACAAGACTACTTGGTCATGTTTTGGATTTTATATGCATATATATTCATTGCCAGATAGATTGATAGATAGATAGATAGATAGATAGATAGATAGATAGATAGATAGATGATAGATAGACAGATGATAGATGAGAGGGATTAGAGATGGATAGAGATAGATGGATCAGACTACCTCATCATATTCTGGAGTATTTTATATATAAATATAAAAACTTAGGGCCAGACACATGGGATCCAATCTTGTTTCTGATCATTAACTAGCTCTGTGTCCTTCACTTAAACTCTTGAGGCCTTATATTCTCATTTACAAAATAAACAAATTAGATGAGATAGTTTCAAAGATGCCTACCATCTCTAAACACATATACTATTCTCCATCACATTAGTCATGGTACAGGTTTACAATCTTATATTTTTAAAGCCTATTGGGTTGTTTCTGTCCTGCAGAGAATCAATGTGCTAAAATATCTGTCCAACACTCTGCTAAGCTCTGGCCCCAACATTCACAGACCCCACACAGAGGCCCCGTTCCTCCTGTGATCTCAGCAATAGGAGTCATAACTGATCAATAATTCATTTGCTGCTGAGTCTTTAGGAACCACAAAATCAACCAGAACCTGGGAAATAGTTAAAAGACCATGTTAAACCTATTGATTTCTAGGGTTCCCTGCCTCAGTTAGCCATGCTAGAAATCTGAAAATATTCATGTCTCTCCCTTGTCTCCCTTTCCCTTCTTCTCCCCAATATCCAATTTTCACCTGTGAATTCCATGTGCTAAATATCCTAACCCAACT
>NW_006434373.1:1972465-2012581 GCF_000325575.1 Pteropus alecto
TTGGTTTTGGCCCATCATCTCAGCCTACTCCTTACCTCCTAACTGCTCTTCCTGTGGCACAGCGGCCAGAGTGATCTTCTTTGAAGAACACAAATCGATATGAAGATATTCTTGTTCAAAGGTCTCCACAGGCCACCAGCTGCCCACAGGATATCTAACCGCTCATCCTGACACATCCGACTCTTCCTGACCTGGCCCCAACCCACCTTCTAGATTCATCCTCCACCACTCCCCACCACACACTACGTCCTTCTCGCCACCCACCCAGATAGTGCCTTCCCCATGTAGGACTCCAAGCTTTTGCCCATGCTATTCTCGCTGCCTGGCATGCCTTCCTACTCCTCCTTCTCTGCCTGAAGTGTCCTACCCCAACCCATGCCGTTGTCAGGTTCTAAGTTCTGGAAAGAGGCTGGCAAAGGGCATGACATCAGGAAGCGGATGAGAACTGCCCTATGTACATGAGAGGGCACGCTGATGTTCTTTTTTATAACTTTTTAAAATAATCTCCTGTGCTATCTAAAAAATGAATACTAGATAATAAAATCTACCCTGGTCAGCCATAGTTTCAAAAAATCAACATAATGCCTTAACAGAATGAAAAGGAAGATAATCATAGTAAAAAGAATATGTATTTCAACATGAAAGTTCCTGGGCATAGCCATATCCAAAGGTATAATGGAGTCATCTCACATTTGTGCCGATACTCAGATGGCTGAAAAAGTGGCAACCACAAATCATTGGAGACAGATGTGCACATAGTGACTCAGAGATTTGTGATGTTCTCATCAGTGAGGTGGCTTTCTGAAATGGTGATCAACTCTTAATAAAGCTCCAAATAACATAAAGAATAACCTTCCCTCAACTTAAGCATATGTACATTTCTGGAGATTTTAGATACATGCATTAAAACTATGAAAAAATGTTTTGGCACATGTCATGGAAAAGAAGTTGGTCCGAGGCTCAGATACTTAGAAACAGGGTTTTCACCTCTGTGAAGAAATGTGAAAGCTGTGTATGACAGGGGATATTGCTTTATCGTGTGGGACCATCCTATGCATTGCACATCTTTTGACTCTCAGGAGCGCCCTCCCCACCCACATGGTGACTAAAGATCCTAGAAGTGGTACCCGCCATTGAAAACAAGGCATTGACTAATCCACACCCTTTGGTACCCGTGGGAAAGTTGAAGTCGAGAAAGGCAAAACAGAGGATGAATTCAGAAAGAAGAGAGTGAACAGAGACACATGAGACAATTGTTTAAGGGAAGAACAGAGCTCAGAACAAGGCAACACCTTCCTTTCCCACAGTTATTGTGCCTCCTTGGAAAACAGTGAGGCCAGCTCCAATCCACGGCACTTACATAACTTCTAAGGCACAATATTTCAGCTGAGTCTATAAACTATCATCAAGAGCCCACCATCTACATCAGGCAGCTGAGAAACCATGTGAGGTACATATGGTGCAGCCTTGGGGAAAACTCCACGGAGCCTACCCACCACTATGTGTTTTTTAGGCCCAACCTTTATCCTCACAAAGTATGTACCTCGTCCATCCCAGCTTCATATATGCCAAAGAGGCGGTGTTACATGCTGCCAAATACGGTGTTACATGCTGCCAAATCTTAAAAATTTTGGATGTAAGGTCAACTTGAACTTGAAATGACCCACTTAAATATTTATCTTAGAGGCTCTGGGTCAGCTGGCTCCAACCTGGTTCCAATAGAACTTGGCCCTGTGTTCTTAAAACAGAAAGTGTCAGGTTTCTCCCCGAGGTGATTAGCATATCAGAGCCAGACAAAACATGCACCTGGCCTCAGTGAGCAGGGTTGTCACCATGGAGGGTTGACAAAGGGTGAACAGGAAGAGTCTTCTGGCTTCCCTTCTTAAAGGATTTAAACACACAAAAAATAACTCTCACCGTGGGGTCCCAAGCACATAAACTATTTCCCAGGGATTACCCATAAAGAAATTCAAAATGTGTGGAAGAATACCTACTTCTGTAAACCGCCCAAGCCTGTTATCCTCCAAGGTAAAATATTGACTGTAGCCTTAACTTGGTCAACATTTAGTTTTCAGATCGATATATCTGATGGGTGGTCTCAACAAATTAATAATGTCTTATCACTTTAGGCCTCCCTCTGTTGCTGTGAGAGGTTTGCACCTCTAAGTCACTGACTGGTACCTTAGCTGACAAGGGAAGAGCATGCCTAACAGTATGTAGGATTATCATCTGGCACTTACTGGTAGAATCCTGACCAGTTTGCCAAGTGACTCATTAAGATATGGTTTAGAAGTCATTAGTGTTGTTCTGAAAAAGAAGATGGGGAACAATGGAGAGATGACCCAGGGCGAACGGAGAATGAAGTTCGAAGCAACAAAAAATGTATTACATCTGGTGACACAAAGAACTCCTAACACCAAACCTCAGATTCCACTCATTCATTCACTAATTCACTCATTTATTCAGCAAACATTTACTAAGGCTTCATCATGTGGGAGCATAGAGCCAAGTGCTGGTAATATAAAGAAGAATATGCCCCTTGGGGAGGTTGTCTGGTAAGCAAAAGGCCACAGGGTCTGGTGTGAGGAAGGGGTCCTCCATGGCACCAAGCAGAAGAAGATCTCAAAAAACAGGTGAGCCTGGAACAGTGGGCATTGTCCCATAGACAGAGGTGTAAGAGCCATGGGGGGCTGCATTTTGGGGGAACTCAGTGTGACAATCCAGACAGAAGTGCAACATTTTAGCAATATGAGACCGTACTGATATATCTGGGGAACTCAAGTAATTTGGCCCATGTGGAGCAGAGGGGACATGTCAGAAATTATTAAGATAAAACTGGAAAGAGAGGAAGAGATTGGCTCAAAATCGTCTCCAAGCCTTGATAAGACATGTGAACGCTGTCTCATGGAGGATGGAGAGGGAGGGGGGTATGATTTTAATCAGGGATTAGGTGGATGAGAATTTCATTTTCAAAGCCTACCCTGACAGTGCAGAGGCTGGAGTTGGAAGGGGGTAAGCGTACGGCCAGGGAGGTGGGTGAGCTGGCTGTAGCAATAATCTCATCGAGTAGTGAAGAAGGACTTGGGAAGGCAAAGTCTTGGGAAAAGGAGGAAAGGAGAGACACTCAGGTAGTATTTCTCACAGAGAAACCAACTAATGGGAGGACATCTCCCATAGTGAAAAACAGACTAGAAGGAAATACGATAACAAGCAAACAATGGTTAACAGGTCATTTTCATCTACTTCTTTGTAATTTTTATATTTTATAACTGTTCTGCTATAAACTCATGTTACATTTATAATGAGGAGAAAATAGTACATAATAAAATAATTTTTTGGATTTTAATGTATATGGAGACAGTATAATTAACACGAGTTGGCAATGAATATTGGGTGAATTAGTATTAGGAAGAAAAAGTGTTTAAGGTGTCTTCCAAGGTCTGGCTAGAATAGAAATGCCATCCAGTGAAATTGCAAATAAAGGAAGCAGGGTTTTTGAGGTAGAAAGTTACAAATTTGCTTTGAATTGATTTTAGGGTAATGGCAAGTCAGCAACTCAAAATGTCCCACATTAAGTAACAGAAATGTGAGTCTAGAATTCAAGAATGAGGTCTGGAATGAAGATCTGAATAAAGCATATGGAGTGAAAAGAGAAGTTGAATTTAGTGGGGTTTCTTTAGTGATTTTGCTTTGTGTTTCATTTAATTAAGGGATTTGTTTTTTGATAAAAATGAGAAGTCACTATAATCGCATCTTCAAATTTTGCTAACAACGAAAGGGCGTGAATACAAACCCAAACACCACATATGTGAGGGTGGATGAGACACTAAATCTAAATATCTAGAACTTCACTTCCTGTCATTGCCACAGGATTTTTTCTTAAAAATATCTAGGAAATGCATATTTCACTATGTAATACATATGTTTGTGTTAATGGAAAACATCTGAAATTATGTACAAATAAAACAACTCATCTGTCTTTCAATGTTTGGATAATACTAGTAGTCTGTGAAAGCATACTCATATTGAGTGTCGAAACACAATGCCTTCTATCCTCCTGCTGTAAGTTGCCTGTCTGCACATCCCTCTTCCCTCCTCTTCTGAAAACACAGGTGACGATCAACAGATGAAACATGAGCCGGGCAGTGGTAAGGGAGCTGTAACCCTGTTCTCGTGACAATGCAGAGACGAGCTCTGGGATGGGGTGGCAGAGACGAGCTCTGGGATGGGGTGGAAGGTCACGCAGGTCTGCCCACACTCTGGAGAGTGCTTTTGTCACCACTGCCAAATGAGTCAGAGATGGGAACATTTGGCAGCTGTGTTTCCGTTGTTTCAGTGTCACGCTGCAAAAACAAGGCCAACAAACTTGCCCATCACACAGCACCACTCAGCAAAGCCTCAGTCGCCCTCTAATTAAACTGGCTTCTCCATAAAGACTGGAGGCGGCCTGAGCAGAGGTAGCTAAGCGCCCTTCAGCCCAAAGCAAGGTCTTCAGTCACAGATCGAGCAGCCTGGCTCTCTGAGCATCTATAGAGCACCTACCAACACAGCCTGACGGCAAAGCGAGGCTGAGACCTCACCCTGCCAGACTAGCAGAGATGTGTTTGTCAAAGCATAGCACATTCCTTTCCTGAGAGAGATTTTTCTTAAGATTAAGGAAATAGAGCCCATTTGGTTTATATATTATTCATACCATTTTTCATGAGAACTAAGCCCTCGGTCGGCTTATAAAATGTTGTTGCTTTTATTTAATGGTGAGCCCTGAATGCAACATGCTGAGGATACACCTTAGCTGCCCTGTGTTCTGTAATCCTCTAGGCAAGACATTAGACAAGTGTGGAGACCGTGCACGCACCCTTAGCTTATATGAAGAAAAACGAGATTTTGTATCGGAATTAGGCAAAGCCATTATATTTCACAGGTACAGCTGAGAGTGAGAGGGAGAACATCATTTAGTGTGGAACAGACATTCTTAAATTGCACAGGAATTCCCTGGGAATCTTGTGAAAATGCAGGTTCTGATGCAGGAGGCCTGGGGTGGAGCCTGAGACTCTGCGTTTCTAACAGCCTTCTGGGGGTACTGATGCTGCTAGATGGAGAAACATACCTGCACACATAAGAACACTCTCTTTGCCCAACTTAACACCCGTTCATGCTCTAAAGTCCAGAAGACCTTTCCTAACCTACCCCACACATTCCAGAGAAGTAGCCCTCCTCTTTCCTTGGGCTCTAGTTTGTGCCGTGTCAGTGCAACTTCCACATGACATTACGATTACTAATTTTCAAGCTTCCACTCCAATAGGCCAAGAGAATCTGGAACACAGGAATCATGAGTTTTTCATCTAGGAATTATCAGTGACAACACTGGGCATCCTGACATTCAATAGATGTTTGCTGGATGGAGAGATGGGAGGATGGAGAGGTCAATGGACGAAGCGGGTGAGTAGATGGTTGGATGATGGATGGAGGGATGGAGTTAAAAGCCTGGCTGAAGCTCTTTCAGTAGTTATATAATCATGGGCTAGTCTCTTAATCTTCTCCTTTTCCTCCCCTAAAAAATAAAGGGACATGATGGTTTCTCAATGCTTCTTCAGTTTGAACATTTTCATAGTAAAAGCTAAAATTTATTGACAAGCATGCATGGGATTTAGAAAAACTGAAGTTTGTGAGCCTTGGTACTAGACTAGGTACTAGAAGAGAGTGACATCTATGCTGAGCTGTGTGAACCTGTGTCACTACTACCTGACCAGTGGCTTGAGCCGATCTCCATGCAAGGTGGTCAGCTCCCCACCTTAGCTGGCTCCTGTAGACCATGCTGATAAGAGAGCAGCCACCACCGCAACAAACCTCAAAGTTACCTTCCTTCTCCACCTCTAGATAGGTAAGTAGAGGTGGGTAAAGTAAGCAATATGAGCTTGTTGGGAGTTTTTAAAGGGTGTTTTATCAGTTATCTATTGCTATGTGATAAACCACCCCAAACCTGAGTGGCTTAAATCACAGAAATTGACTTTGCTGATTAACCAATCATTTGGGCAAGGCTTGGTGGGGATGCTTCATCTGCTCTATGTGGTGTAAGCCGGGACAACTCACCTGAGACTCAAGGGTTCACTTCAAAGATGGCTCATTCGCATGGCTGGCAAGTTGGGCCTGTCTCTATGCTAGCTGCTCAACTGGGACGGTGGGCCGGGGACCTCAGGTTTTCCCTACGTGGCCCTGTCCATATTTTTCTGGGGCCTCCTCCCAAAAAAGCAAGGCAGAAATGCTAATCATTTCTACTACGTGTTCTTAGATATCCAGAGCATCCCTCCCACCACACTCTGCTGGCCTAGGAAGTCACAACAGTTCACCCAGGGACAATGAGAGGGGACACAGACCTCACCTCTTGCTCTGAGAGTGGCATTCATGAAGCACAAATTAACTTCTTCACCCAAGAGGTAAATATCAGACTAGAAGCCAAATAGCAAAAGATTCCACCTCTCCTTCCCCCATCCATAGTCATCTTCATTTTTATGACTTCCAAAATCAGACCCCTGATCCACACAAGCCAGTTCCCCGAACATGTCCTCTGTCTTTCCCCGTTCATCTGACTTCCACAACTGTGTTCCCTCCTCTTCCTCTCCCTGGCCAACCTACTGCCAGCATACCCTTTCAGTCTGTCCCATAACATAGCCGGCCAGCAACGTACTCTAGTAACTCACCTCCCTGCAGCTCCCCTGCCCTTTGGATGGCATTAGCCAGCATCCTCTGGTTGTCTTCCTCATCTTCCTACCTGAGCTAAGGTGCTAACATTCATCACAGCTTTGCACACACTGAAGCCAGGCACACAAAAATTGCTGTTAATGCTAAGTGGGCTTCATTTGGATTCTGCACAGAAAAGCTATATAGGAAAGTGTTTTTCGTTAATTCGGGGGATGGAAATGAGAACAGGAGGGAGACTATGGCATTGAAGTAGCGACATAAAAATCCAACCTCACATGCAGGTCATGTGTTTCATGGGCTCTTTTTAAACTCTGCCTGTTTACAAAGCCTCCAATTGATACCACTTGTAAAATGGTTTTCAGGATTATCTCTGAAGCTACGTTATCAGAGAGACACTTTTATGCGATCAGGATGTTGATCTTACTATATATGCTGCATTCAATCCCTCAGTATTTTATTTATAGGACAATGTCATCGCCAAGGGGACAAACTTCTATGGAACCCCCTTTTAGCCTGATTAACTAGAATGTCCACGTAAAGAATGGGACTGTATCTCAGAATATTTATAAGAAAGATAGCTTTTTACTAGGATGTTTCTAATGGTGATTATAAACTTTGAGTGATTATAGTCCTAATTTCCATTTGCACTTTATTACTTTCCCGCCTATGTGAACCGTTTTGGAATAAAGAGGTCAGCAGTGACATAGCTCAGGATCTTTTATTGTTTTGAAAATTGAGTATTATATATTCTGTTTGCTAATGAACTGGGTTTTCCAGAAGCCATCAGCCTTCAGCGCTGACTGGGAATAGGGTACTTGGTACCCATAGTTGGTAAGAGAACATTACTGACTCCTGCCAGCTGCCTCATTTAACAGGGAAAAAGTATAAAATGTTCTGGCAAGGATGTGGAGCAAACTACAGCCAGCGCTGGAGTTTATTCAGTAATTTAGAGAAAAATTGGCAATAATTAGATAAGTTAAAGAGGTACATCCCTAAGATCTAGCAGTTCTTGTAGTTTTATACCCAGTGAAACTTGCTTATGCACGCTCACAAGAAAACAGCAGTCAAAGCTATCTATTACAGCACTGTTGATATCAGCAAAAGTTGGAAACTCCCTATATATCCATCAACTGGTTGATGGATGAGCAGCTGTTGCAATGTTAATACAATAGAAAACTAGACAACAGTGGAAATGAATGAGCTCAAGCTACACGCCACCATGAATAAGTCTTTAAAACAGAACCCACCAAGAAACACAAAAATAGTAACACAATAGGCTGCTATTTACATAACGTTTCTAAACTGCAAATTAATATTGCATATTGGTCTTAAAAACAACCAATTCAGGATAGCAGTTACCTTTGGGGAAGGAAAATGGAGACTGAAAGGGCAGTGTCTACCACAGTTCACTGTTAAGGTCACTAGCGAGCACACGGGCATTCGTAGTATTATGTCTCCTGTCTGGATGTCTGCCCTAAATATTTCATTCTTTAATTTATGTGTGTTATTTACAAGAAAAGACACAATTCTAAATCATATTCCAGAAAATAAAGAGCAATTATTTCTCATGAATCTACCACTGTCTCTTTCAAAAACTCACATTGCTCCTCTGATGGAAGCCCTCCCCCAGACTAATATTATTTTGGAGAGCCTTCCCCGACATTCAAAGAGTTTACCCAACGGCCATGGGTCTGCTGCCATCGCTTGCTCTGAACACGTCTGTCTCACTAAGTGAGATGAGAACATGAGGTCCCCAGGCAGCAACCAGGTTTCACCGTGTTCACGGCAGAGCACCAGTTCACGGCAGAGCACCACCGAGGCTAATTGCTGAGTCGGCAGCAGTTAGCCTCCCAGGCATTTTGACAAGCAAGTATATAAGCACTGCCCTTTCAAACAAGCAATGTCATAGAGCAGTGGTTATGTGCTGGTTGGCACAGAGAGGGCTGGAGCAGGCAAGGCTGCCACCAAGATGACGCAGCCTTGGTCCTCACCCCACTCAGATCACTTAACCTCTCCAGCTCCTGATTTCTCCCCTCTCAGAATGATGATGAGGACATGCATCAGCAAACTGTCTCCTGGCAGCTCTACAAGGGACTGGAATAAGACTGTCAAAGCACTTGGACTTCTTGCAAGGAGGATGCTAAGTAATTATCACTCTCCCCAATACAACCCTGGAATGGGTCCCTCTCATCATTTCTTCATCTGTAATCACATCCACACACACTACATACACACATGTGTGCACACATGTGTATACATGGACACTCTGTACACAGTAGGTAGGCATTTGTGTGCATACATGTGTACACATAGTGAATGCATATGTACACATGAATGCACACAAATGTATACACATATGCACACACAGAACCCTTACATTTATACATGTGCATATACACATACATCTAGTCCCCTGCCAAACCAAATCTTTTCTCTCAAGATATTACAAATGTATTATAGACATAACACGATTAATTTGTTTTGAACATTAAACACTTGCTCTCCAGATTACATCAGATTTCATTTAATCCTGTGATTTTTGTCGCTTTAAAAACACTTAGCCAACAGAGAACTAGAAAAGAGAACTGACCCCTCCTAAATGTCTTGCAGTAACATGGCATCTACTGGCTTTGGGGGGTCTCTAATGCAAGAGAATCATGTGGTGTTGTGAGCTCAAAATATGACCTACAGGTTACGATGTCCTTGCTTTTGATCAAGACAGGATGCAACATGGCTCTGAGGCTGCAGGCAACTGGGGTCCCCAGCAATTTTGTTTCTGTCAATTTTTTCTAAGTTTCTCTAGTGAGTCTAAAGTGCAGTCAAGAACTTCTAATATAAAACATGAGGCTCCAGCACACTTTGGAAAGAACTAGAAGAATCCCATAGTCCAGGCCTCCATAGTGAGGGCCACTGACCAGCAGCATAGACCTCAGCAGGGGGCTTGTTAGAAATGCAGAGTCTCAATGACCAGCAGCATATACCTCAGCAGGGGGCTTGTTAGAAATGCAGAGTCTCAGACCCATCCTGCACCCAGGGCACTCAACGTGCATTAGTGTTCAAGGTGCAGATGCACGATCCTAGGGACTCACTGGGCTCCTGTAGGGACTTTGAGAGTCCCTCTTTGAGCTTCAAGTCAAAGATCATGGGCAGAGAAATGCATGGTGCTCAGCCAGCTGAGGGTGGCATTTGCCTGAAGACATTCAAAGAAGCTGCTCAGGAGGCAGAAATAAGCCTCCACTTTTGGCCTCCTCCAATTTATTTCCACAAACTGGCCAAAGTGATTTCTCCAAAACAAAAAGAAAGAAAAGGAAAGTATACCTTGCCATGTCACTCCTATTCCTAAAATGCATCAGTGGCTGCCATTGCTCTCAGGATAAAATACAAAATCCCTTACGTGGCTCAAGAGCCTGTCTGACCTGGCACCCTGCTTCATGCCACTTCTCCCGTCCTGCGTGACGTCTGACCACCCAGCCTCCCCTAAGAGCAGACACATCAAGTTCCATGAGAATGGGCCCACTCATCTTGTCCAGCCAGTCAGGTGTGTGGCCAGGTACCCAGCATGCCTGCATCATCAGGGCTTCTGGCAAGCTCACAGGACATCAGTGGGACAGTCTTCTCAGGACAGGACTGTCCAGGGATTGGAAGCAACCCTACAGTCTGAAGTGCCCCAGCCATCGTAACACCAAAAATGCCCCATCACTTCCACATGCGCGTGGGGAAGCCCTGAGTGGACCAAGGGCATAGCAGTTAGAGAGAGAGACCCCCACTGCCCACCTTTGATAAGTGACTCCACAGCCAGCTGGAGGCTGCGTATATACTAAGGCAGCTGAGAGAAAGTCAATGGTCAATTAAGCAACACACTTGATAAAAAGTAAATTTAATTACAAGGGCACTTAGGTATTTGGATCACTTTGATACGGCTTCTAAATTGGATGTTGCTCTGGTAATCATTAGAAATTAGAATCAAATGAATACATATGCTATCATTTAAAAGTTACACTTTTCAGGGAAAAAAATAAATAAATGAGTGGATTAAGTACCTAACATTTTAGGTACCACAGGTGATTTACTTTTCTCTGTTACCCGCATTTGAAAACAAAAGTGCCGAGCTGGAGGGGTCCCCATGGGTATGTGTCTGCCTGTTTCTCAGCTGTTTTAGGACCTGGCAAGCTGGAACTAATCCTAAGCAACAGTTACATGAATATATTTTAGCCAAACCAAAGGGGACTTTGAAAAGATTTTTGACCTGTGTTTTTCTACTCTATATGTTTTTTTTTTCCTTTCCCATTGAGTCAGCTCTTCTCTGCACATTTATTAAATATCTGACATTTTTTGTGCATTATTTTAGTTTAATAACCTTTAAATGAACTATTTACCTCTGATCTGACTCTAAAAGATAAAGAGATTTATTTTTCTTCTCACTGCCCACTTCGTGCTTACTAAAAACACAGGGAAACCATTCCGCTTTAGAGAAGTACGCCCAAGACATCCCATCTTTTTTTATTCTACTTTTGTTAATGTCTGTCTAGGGAGGGAATTGAGTTTTACACAATTAAGAAGCCCCAGGGCTATTTCCCACATCTCTAGGATGGCTGATGAGCGAAGCAGATGAGTAACACAGAAGATCCCACATATCAACACAAAACCCCGCATGGCCAGACAGTTCCTCCCATCCTGGGCCTCTTCAGGGACTGACCAGTCAAGGTTTACTTCAGTCTTCAAAATGTTGGTCTTGCAGTATTTCATCCATTTTAATTAAATTTAAATTAATTTTTATTTAAAGAGTTTAATCAAGTTATTTTAAGTTAAGCTTATAGGCTCCCCGACCCCCTGTCCAGTCGTGGTGTCTGCGTTTATTTTGTTTTTTCCCCTCACATTTCCTTGCCCTTTGGTTTCTAAAGTTCCTTCTCTTCTTCTTTCTCAGTAACCAGCAAAGGGATATTCTCTGGTTCTTGTCCTTGTGAGGCATCCTCACCTCTTCCTTCATGCCTTCCACTCAGGGAGCCTCACCTGAACCTGCCCCATGAAGCCCTCTCCCAACTCAGGTGTGGTCCTTCAAAGGCTAAATTTGATTCCCAGCCTCACGCCCCATGCCACTGTTTTTGTCAGAATTTTCATTTTAAAAATCACAGGAGTCGTAAGTCTTTCCACTGTCACTTGAATAGAGCTCTATTTCCTTGGACACTGAAGGACCGGGAGTTGCATCTTGAATGTCCAGGAAGCAAGATTAGTTAAGTTCTTATAAAGCTGAACATTCACTTACCATATGACCGGCCATCTCACTCTTAGAAAAATGAAAACTCGTGTCCATTCAAAAATCTGTACACAAATGTTCTTAGCAGCTTTACTTGTGAAAACCAAAAGCTAGAAATGATCCACGTGTCCTTCTGCAAATAAATGGATAACATAACTGGTACATCCACACCACGGGGTGCTTGCTACTCAGCAGTCAGAGCAGCCACCTATTTATCGATGGATGCCACAACCTGGATGAACCTCAGGGGCCTTACGCTGAGTGAGAGATGAAGCCTCAGAGGTTACTGGATGATCCAACTTACTTGACACTCTCAAAAAGATGCTAATGATGGAAAAGAGATCAGGGGCTCCCAGAGTTAAGCGTAATGTGGTAGGATGACCAACCTGTCTTAGTTTCCCTGGGACTTTCCCAGTTCTAGCACTGAAAGTCCCACATCCCAGGAAAACCGGGATAGCTGGTTGCATAGGTACAACTAAAAGCAGGCCAGCAGGAGGCAGTTTGGAGCCGATGGAATCGTTCTATTTCCTGGCTATGGAAATCGTTCTATTTCCTAATCTATATCTGTGTTAAAATTCATAGAATTATATACCGAAAGGAGAGAACAGACTAATTTTATTGTATGATAATTTTTTAAAGAAAAGAAAATACAAATGCACATGTAGAATCTCTTTTGGGTGGGGGTGGGGTGCTGGCTCCAGATCTTTATGGCTTCTGGTGGAAGGTGGAGGGAAGAGAAGGAATAAAGGCTTACTCTGTAAATACGAGCCTGCCTCTAAGTCCTAGCTGTACTTCTCAGATGCCATCCAGACAAACCGATCCTGCCCTTCCTTCAGCCACGCCAATCTGCTGATGCAAGCTCCAATTCCCACAGCTTCCAAATGATTTCAACGAGCCCCCATTTTGAAGCTGAATCGCTCTACAATGGCACCCATCTGGGATGGTTTTCCTTGTTGTCTTCTCAAGGATCTCTGAGGCAGTTGGTATAGAGTTCTGCGGTTTTTTCTTTAATTAGAAAACAAATACAGAGAGAGGTCACGGGGCTCATTCAAGGTCACACACCAATACTTGCTCTTCCTCAGCATGCCCGAGCTGCACACGCTTTTTAAAACATTTTTTTTGGTGGCCACAAAGGTAGTGGAGGTCACCATGGGCCATGAGCCTAATGAGAAGGTGGCCTTTGGGCTCTGTGTCTTAGAACCCCAGTGCCAGAATATTGGGTTCATGTGGCTCGTCAGCTACTAATTTTTGAGCCAGTCAGGGCTTCCTGACTTTCAATTCCTCCCTCTTCCACCCGGAAGGCAAATCTCTGCCAGCATAATAATACATCAAAGAGGTTACACCAGGTAGTAACAATCAGCAAAAGAAAGTAACAATCAGCAAAATGAAGAATCTAAAAGAAAACTCAGTGCATGCTGGGAAGTAAAAATCCCCCATGACCTTTGGAGTTGAGCATGGAACCAGGACTCTGTGTCGAGGATGGAGTGGCATGCTGCTAGAACGGGCTAGGAGGCAGGGAGAAGAGGGGAGAGAAGCAAGGACTCCTGTAGGCATAAGATCAGATCTGCATGAGCTGAAATTTCACTGGGAAGCGTGACGATGTGCCCTGTATCACCTTCTGGATCCTACATGGGGCCTTAATCTACTAATGGGGAGCTTGGGCTCCTTCCTGGGGAAAACCCATCCTGAGGTTTCAGGGCTCTCTGGAGGCATTCCAATCACCTGCATGGCCCAGGGGATCCCAGCTTCTCCCTGATGCGGGGGTGGAGGTCTCACCTTCTTGGCACCTCAGAGAAGCTGTCAAAGAAGATGGAATTCTCCAGGGTGGTTATTTGGTTCCTTCTGAGTGGCTGAGCTCAAGTTCATGTGTGACAGATGTTTAAACACTATAGCTCCCTTACCCATCCTCCCACCAAATCTGCTGAGAGCCTTCCAAATTCCACCTCTGCAAAAGAGAGTTACTGTTTATTATCCGTCACCTGCAAGCAGGAGGCGGAAAGCTGTGAGCGAAAGCAGAAGGAATGCAGATCAGAACTCTGAGATCCAAGGCTGATTTAGCCCTGACCTTGGGTAAAGCAGCCCTGCAGCCTCAGTGCAAAAATGAGAGTAAGAACACTTTTCTCGTCACAGAGTTGGAGCAGAGAAACGGAAATATACAAGTAGGATTAAGACCAAATTAGCACGTATTATTCTAACAATCTATCACTGTGCCCCACATAAGCACATTTTCAATTTCAATTCTAGGGCTAGGACAGCACCCAAGTATCCTGTGCTGTGGGCGACACACAACCTCAGTGGGCCTTGGGAACCTGTTTCCAAGCCATTGATTTTCAAAGCAACAGCCTTCTGCAAGGACCTTACCAGAGAGAACCATATTTACTTGGTTTGGACTGAGAATCAAGGATGGTCATCACACTCCAACCTGTCTACATGTTCTCACAGACAGAGAGGAGCTTTTCCATTTTCTCCCGTGGTTTATATTCTATTCAGTAGCATAACTAGCATTTCTTCAAATAAGAAAAAATTCATCTACCCTCAGTTTCAGTTTGGAAATACAAACTGTGATTCAATTGAGAAAAATCATATTTCACAATTTATTCATCGTCACAAGTCCTTCCTTCCTACTGATTATTGGGCTGAGCAAAGAACCGTTGCTTCCCTCTTAAGGTAGAAAACCTCACAGCATATATATAATGCCAAACTATGCAAATCTGACCAAGATGTAATTGCTGTGAGAACTGGAACATTGAATTTTATGACTTTTGTGCATTTGAATTTCCTACCCTAATGTTGCATTAAAGAAGGGCGTCTTTTTTTGCATTGAATTTATACCTAATGTGATTCCATTTTGCATTCTTTACATATGCAGATGAGGTAGCTATAATGTTCCTGATGCAAAAGCTGTTTTTGCTAAATCATATCAAAATGTTTCATGGATCACACCAAAAAGTGTTGATATATGGAAATTGCTCTTTTTCAAAAACTGTCCTTAAAATCCAAATGGTAAGTTTTGAACTTCTTTTCTCTACACTATACCCTCCCCAGTATATGTGGAGAATTAGAGGAAATAAATAATATATTAATGCCATGTTGCCAAGGCACAGGAGCAGGGCAAGCAGAACAATGTTCACTTTAACTCCCATCAAAATAAAAGGAGGTTAGTTCAGGGCTAGGGAGTAACCCTGGCAGACAGAGCCGTAAAAGTTAACATTTAGAAGGCCAGAAACGTCTGGGCAAGAGAGTAACAGAATAACTAACACCTTTCTCAATTAACTACACAAGATTTACATTTTTTATGTATGTAATTAGCCTTATGTTATATGTGGTTATAAATAGGATCAAGACAAAACCAAAAACGGTAAATAATTGTAAAGTGCGGCAGCATGTAACAGCTTCGGGGTTCCAGCGAGATGATATCTGAGGGGCCCCGGCAGAGCTAAAAGCTTGGGAATATTGTCTATTTCCACAAAACAGTTTTCCAAATTCTTTAGGCAGATTGAAAACCAGAATAAAATCTGCCGTGTTGTGAGAATAAACTGTTTTAGGTCTTAGGCAAAGCATAATTAACATGAATATGAGCACAATTACACAGAGTCATGTAATTAGAAGGAAGTACAGTAGCCCGATATCAAAGAAGTGTTCTAAGCACCTCCCGAAAAAGCAAGGTGGAGTGCAGGACAATACCCTTTAAAAGGCTGGGTGGCCTTCTCGGCAATTAATTGAGTCGAATTGAAGAGAGCGCTTGAAACACTGAAGGAGGGTGGATTAAAAAAAAAAAAAAGGGGGGGGGAGAATGATAAAAAAGAGACAGACACAAACAAAAGCAAGCGTTCTCTCCAGTTGACAAAATTCTTTCAGATTAGAGCATAAATCGGCCTGAAGCTAGTTATTTTTCTTCTTGAGATGAAGAAACAGTATAAAACCAACAATGCAAATGTACTGGTTGTAACTATTATTGGTAGCTTGTACATTCGAACATAATGGTATTAATCTCTCGCAGGACTCTTTTAAAACATGCCTGGGTTTGCTCTTTCTAAGGTGAATCTGTACACTTCCTGCCACAGAATATTCCTGACGGTTTACACGCGTGAGGTGAATAGAGGAACGTGCAAGGTCTCCACATCCTTTCTTTGGGTGATTTGTAATTATTATTTTTTTAAGTAGATAATATTAACCAGCCATTGGCTTTCACATACATTAATACATTTTAACACAGTCTCAACAAATCAGACTGTTTTATGATGCTGGATGAGGATTCACCTTACACAAATGGCAATTGCAAATAGGTTTTTCTTTTATTTAGCTTTATCTTGGGATAGGAAAGGAGGACTGCTGAGATCAGACTCTGAAACTATTTAATAATGCTCCCTGAATAGTGCATTTTCCAGTTCAATCATCTTACCCTAATAGAATAATATACGTTGATTTTTCATCAACGTTAAGTGTTTTTTTTAATATATATAATGGTATTTGGATGACATTTATTTAATAGATTCAAATTATACTCTGGATATCTCTGTTATTGATTTGGTTCTCCTTAACGTCACTGAACAGATTATGGGTATGCTCCAGATTACCGCAAGGTGGGAAGTTTTCACAAAAGCTTGCTTACTGAATCTATACATATCCCCCATGGTGCAAGAAAAAAAAAAAAAACCTGAAGAATACTAGAAATTTTCTTCTGCTCTGAATGTATATCTAGCAGCTACAAATGTAACATTTATTATTGTCCCCCATTTATTGCTTTTGCTCTTTCATTAATAATTTAATGTTTAGGGGGAAAAAATCAAATTCTTCAAAGCAGAAAAAAATCCATTCAAAGCTAAATAAACTATATTTTTTTTTTTGTCAGAGTTAAATGTCTTTGTATTTTGAAATGCCAGTTCTGTCACGCAGGCATAATTAAAGCTACCGGATTTAGAGAAAAGGAAGTTTTGTTGGCGAGCTAACCTCTCTATGCTCTGTCAATTTGAACAGAGTTGAAAATTACCTCCTAATGACTGAGAATATGTGTATACAGTATCATATTTTCAACCGAATCGCGATTTGCTCTCACACAGAAGTAAATATGTTTATTTATATAGATTTAATCAATGACAAGGATCCCTCTCGATATAGCTCAAATACATAGCTTGAAAGCAAACTGTTATTTCAGCATTTCTAAAGTTTAAAGTTATAGCTCAGACCCTACCAGCACCGCATTCGGAAATTGCCATTTTGACTGAATTATCAACGCTTTGTTTTTCGAGTGAAATTATTCAGGATATTGTGATAGACAGATACAAAACAATTTTCCTCTGCCAAAGGAACTACGGTGATTCATGCAAGTTAGAAACTGCATTCATCATGGCTCAGACCTAAAGGAGAGTATTGAGATTCACAGGTAAGGTTGGCAGGTAAACGTACACTGTCGTTGTGGCTTGTGGACCTGTCTTAAGGAGAGTATTTACACTTCTGCAGGACAAAGCCCCAAGGGAAGAGAGCGGTTGAGAACCTCCACATAAGCTCTGGCTCTTCAGGCTGTGCAACTGGGTCACCTCTACCCTAACCTTTCCTAGGCTCCCATCTTTATGCTCCCACCTAGAATGGTGAAGTGTCTCTCTCCTCTGATCCCACCGTCTGACCTTTGATCCGGATGGCTCGCTCGACATTCAGTTCCCAATGACTAGTGTTCTCTGGGCAAAATCTACATAATCTGTTGTTAAAGATCGTCAATCAAGTGCTTGACTTCATACACCCCATTTCGGTAGCATGAACAATACACCAGAAGGGGAGGAAGATACAGTAGATGAAAAGGCATTGATGTGGAGAACTCTTTGGGAAGGTAAAAATCAGGTATTCTCGTGAGAATGTAGATGCAAAATACTGAATATGATCTCCAAGAAATTTATGATATGAATTATGTCAAATTCAGGCATTTTGCATCTCCTTTCCACCCCACGAACATATAGAAGCAAGTTCCAACTGCTGATTCAGAGCGCAACACAAAGTTTGCCAAGTGTTTTTGAGAAAGTGTGCAATAAAGTCTTATTGCAGGAATGAAGAAGTGGAGCAGAATAAGTAAGAGGGGGCATGTAGCGGTAACAAGTTCCTTTAAAATTATACTCTCCTGTTTATACTACTTTTAAAAACAATTTAGACTTTTAGGAGAAGCATTTATATCCTCCAAGATAAATAAAAGAATATTACTATTTCTCCTTAAGCATAACCCGATTTTAAATCACCCCATCTTTATAAATTTGACTAACTGATAATAAAGCACACAACAGCATTTGCAATACACTAACGTTCTACAGAATTCTTTATTTCTTATCCTAATGAAACCGTTTTAAAAACTGAACAGCAAATGTATTTTATCTAAACTCAAATTATTTTAAACACGTTCTTGTATTTTTTTTTAAAGCTTATATTGGAAATATTTTTAACATTTTTTTTTTTACTTCTAACGACTTTCTGTTTAAAAACTTTGTGCCATTAGATTCAAAGATCACTTCATTCTCTTAAAGGTAATGTGCTATTTTGCCTCATTATAATAAACACCAATGTTTTTACAACTGCAACAGTTCCCCGCCACATTAGCATATTTTGGCTGAGGTATTGTTTTACTCTGACCTGTATAATAAGTGTCACATTAGCAAGACAACAAATCAAACGTTTGTTAATTTCCCTCGCTTTCCCACACAGCTGGTGGTGTTATCGTGTCACCAGATTTTAATTAATATGATAAGTAACACTTGCAAGACAACAGCCGGATTTTTTTCCCCTCTGTGTACCGAGGGTCTACAAGCCTCGTGTGTGCGCGCGCGCGCACACACACGCGCCTACACACACGTGTGTGTGTGTGTGTGTGTGTGTGTGCGCGCGCGCGCATGGGAGAAAAAGGGGAGGAAACCATTATATTTACAAGGGCCTTTTGCTACAAATTAGTCACTAAAAACATTTACATCCCCACACAATGCTATTTCAAATCAAACTTTCATTATACCATTTTCTTTTGCTCTTCTAGATCAAAGACAGCCATGCACCAACGCATAATAAAAATCATAAAAACGTATAATAAAATGCGCTCATTTTCATACCTGGGGTAGTTAGTTGTATGTTTAAGGTTTTAGCATTTAAGAGAGATGCAATACTGCTGTCTTCGGAGAGGCTTAATTTTAATTTCTGCAGCCTCCACGTGAATAGTAATACATTTCTGACTTATACAGAGACCATTGTGAGTGTTTTCCATGTGTGAAGGTCTAATCGGCACTGTTCTTGGGTAAGTCAAAAGTGCCATCTATTTGCAAAAGATAGAAATGCAACCAAATCCAGAATGAAAAAAAAATTTGATTTCATTCCTGCCTTCAGAGCTTCTAAATTTGCTAACGACAAACCCTTAAATGCCCTCTGTCAGCTGGGTGGGGATGTAAAAATACAGCCCTAAAATACATAAAATGAAAATGCATTCCTGTAATGTTTACACAGTAAAATATTTTACAATGCTAGTGCCAAGATTTTATTTAAAACTGTTTCAATGCATTTTTTAGCAAACACAAAGGCAATATCTAATTTCAAATGAACTGTATAATATATTACCTAAGGATGACTATATTTTACCGTTAGAGTAAATAAAAAAGATTCATTTAGTAATTTTTAAATGACACATAGAAACTAAGTCTATAACAAAATATTAGCAGTAGAAACCCTTAAATCGTTTCTGGAGAGAAAATGCCAATAAGAAAAGCGGTGTTCAAAATTAGAACTCTCTAATGCTTCTTGATTTTGAATATTCTAAAGAGAAAGGAAACCTCTTTCTCCTGGGAATGGAAATGAGAAGGCCTTTTTAAAAAGCTGAAATTCTTTCAAATTTCCTTATTGTTGTTTAACTTAACATTTTTCCTCCTGTTGCAAAATACAAGATTTCCCCCAATGAATCCCAAACTCTAATATTCCACCTACATAAAATTAAGCCCCAGAAGCAGGATGGTGCCAACATCCCTAAAAATGGTTTCTACAATAAGTAGGAGTAAGCACAGTAGCAATTTCCGTGCACGTAGGAGGTTTGTTGAGATGCAAGGCCACCAAATCCAATTACAAATTGTGCGATAGCATAAGACCATTCTCTCCCCTAAAGCTGCCTAGCAAAAAATTAGAGCTGCGCAAAAGCAGACTTTAACACCTTCAACGCATTATGCAAAAATCGGCTCAAATTTTAAGTCAACTTGTAGGTTGAGGGTAGTGGTTCTGAAAACAAGTTTGGAAGCCTGACCCTGCTTTCGATTTCCTTTTTTTCTACCTTTTTTCTACATGTCTGTACAAGCAGATCACGCCAGTCAGCATGCCCTAGAAAGTGAGCAGGAAAACCACACCAATGGGCCAATCTGTCAGAAATCAACTCCGCAAATTCAGAAAGCAAACTAAGGACCTGAGGGACTCCTGCCAAGCCAGAAACAGAATCTGACAATTGTGAGAAACCTGAGACCCTAACCTCGCCCTCCCACACACACATTGAGGAACCACCCCCCCACCCCATTGTCCTTTGCCTCTATAGTGGGAGTGCCTTCCTGAAAAAAATGTCCAAGGTCTATTCTCGTGAGACAAGCCAGTAGAGCCGAAAGCACATTGACACCAGCTATGCCAGTCCCTGCCCCTGGGTGAGTGTGTTCCTTGGCAGTCAGATTTCCACAGGTCCAAAGGGCTTTCAAGCGGTCCTTTGGTCAACTCCCAACTCAACCAGGGGAAAACTCTCTAGACTGCTCATCTGAGGCCCAGGATAAACACTTCGTAGAACTCATATCAGGAATCAGTTCGCTGTACTATCTTACCAGGAATAGGGTTAGCAGAAACAAGACCTGGCCCTTTTCTGCCTCCACTTTCAACCTCAGCTAAGGAAGGGGCTTCAGGGACAGGACAGTAGCAAGAGGGCTTTCAGTGGACAGGGTGGTGTCATTTTTCCCCGAGAGAAACATTTGCATAGGTGGCTGTTCAGAAATTCCCTCCCCAAAAAACCGGAACTTAAGTTATATTTATAAGCAAGAGCCTGGTGCCCAAGAAGCAAAGGAAACTTGTCTGACAAATGACCATGACTAGAAGGAGCCTGGAAGTCAGAGTGCGGCAACACCTTCTCAGAGAATAATCCACCAGCAAAGGCAGACCTAATTTCAAGCTGTGAGCTTCAATCAGATTTCCAAACTAAAAATCAGGAAAACACACATTCTACTCTGATCAAATAGGGGTAGGACAGAGCTACGATGGATAATAAGCTAAAGAAGAACAAACAACATGAGCTGATGTAGGCAAGGAAGAGAAACTACATAGGAATCTCACGCGGCAGACTGGCAATAGTGCAGCTTTAAACAGAGAAATAGAAGGAAGATCAGGGAAGTGATGGGAGAAAGAGAAAGGGGAGGAGAGGAAAGAAAGGAACAGAAAAGAAACGAAGGAAGGAAGACGGGAGGAAGAAGGAAGGGAGGGAGGGGGAGAGGGCGGCAGGCAAGCAGGGAGGCAGGCAGGCATCTGAAACATGAGGACCAAGAATTGCAAGAATCTGGTCTAAGTGGCAAATAGTATAAAATAAGAAGATTATCTTGTTTATCGTCAAAAAAAAAAATTGAAATTTGTAAAGTTAATCACCCTACCCACTCAGCAGAGACTCCAAAATAACACACACTGAGCTTAATACTAAATCCTGGAAAACCAGGACTGACGGTGTTTTACTTGTCCTTGATGAGGAATGTCAGTACAGTGATTACAAACCCGGTTGCCCCGTGCTATTGCTCTACGTTGTTGGAGGAAGGTAGCACCAAGAGCTGGTAGGAGATGCCAATGCTCTCCCGGAAGTGGAGTGGCAGGAACCAACCTTGTCTTTAGGGACATGGGACAGCACATCCATAATAACATTTTAAATTAAATGTAAGACTCCGTAATGTAAGACATACCACTAAGAAAAATGTGGCCAGTTGTCATCGTAAGATGCCACTGATGTTAAGATGTATCTGATTTTAAAATTAGTGTGAAAACTATCTATCTTAGAATAAACGAGTACGATCACAAATATTTAGAAAGCAAATAGAAGTGAAATGGCATTGCCCCAATCATATATATTGTTAAGACTGGAGAGAATTCAAAGAAAAATTTTAAAGACCTTGTGAGAGCCTACCTATTCACTTTCTCTAGATTGGGAAGGTAACTATAAAATATAAATTTTTAATTTTTAAAAATCTCCCATTCCATAAAGCAAACTTCAGGGTTTATCCCGAGCTTTGTGCTTATGATCACATTGGCCCTCCGGAGAGACCAGGAGGACAGTAGTCATGGGCTGTTGACACCAGGGTCCCCCACCACCACCCTGCCCTACGTACTACATCACAGGTGGAGGAGGAGCTGGAATGGAGGAAGGAAAGAGATGCAATAATGGCCACTCCACGGATTTGGCTCTGTTACAGTTTTTCAGGAGCAAAGACAAGAAGGTGGTGGAAGGGCAGCAGGAAGAAGGGGGAAGTGAAAAACCCTTTGTAGTCAACAGGAGGAAAGGCACCTCCACCACAGTGCCTGGCATAGGCACGGGTGCCGCTTTTGAGAGACTGTCTTCTGTTCCACAGACAGCCTGAGGGCTGTGTTGTGTAGCACTCAAGGAGGCTGATGAATCCTTCAAGGTAGTAAATGATGCAGGAAAATTGTGTTCTTGGTTAAGGGTTTTGTTTTGTTTTGTTTTTGTTTTTGTTTGTTGGTTTTTTTTTGGTTTTGGTTTTTTTTTTTTTTTGGTTAAATTCCTGCAAAATTGTACTTGCAATGCAATAATCGCTTTGCTATGAATAGGGCTCTTTGTCATTTGTTAGCTGACCCATTTGGCTGTTGCAAAAATCAAAAAGGAATTGATTTTGATGATCTGACGTGCAACTGAAGGGACACAGACCGCAGATGAACAAAACGCCAGGTCTCACACTGGTGAGTGGATCAATTCCATACCTGTGTCAGGTGTCTGTGGTTATAATGAGAGAAGAGAAACAAAGCCACACTTCCCTTATGCACACGGTCTCTGGCATACTATTTATTCTTCCAGGGGGCATTGCTATTCCTGTCTTCTGTCGAGAGTTATGTTTTTGTTCTGTGTTTTCCCCCTGACCCAGAGCACTATTTATAAAATGCCTGGTGAAGAAGGAGAGAGAGAGGAAGGAGGAGGGTAAGAAAGGGGAAGGGAGAAAGCACAGTTTCTTACATTTAACCCCAAATACCATTCATCCGTAACTAGTGGATAATAATCAGCAAAGAACCTAGTAGCCTCCCTATTTAAGCATTCTTGTTCTCATTAACAGGCCTAGCATTATTCATTATCCAAACCATCCAGCTCAGCTCAGGAGCACCAGAAAAAAGGATCTTGCCACTTGCATTATGCAACTTGCTTCTGCTAATTTTAGTGATTACACTGGGAATGGACATATCATTAATCTCACTTCTTGTGCCTAGTTTATTTCAAACAAATAGGAGGTGTATTATTATCCTTGGGGACTCAGGAAATGCATGCCTTTCTCAGAGCTGCTCTGCCAGGCCAATCTTTGGGAGGAGGATGGCAGCCCTGCCCGTAAACCCACAATTACATCGGTTCAAGTTGGTTTCTGTCTATGCTCACTGTCAATATTTTCCATGTACATCAGCAGCTTACTTCTGCTTACTTCACCTGGGAGTTACATTTTATACAGATATTCTCATACGTTTCTGCTCACTTCTGAAAAAACATCACCAAAGTATTCAGAAATATAGGGGTCTGTAATGATCAGTTCTCGAAGTGGTTTGCAAAGTATAACTGGGTCATGAGAGATACTGAAAATAAAGCCGCTGTTCATTATTAGGCCGCAGAGAGCACAGCGGCTAGTCACAGAGCTTCTGGGTATACACTAAATCCCTGGAGAGCACTCTAGAATAGTGAGAGAGAGAGAGAGAGAGAGAGAGAGAGAGAGAGAGAGAAAGGTGGTCTCTCTAAACCCATTTACCATGGATATGCCACAAAGAGGAAGCAAGAGGACACATTCCCAGTGTATAAGGAATAGAGAGAATATGCCAGAAAGAAGACCAAGTCCTCCAACAGGCCTTCAGTATCAGTCCAGACACAGACACTTATGATCCTGCTTAGGAGGCATGCAGGTGTACGAATGCTTCCAGACACTGCCCAGCCCTCCCATGTCTGTTGTTTCAGCCTCAGCACCTTCCTGTACGTTGGGCACCGTGACAGCAGGTGTGTCTGTGGGTGTGAAGGACATAGACAGAAGTTCTGTGGATAAGTCACGCTCATCCTCAGTGTCCTCATCTGCAAAATGGAGAGAGTACAAAATTTGTAGATTTCTTCTAGGAACTGTATGAGATGATTCTTGCAGAAATGCAAAGTTAGAATCTTGTTTAAGGTCTCATAGGCTTACGAGAACTTGTTATGCACAAATTGCATAGAGGAAGAGAGAATTATACTTAGCAAGATACTGAGAAAATCTCCATAGAATACTATCTGATTTTCATCCATTTTCAATTATCCATCTACCTATTCATCCATTAATCCATCCAGTAATCTATCTACTCACCTACCCATCTCCCATCCACGCATTTATTTAGCCATCCATCCGTCCACGCATTTATTTATCCATCCATCCATCAACCCATCCACTCACATACCCTCAATCAGCCTAGCCCAGACAACTAGCACATATGTGGTAGCAAGGGATTGCTGTTGTCACCGCTAAATTTGATGTAATTTGTTATGCAGCATTATCAAGGTAATAGCTAACCAATATAAGAAATGATACTGTAATATTAAAACACGTTTGTTTACATAATTATCCTGAAACAAATATCTTGCAGAATATAATACAACAGGCTATAATCTAGCCTATCTTTACTGGCCCACAATTTAGGCCCAGTCAATATTACTTCCAGAGAATGTTTTATTTTACAACTCCTTTACATTAATACTACTTACAACTCCTTTACATTAATACTACTTAGTCAGTGAGGACCTCCTTCTAATTAAATTGTCCTAGTCAGTTCAACTATGTGTTTCCCCTCCCTGATTCCAAATTCTAGCACATGATAGGTGCTTAACAATATTTGTTCAATAAAAAACTCTAATTTCTCCCTCTCAATTCTCAATGCCAACTCCATGGGCTTGTCACTTACCTTGTCCCAAACAGAAGGTATATAAAGCCCTCACACATTTTAGAAGGGCTCTGCTTGTTTTTCCAATTCTAATAACTCTTTCAGGTGAGCATCAAATCAATAGAAGTAAAAACATTTTCCATTTTAGAAAATCCCAATGTAATTTTTTAGCAGTATCAAAAACATTACATTTAATATAAAGGTCTTGCTTCTGCTTAATCCATAATATCTTTTCTAGCAGAGATTTTTGTTTTAAAGATCACCTGAAAGAATTTTAAATCAGTTATTTTACTTCATTACTCTATAACTGTTCAATAAAAATGTGAAATTTGTTCTAATGAGATAGCATGTTTATTCACAGTTCTTTTTTATTAAGGTATAATTGACAAACAACATTATATTGTTTCAGGTATACAATGTGATTGCATATTTGTATATATTGCAAAATGATTACAAGTCTAGTTAATATCCGTCACCCATATATAGTTAACAGAATTTTTTTGTGTTGAGAACTATTAAGATTTATTTTAGCAACTTTCATATATATGATAAGTATTATTAAATATAGTGGCCATGTTGTATATTACATCCTCAAGACTTATTTATTTTATAATTGAAGTTTGTATCTTTTGACCCCCTCCACCCATTTTGCCCATCCCTCCACCCTAGTCCTCTGGCAACCACCAATCTTTTCTCTACCTGTGAGCTTGGTTTTGTTTTGTTTAGATTCTACATGTAAGAGATCATGTGGTATTTGTCTTTCTCTGACTTCTTTCAATTAGCATAATGTCCTCAAGGTCCATCTATGCTGTTGCAAATGGCAAGGTTTCATTCTTTTTTATAGCTGAATAATATTCCATTGTGTGAGTATGTATGTATGTATGTATGTATGCATATAACTATATATCGCATTTTCTTTATCTATTCATTTATTGACGGACACTTAGGTTGTTTCCATATCTTGGCTATTGTAAATAATGCTGCAGTGAACACAGGGGTGCATATCTTTTCTAGTTAGTGTTTTTGTTTTCTTCAGACAATCACCCAGAAGCAGAATTGCTGAATCATAAGGTAATTCTGCTTTTAATTTTTTTGAAGAACCTCCATACTGTTTTCCATAGTGGCTGCAGCAATTTATATTTCCAGCAACTCAAGGGTTCCCTTTTCTGTACATCCTTGCCAACACTTGTTATTTCTTGTCTTTTTGATAATAGCCATTCTAACAGGTGTAAGATGATATCTCATTGTGGTTTTGATTTGCATTTCCCTGATGATTAATGATGCTGAGCATCTTTCCATGTACTTGGTGGACACCTACCTGTATGTCCTCTTTGGGAAAATGTCTATTCAGATCCTCTGCTCATTTTTTAATCGGGTTTTGGCTTGGGTTTTTTGTTGTTGTTGTTGTTGTTGTTTTGGCTTGGGTTTTTGTTGTTGTTGTTGTTGTTGTTTTAGTTTAGTTTTGTTTGTTGCTACTGAGCTGTATGAGTTCTTTATATATTTTGGATACTAACCTTTTATCAAATATCTACCAATATTTTCTCTCATTCTATAGGTTGCCTTTTCATTGTGTTGCTTTTCCATTTTTCATTTTCTTTGTTGTGCAAAAGCTTTTAAAGTCTGATGTAGCCAATGTACATTTTCATATCAGCCTTCTTTCAGTTTCTCAAACTCACTGAGGTCTTTCCCTCTTCAGGCCCATGAGGATATTACTGTCTGACTGCAATGTTCTCTCTGCTCTCAGCTAACCTGGCTCCTTCCCCTCCTCAAGTCTCAGTTTATACATCACCTCCAAGAGACGCCTCCCCAGCCTAAGGAAGGCTTCTCAGCATGCTGTCTCAGCACTCCGTTCTTCACAGCCCTTAGCACAATTTAGAATAATTGTTTTGTTTTTAGTGTTTGTTTTGGGTCTGTCCATACCTACGAATACTACCCAGGGTATAAGCTACAGGAGAATCAGGACTGCATCTCTTTGACCCTGCACTCAGATGCACTAGGTACAACTGAGTTGTGTAGGTTGTTCACAGCATAATGACACCTAGTAAAGGAGATGATGAGGGCTAAAATCCAGCTGGGGCTCTGCTCACCGAGCCATCCTCCCTGAAACAAACGCCGTTGAGTCTAATCTGCACTACAGGCACTCTCTAGGCTAAGTGACAGCCATGCCCCATTTACACCAGCTCCCAGTACGGGGTCTGACACACTGCGGCCTCTCAATCCTGTTAGAAAGGAAGTTTCATTGTATCTACCCAGCTGGGACAAGCATTACTGTGCCCTCTTATCCACCATGTTGCTCCCCAACGCCTGCACTTAGAGGCCTACTTCTGATATGACCACCCCCTCTCTGACATGCCGTAATCTATTGCCAGAATCAGTCACTTGCCCTCCCTCCGCCAAAAAATAGTGTGGGATTATCTTTTCATTCACATGTGCATTGTCTTTCTAGTAAGATTGTAAGCCTGTGGGGAGCAAGCACCGCCTCCTAAATCTTTGTAACCTCTGCTTCACAGTATTCAGCAAAATGGCAGGAAAACTTGCTCTGGCCTCCTTAATCCAGTCTAATGAGCTCTGAAGTGACCCTGAAGGGACGGAGGCCATGTCATGCGGGTCTGAACTCCTTAGAAAGGCCTGCGTGTGAACCTAGGACACCTGTTGGCCATCTGGGCCTCCCTGAGCCTCAGTTTCCTCATTTTTAAATTAGAGTTCAGGTGTCATTCCTCAAAGGGTGGTTTATGATTTTAAAATAAAAAATTTTAAATTAAAAAAAAAACAAAAAACAGAAATTCAGGTAGAGAACATGGCACATATCCCACCCTTGTTTCTGCTGTGGTTAGAAGGGCCACATCGGCAGCCTGGCCCTGGGCAGTGCAATGTGGTTTAGGGGCAAGTCTCAAATCCACTATGGACTCTTGCTTTCTCTGTTTCCCTGCAAACCTGGATGTTTTGGTGATGAGAGATAGCAGGCTAGGAATCTGTGACCAAATCTTGACTCATTTAGGCTATAATGTGGTTTGGCTAAAGCCAAGATCTTTTACTCTCAGTAGAATTTGGAGCAGGGGGGAGGGAACACACAGATTCTAGTTTTCAATCTTTTAGAAAAGCAGATTCTGGGCCTTTTCTCTGAATCTGCCGGGTTTCCTAACTGATTCTACCTAATGAACTGTTGAAACTCTTCAGTTGCTAAAGGAGATTTTTGCTCCAGAACAAAAATGTCCTTGTTTAGGACAAAGACAAGTCACAAAGAGACACTTCTCGTAGAACTTCCTCTTTCCAGGAAAATGTTTAATACTAGTTTCAAGTTTAAATGCTAAACGTAATTGTTCATATGCTCCTCAAATCACGCATGCAAAATGAGCCCCTAAAATACTTTCAGCTAAGAATTGGGCAGTGTGAATGAGAATGCACAATTAATTTTGAGGATGATGTGTATGGGATAACAAGCCAACAAAATGTGGGATTACTGCACACAAGGATGAAACGTGCAAATCAATCTTTGTTAAACTGCCTTTTAAAAATTAATACACTGAGTCTACCAAATCCCAGTTTATAATATGGTATCTTTCCTAATCTCCCTCAACACATACCGTATATTTGCACAGGCACTTTGCATGCCCTCTGGATTCGGCTTTGCCCAACCATCTTTAAGCCACCTAATTACCCATCTCTTCCTGCGTCCAGAACAGCTCTGAAGGAGGCTGCCGGCTGTGATATGCATTTTAAGAAACTGCTTTGCAGTTGTTGCTGTATTTCCTCAAGAGACCAGACTGGGTGGCACTCATTTCCATTGTATTGGCTGCACTGAACTGCCACTTACCCTACAGCTGGCCCATCTGTTCAAAAAGCCCTAGTCAATGAAATACAAGAAACTTTTCTCCAGCAGACTTACATAAATAACATTAATACTCAGTTCTAGGTTTTCAAAGCGGAGAGTTCCACATAAAATCAGGGCTCCCAGAGGTCTTCTGCAGCTGTGGGGGCTGCCGCAAGGTGAGCAGAGCTAGGAATTACACATGGCCACATCAGACACCTTCCGGAAGTGAGTCCAGAGAACTGCAGGCCATACACACTAAACACCTCCTTGCCTCTGGGGCGCTCCCCACTCTCCTTCATCAGCTTCCATTCTCTCCTAACCAGTTCCAGACTGGAGTCAGCCCCAGCCCTCACCAAATGTACTAGGAAGATAAAAGGAAATAGGTCAGGAGGAAATAGGTCCCGGATGACCTGCCCTCAGGCCAGGTGACCACAGCAAGCACAGACCCAGAATCTTCCTGTGAACTGAAGGCCCAGAAGGTCTGGAGAGGAATCCCCAGAGCAAGAAAGAGTGAGCATCTGGGTAGCTGCCTTGCACAACTTCACCACAGCCAGGCTCTACTAGCCAGTCTGGCTGATATATTCAACAGCACGTTAAAATCAGACATCCAGCTAAATAAAAGTCTTTACTTTTTTTTTACCTCCTTCTTTTTCTTATCATCCGTTGTGGAAGGAGCTAGAACCACATCATCTCCCAACTCAGTGTCTCAGGCCCTTACTCAGTGGGAGAAAGGAGCGAATAACTTGGAGATTAAGACTGAGGTGTTAAACTGGACGAGGCTGGACTAAACTCCTCATGGTGGAAAATAACCCGGGAGCCACAGATATCTCGGAATCTTACTAAGGGACATGCCTGACTGATTACTGTTGAAGGTAGTAATTGGAAAAATTATATAAAATCTTATCAAAGTAATTCCAATTTATAGTCTTAAAATGGGGTCACAAAAGAAGGATTCTACCAGATATAAACAGCACGAGTTTCATCGGAAGTACCCTATTTTGTTGTTCCAAAATATGTAAATATATACATTTCCTCCATGAAAAGCAGAAAATAGGAGGGAAAAAAAAAAAGCATTGACCTAAGATTAAAAGTTATCCATAAAAGGACATTATTATACCTGTTCACATGTGTGAAAAAATAGAGATTTCTGTTAAGTGGAGGGATAAAAAGGCAGAGATTGGAAGATACCTTTTCTTTTAGTAATAAACGTCTGAAAATGGCTATTTGCTGCCTTTGCGAGTTCCAACTCGGCTGTTAACACTAGAAATTGAACTGTAATCCTTGAGACCATTAGACTCTTCATAAAATCCCCTCAGTGGAAGTAAGCCATTATCCAGGTACTAGTTTAGGAAGCATTTTTACATTCTTCCCACTCTACGAACAACTTGCTTTCAAAATTCACTTAAAAGTGGATGCTAGCATGAAAAGAGCACAAGCTAGGAGGCTCAGCCCAGTCTGGGCCCACATCATCACTAAGCTGTTGATGGAGGAACTGCTTATCTTCCAGGTTTCTCAAGGGGGGTGAATTTTGCACTGCTCTCCACAGTAGGGCCGAGTGCTGGATCTGGTGGGCTGCACTACACACAAGACGGTGGCCATTTCGAAAGGCTGAAGAGGGAGGACAACTCAGCAGCAAGTCTATTCTCTCTGGGGGCTGAGACTGAGGATGCTGTGAAACCCTGCAGAGCATCCTCTAGTCTACAGAACCTGTTCTAGCACCCCCTGTGGACACAAGGAAGAAGGTGAGCTCACCAGCTGCAGAGAGTTTTGATGCCCCTTCCAATTTCCCTCATTGACACATATAAATCCCTTGGAAGCTGAAATTATCATCCCTCACATAGTATCCCACACACCTTCCAACTAGCTATGGGAGGAGCCAGGAAGCCAAGAGTAATCAAAAGTACAACTTTCAATGTGAAAACCTAAAGTGGGTGCAGGCACCAGGTGAGGAAACTTCACTGATTACTTCAACTCTGCCCTGTGATGGAGCACCTGTGTTTACACAGCACCGCTGAGCACTGCACGAAGCACACAGAGGAGCGAGCTCCTCCCAGAGGGGCCAGCCCCTGAGACACACACTCAGACAGTGAAGGCGAGGTGATGATCCAGAAGAGACCAAAACAGGCACGAGGAGGGTGAAATTACTTCAGCCTCAAAGAAGAAATGACAGTGTGGAATAGGGGAGAAGGGAATGGTGTGGAAAAAAGCATAAAAGCTTTTACTGAATGCCTTCCCGCCTTCAAAAATATGGAATAACACATCAAAAATATGAAATAACACATCCCCCTCTTTGAGTTAGCTGCCAACTAAAAAGAAGAAGGAATCTTCATCTTCTGAAAAACATGCCACATATTGCAGGAGCTTGGGTTTCTTTATGGGGACCTGGTTTGTTAAAAAATCTCCTTAGAACTTCAGCAACTTAATTCCCTTAAAGGACTCTAGGCTAAGACAGTCCTTCCATGAATAAAATCCTCAGCAAATAATGACATAACAGATTTGGGACTAGGAAACACATTGGCATCTTTTCGAACCTAAAATTTATTAAGTCTGTTCTTGGGGGCAATATCTCGGTTTACCAAGTGAAGCACTGACACATCCTTTGGGGAGCTGCCATCGAAAAGATTCTTCCAGAAACCCCAGTACAACTGAAAGGTATTTAATCATGATTTTATTCAGTAATATGCACAGTCATACTCAGGAAAATAGTGATTCTAGAAAACAGTTCTATTGCCACTGAGCTCACTGCATATTGGTCAAGCTGCCCCATGCGCCACAAAGGGCACGAGGTCTTGGGTACAAGAGATCTAACCACAGTTCTTGTCCTCCTCGAGCTCACAGTCTAGTGGGAACGATGCAGATTTCTTGTCTACCACACTCTAAAACTTTTTGCCCAGAGAAGGAGGAACTCTGAAATGCTCAGAGACATCCTGGCATCTTGGCAGAAACATAATTGGACTGTGTTTGATTTGGCATGCTTGTCTCACAACCAGCATGGTGTGACCAGAAAGCCAATTATCTGCATAAGTGAGCCTCAACAAACAGAAGGAGTCCACCTCAAAGGCTGTCGTGAGAGCTGTGAGAGGGAATGAAATGCAGGGAGCAGCTGTGTGGGCCTAGGACAAGGAAGAAAAGTGGGACACCCAACCAGAGACAGAGGCTTGAGGAGATGGGAGTGCAGTTGTTGCCACGGGAAGAGAATTTCCAGAAGAGAGAGTGCCCCACAGTCTCAGGTGAGAAAGGCCATTTTGTAATATGTTTTCATTGGTAGTGGCCGCAGTGCAGGGAGTTCAGAAAATAGAGGGTGGGAAGTGGAGCAGCTGGTGGACACAACCCTGAATAAGTTTAGGGGAGAAAGCAAGCGGGGGTGTGCTCCTCCTCTCCGCCACCGACTCGACGAGGATGTATTGAGACCGTTCCCCATTCTGGGAACTGTCAAGGTTCTGGGGATACACAGGGCATTAGTTTCCTACTGCTACATAACAAATTAGCACAAATGTGGAGAATGAAAAGTGACACCAATTTATTATCTTAAGTTCTGGATGTCAGAGGTATGCCACGAGGCTCTCGTGGATAAATCAAGGTGTGTTAGCGAGGCTGGTTCCTTCAGAGGCTCAAGGGGAGAATGTGTTTCTTGCCTTTTCCAGTTTCTGGAGGCCACCAAATTCTTGGCTTTTGGCCCTTTCTCCTCCTTCACAGCCAGCACCATCGAGTCTCTCTGACTCTTTTCAGCCAGCACCATCGAGTCTCTCTGACTCTTTTCTATTGTCACATCTCTCTTTCTCTGACCAAAGCTGGTAAGTTTTCTGCTTTTAAGGACCATGGGATTAGATTGGGCCTCAGAGATTATCCAGGGTAATCCAGGATGATCTCCCATCTCAAGGTCCCATATCTGCAAAGTTTCTTTTGCCATGTAAGGTGACACATTCACAGATTCTGGGGGTAAAGGTGGTGGACATCTCGGGGCCATTATTCAGGTGACCACACATAGACAGCAAAATAAGCACAGCTTGTTTGGACATGGAGAAAATATTCACACCATCAAACAAACAGCCAAATGTAGCCACACGAGTGTGATGTGGGCGTGTGTGAAGCTGAGAGGTTTCAGCTCAGATCTCACAGGAGTGACTGAGAGCTGAGACCTCGAAGGTAAGTAGGGGAGCATGAACTCTGAAGGCCTCTATTCTGGATAAGCAAGCAAGCTAAGCCGCGTGTGACTGTGAGAGGCGGACTGGGTGGATGCTTAGGGCCAATGTGAAGGCCTATTCTTGCCATCAGGGAAAATGGAGAGGCCATTGACCAGGAGCAGGAAACAAGATGACCACCAGGCAAGGCTGGGCAGGTCAGACTCATGTTGGTTGTGGCAGTGTGCACCGTAGTGTGACTTTCTCTAACAGCAGATGGGGCTGCTCAGGCTGGGGAGAGAGTGGATGAGAACTTGATGGAACAGGGGTGAGGCTTTGATAGGTAAGTGAAATAGAGTGGTGCTAATAATATATTGTGGGGCCTGGTGACAATGATTCAGGCATATCAGCTGTCCAGCCAATCAGAGAGGAAATGGAGACAGCAAATGGGTGGTGTCCACGGTGGGGATGGAGTTGGCCCACGGATGTATAACGGGGGTCAGAGGAGTGTTAGGTTTTGTTCCTGAGTGAATTCGAGTGGACCTTGTATTTGCACCTGCTCTCCTCTTGTCTTATTTTAGAACGGGTAGGTGTGTGCACATATGTGTGCATGTGCAGGTGAGTGTGTGTACATGAGTGGTGTGTGCATGTATGAGTATGTGTGCATACAAGCTCAGATGGGGGTGTGCCATGGGGAGGTGCTATTAGGCTCAGGGTGAGACAAGGGCATGGCAGGGTAGAGCTGAGGTGCAGGACTCAGAAGAGAAGCCTACTTCCTGGTGGACTCAGTAGACCCATGTGTAAGTGTGGAGATCATGTCTGCAGAAGCATGCACACAGGCACACACACGCACACACACGCATTCTGTTTCATTCCAGTTCCTCTGAAGGAAGAAATTGTACCTGTGATCATTTATAGAAGTGGTTGGCCTTATCTCAGTTTACAAGTAAGGACAACTTTAATGATCTGACAGAAGCTGGGATTCTCCCCAAGAAGCAGCACAGACTCCCACAATCTTGCATGCAGTTTTGGGAGGCACTCAAGGCAGGTAGGCAAGTGCAGGAGCCCAAGCCCATCCACATAAACGTATTTAAGTCATTGTCACATCAAGCACTCAAGGCAGGTAGGCAAGTGCAGGAGCCCAATCCCTGCATAAACATCCACATAAACGTATTTAAGTCATTGTCACATCATGTCAGCTGACCTTCCAGCGGCCAAAGTCATCTAGGTTCATGCAGGCTCTGTCTGGTTTCCAGGAAGACACTGCAGGTCACGTGGCAGAGGGCAGGTTGGGAACCAGACAATGAGGGGAGGACGCCCAGAGTCCCCGTGAGATCCCAGGACTTTAGAGCCCAGACACAGCCCTCTGCTTCATAGGCCTAAAGAGGTAATCAACCATCTATTGCTTCATCCTTACTTTTCTAGAGCAAAAGATATGCTGTCACCAGGCATGAGGCTCCTCAGATGTGTGGCAGATCACAGCTGAGATTCCACTCCCAAAACAGTGTCTCGCCCATAGCAGGACTTGACAAATTTTTGCCTGAGTAAAGGATTAACCAAAAAAAAGAACACTGAGGTTTCCACTCAGTCTTAACCACGAACAAAGGCTAGAGCATGACTTTAGATGGAATTCAAATGACTCCTGACTGCATCACAGAACTTAATGCGTTCCCAACCGATGGCATAGGATCCACTAAAAGCCCCATGATACAGAATTCCTGAGTGACTGCTGCTGGGCCACTGACCACAATTCCAGGATTCGAAGGAAGGAAAGGGAAAGGAAGGACTTCTTTCCATTTCTATCGGCCCAAGAACAGAGACAGCTTTAGACTCCAATCACAAAATTTCTTAAATGCCCTCTGAATATTATGAAATCTTTCTCTGACATCACTCGATGCATCTCTCAGTACAGTCCACACCTACTGGTTTTCATCTGTCTAGCAGAAAGTCACCCAGCTCCTGGATTTTCTTCCCTGCTGAGTTGAACAATGAAGAGTTTTTTCATCATTTTCATTATTTCAAATGTTTTTCACAAGCTTGATTTAAAAAGAGAAAATTCCCCACCATATTTTCGGTCTGATTATCAGATGATGATGGACAATAGATTGATAAGAGTCGCTCAAGGAGATACAAGCTCTTGTGTATAACAGCTCCTCCAATTATGAGACACTACTAAACTATTATTGATCCCGCTCACATTGGGTGATAACTGAGCATTTTCCACTTCTTTAAAGTGCTGTTAGCTAGAGACTCCCGTCAATGAAAAAGCAGATTTCCTTTAAACACAGCTCAATACAATAAACAGTGCACACTGAAAGTTCAGAGTTCTTTAATCTCAGTGAAACAAATAACTACTCAGCACAAACATACAGACTTTCTAGTTGCTAAATGGTTTATTACAAAACTGGCACCCAAGGAGGTCATTTAATACGTAACCTTAGCTACCACCCAGAGATGCACTGAAGGAAAAGTATAGTTCACTCCATTTGCTTTCAGTGGTTTAAAAATAGGGATAGAGAGATGGGGGTGGAAAGTGGGAGGTGGTAACCAGAGTGACAATTGTTAACCAGCAGAGGCAGATTTCTTATAACCTTTGGCAATATCCTTCCAGCTTTGGTGCAGCAGATACTGTTTTTGTGTGGGACTGCAAAATTTGCAGAAGGATGGAGTACACTGGGGAGAGTGCTGGTCAAATAAATATCTCTGTTAGGCTGGGTTGATAGGCTGGTGTTGCAAAAGATGCTGATCTGTGACTGCTTTCCTCCTGGGTATCTGGTTTGGCTAGTGACAAATAGGTGCTATTCTCTTGATGCACCAAGCTTTTGTTGTGGGTCCAGGGCAAACCCAGAACATAAAACCAAGGAAATTGATGAATAAGGAAATCAGCACATAACTGTGAAACTAATCTCTTTGTACCATCAGTAGTTAGCCAAAGAGCTGACCACTGAGACTTGGGGTCAGGTCAAATGACCTGAGAAGTCAATGGAAAGTGGTTTCCGTTATTTATTTTGCCATATTTTCTCCCTTTGTGAACAGTTTCGCATTTTATTGTACCAAAAGAAAAGCACTTTTATTTCTTCAAACAAAGGCATTGTCATCATTCCAGAGCAAGTGACCCACTCTGTGGAGTCCATGCCCCTGGCTCACTCGCCCAACCATTGAGCATCTGGAAGTTAGCATTTTCAACATCTGTAGAAGGAGCTGTATTGGGGACATGAAGACCCCCAACAATGCCTCATGAACAAAGGCATAATAGATGTTGGAGTTCCGAAGAGAAAAGAGGGGTGGATATTAAGGTAGGAAGGATGGGATGAAACTAAAAATTACAATGAATTTAAAGATTGGTCATCACTAAGTCATCCATAGTGTCTGATTCTCTCTTCATTAATTCAGTCGATTCACATTTATCTGCTGAGGTCATTAAAGGTATAGACCTAATCCTGTCTTTCAGTGACTTGCAGTTAAGCAGTGAAGCTAAACAAGTGGAAGTGTAAGGCGGTGGGATAGAGAGGAATATGGTGTGATGAAAACTTCAAGGAAGGACAGATGATCAGCTGGGGGTGTCCAGGCTCCCTGTGGAGGGGGCCACTTGTGGGATGTTGCACTTGAGAAAGCATGGAAGATAGGCACACGCTGCTTTCAAGAGCCCACAGGTAGGGACTCAAACAAACACTTGTGCACCCATGTTCATGGCAGCATTGTTCACACCAGTCAAAAGTGGAGCCAACCCAAGTGTCCATCAACAGATCAACAAAATGTGATCTATCCCAACAATGGAATCATTCATTAAAAAGGAAGGAAATTTTGACATGAGCTAAAACATTGATGAACCTCGAAGATATTATATTGAATGGAATAAGCCAGCACAAAAAGACAAATATCGTGTGATCCCACTCATACGAGGGATCTAAACTCATTCAATACGTAGAAACAGAAAGTCCAGGGTGGGTTCCGAGGGCTAGGAAAGGGGGAACAAAGTGTTAGTGCTCAATGGGGTCAGAGATTCAGTTTGGGATGATGAAAACATTCTGGAGATGGATGGTGGTGATGGCTGCACAGTGTGAATGTGCTTAATGTCACTGAACTATACTCTTAAAAATGGTTAAGATGATAAATTTTACATTACATGTATTTTACCACAATTAAAATATAACCAAAAAAAAAAAAAAATACCTGCAGGCAATCTAAGGTGGCAGGAGATTGAGTGGGAAAAGTTGAAGAGCTCTTTCATTTTGTTTGAATTGAGTGTGTTTTGCAGGAGGCAGGTGGGAAGAGGAAGGGTGTGGCCAAGTGTGCATTTAAGGAATGGCTTTGACTTCTGATGGAGGACCTACAGAGGGCACCAGCTGAAAAGCAGGGGGCCTGGGCAATTCTAGGCTGTCAGAGATAGTGATACCCCGAACTTGAGCCACACCAGTGGGGTCCTCACGGAGTCAGCAGGGATGGCGAGAGTCAGTGGAGGTCCCAATACAAACATGACAAATATGCTAAGGTCTTCCTTCATGTCAGACTCTGGGTCCCTCCTAAGTAGACAGTATTACAAGAGAGATAATTATGCCCCCATGGACACTGGGACAAGGTAAGACTCTATTGAGGTAACAGCTGCACATGCTCCAAGGGAGCAGGGCCAGCAGCTATGTAATGAACTGTGCAGGTTTCCAGCCCTCAACATGCAAAGACAGGAGGAGAACAACATTCCATGCCACTTTTCAATGCTCTGAAATTAAAGACCTCAGATGCATGGTTCCTTGTTTGTGTGTTTTGTTTTGACTGACCTCTGTAATATTTTTTTAAATCTTTCAACTTGAATGCCTCTAGGTTGATAATGCATTCTATAGCTAGCCAGAATCTTCAAGAATCTCTGCTGAAATTCATTAAAAGTAAAAACCTAGGAGAAGCAATGATCTAACTGTTTAAATCCTGGCAGCCTATGGGAGGGGGGAACACACACAGGAAGAGGCTCTAAGTAAAAGCTTTCTAAGTGGTGGGGCAGGAGGGCACAGCTGTCAGAAACAGTGCTGTCTCCAATTACCCTTTTCTCAGAAAAAGCAAAGGAGTAATGTGGCCACCTCCTTAACTGCTGCCCTAACCACAGAGGTGTTCAAACGTTTCCACATGGATTTTACAAAGAGCATCACCGAAGATAAAAGAGCCCCACTGCTGACATGTCCCAGATTTGGGGGCCATCAAGCAGAACTAAGAGAAGAGTGTGGCAGTTTTAGGTATGAGCGAAATAACAGTACTGGTTTTAGAGTCAGATAATTCTGGCAGCAGAGCCTCGTTTTGCCGTTTATCACCTGTATGACCTCAGACAATTCTCAGAGAAGTCCCATAATTTCTCTGTTTTGGCTTCTATATCTGAAAAATGAGGGTAATGGCAATCACTATCTCAAGGATTGTTGAAGGAATAAGTTAAGAATGGAGCCTGGCTCATGGTGAGTGACATATAGTATAGCTGCTGTTATCATTATTGGTGATTTTTATCTTCACCCTCCCTGAGTCCCAACTTCTTTAGCATAGCATACAAATGAATTCACAAGTCTGAAAACACCTGGCACAATGCCTGACACATAGTAGGTAGTCATGACGGAAGCTCTCTTTGCCTTTCCTGGGCAGGTAATAAAACCTGACTGTTATCATTTTTAACCTCTGACCTCACATAATGAAAATAACAGCAACCAATAAGGACTGAGTCCTAACTAGGGGACAGTGCCATGGAAAACGTGTTCTACATTTTAACCTCGTTTTCTGCTCACAGCAGCTCTCTGAGGTGAGAAGCACTATTAATCTCCTTTTATCTGAAAGGAAATAGAATCTTAGAGCTATGAGGATGGACCCATTGTCCCTCAGCCAGTAGGAGGTAGAGCCCAGCTTTGACCAGGTCAGCTGCCTACGAAGGCATGGCCAGGACAACTGAAGTCCAGGGCTCTTTGTAATTAGTATACCAGCCCTGAAATAAGCATGAGACTAGCTGTAGGGTGGGTTTCCTGACATGTGGACCAGCAAAGAACCAGGATTTGATCAGTGGAACCAACAAAAGAAATAGGAGCTCTTCCATCAAGGACATTACCTAACTAACTAGTCCTGGCTCGAGCTTTACCCATATCTTAGTGAGGAGAATAGTGTCATAGCAGACAGAACCTCCCTCTAACTGGAGAAAAGGAAAATCCACAGTGACTACATAATTATAGGTATTAGACTGATCTAGTCATCACTTTGTAGGTCAAAAGTGGTCAAATATGGGCAATTCCACAACCTAACATCTGTACCTCATATGTGTTAATAAATTATTTGCGATTAATCCTAGAGTTCAAATTCAGTTCTTTCCATCAAATAGGTTTTGATCATCTTCGATTCTAATATAAAATGAACATTTTAAAACATTTTCATTCAAAATTAAGAGAGGATGAGGGAAGTAGTGAGGCCAAACCTTGCCATGTGCAGCCTTACATAATAAATTAAGTTCTCTGGAGCTTGTATACCCAAACTGAACACAATTCCAGAAGATGAACCCCCAAAATGCAACAACACCCGTGCACAGCCTCCTAACTTAGGGGAACAACCCTCACCGAGACATGAAATAAGGCTGCATGATGTTCTCAGTGCCTCTCATATTGTCTTTGAGGTTCACTTGCTAAACCAAGTCTTCAGCAAGCTTGTAATTAAGTAGAAAGAGTAAGATATACTCCAGCTGAAGAATCTCCATGGAGCAAGCATCCATGGGGAAAAGTATAGAAATGCATGTTCCCGTTTTTCTCTACCTACATTAAATGCTGCATTGAGTATTTGCCTCAAGTACACATACTATAAAAAAGCAAATTAATGAATGATCATTTTTGAATTTCAACATTTTCTGCATGAAAAAAACTATACACTTTCCGCACTTCTAAAAATCTTGAACTCTTGGGGATTCATTGAACTGAGAATAAAAGAAAGTACACCTCACACCAAATGAGTTTAGGCAAGTGGGAGTGTGGAGCTGAGCGGGCGCAAGAAGATAAGTGACTAATGGAGGTGAGAGAAGGGAGCTTAAAAATGACTAACATGCATCTGCGCCTACTCTAACTGACACAGGTGCCATGTTACTAAGTGACCTACCTGGTGCAGGC
>NW_006434373.1:2012640-2027832 GCF_000325575.1 Pteropus alecto
AGATGAGCCTTCTTAAGTGGCCAGAAAGGGAACAAGGTGAAAAGATAGAGTTTCTGGAGTGATTCTGATAAAACCATCTCAGAATTAGAAGACGAAAGCAAAGGCTCTGACGCTAACTGGCTATTCCACAAAGGCTAAGCAGGTTCACCCCTTGGGCCTCTGCTAGATCCCTAAGGGAATAAGGTTGACTCACGGCACATGGGAAATCAAGAGGTTGTTTCCCCAAAGCCAAGTGTCCTAGTCTAAGAGAATCTCAGTGACTGTTTGCCCTTAAGTGATAGATGGATTTCTGAAAACTATGTGGTAATGAAGGCCAGGCCTTGGCTGCGCAAATGCTATGCTGGCAGGGCCGGCCCTGCACCCTGAGAAGGGCTCTGGCACACGCCTATTGTCTAGGGAGAGACAGCAAGTGTGACAATTCCCTTCTTTGTCGTTGATGACCAGAAGTCACAGTTTAAGCTTTCTTTAGGGGCTAGAAGGAAAGACCAGGAATGGGTATAAAAAGAAAATCACTCCTTGGAGCCCAAACAAAACATCCCAGACCACTACCTTATGCAGAAACTTCTGGGAGAGCCTCTCTGAGGTGTCCTTCCACTGCTACCTGGGCACGTTCTATCCTAAAGTCACCATGTTGGGTGACACAGAGGGGCTCTGCCCTGCCTGACCTTCCAGCCATCTGGGGCCTTCCTTACTCTTCCCAACTTCCCAAACCCCACACACCCTGAAGGACCCAGCTCAAAGCCCACATCTTCCATTGAGCTTTCTCTGGTCAGAATCGCAGAATGCTAGAACGAGAAGGGAAATCAGAAGGCACTCCATTCACCTCTCTCATTTCACAAATCATAAGAGCTGACGTGCTTTACTATGTGCAAAGTGCTTTACAGAGGATAACTTGTGGAACCCTCGAAATACCTACAAGGTCATTATTAGTATTATCCCCATCTTACTAATGAGGAATAAGGCACAGAGACGTTAAATAAGGTGATTCAGCTAAGGCCACATATCCAAGACCTCAAACAGACAAGATTCTAACACAGGGAGCCTGTTCTGGAACCTGTATTCTCTCCCTTTCACCAACCAGACAGGCTGTGGTTTAGAACCCAGGGCCCTCGACACCTCCACTCTCTGCCCCTCCCTGGCTTCATCTTCCCAGCCCAAAGTGATGCTTCTCTTTTAAATGCCTGTGTCCATGATTGTACAACCATGCTGCAATTAATCTGTGCTGTCAGTGATGTCTATTTTAATATCTTATGTTGTCAAACACTTATGGCTACATAACCGACTATGTAGACCTCATCTCCTTATTTTTATTAGATATTACCTTGAGAGCAAGGAAAGAGAGAGTGCCTCATATTTTCATTGTCATGGTAGCCCTAGCTCTAGACCAATATTGGGAACAAATAATCCAGCAAAGGATTCTTATGGCACTTCTAGGTATAAGAACCAGCCTTGGATACGTAGCTTGAATGGCAAAATATATAATTAAGGGTTAAGAGCTTTCTCTTCTAGCCAGTAAAGGAGACAGGGCTGAGAGACTCAGAATATCTGAATTTTGTAACCCCTAGTGGATCTAGGCATTGGGAAGAATGATGGCAACATCACAAACACAGAGAGAGCCAGACGGTATATATCTGCTGAGGGAAGAATGCATCACCACATATGAAATGGTCTTGCCAAAAGTTTTCACCTAACTCTGATCAAGATTTCAAGGCTTCTCAGCCTCAGCACTACTGACATTTTGGGTTGATAATTCTTCGTGTTGGGGGCTGTCCTATATATCTAGGGTATTGAAAAGCACCTTTGCATCTACCCACTAGATGCCAGCAGAGCCCCCCAACAGCTGGGACAACCAAAAATGTCTCCAGACATTGTCAAATATTCCTTATGCAGCACTGACAATCCCCTCTGAGAATCTTTGCATCCATCTACCAATATGGAGGAAATACAGGGAATAGAAGAACAAGTTAAACACACCGTGGAGATGCGATCAACAAAATCCAAACTGTGGGAAATTCTATAGAATGAACAATTCTATTTCTTCAACACATGAATTACAAGTGGAAAAAAAACACAATGGTGGAGGAAATTTATAGACTGAAGAGTCTTAACTGTAATCTATAGATCTTATTTGGATCTTGATTCAAACAAAAACTATTAAAAATGATAGTGTGAGACTATTGGAAATTTGAACATTGGATATTTTGTGATATCAAGCAAACATTAGTAGCTTTTTTAGGTATAATAATGTCATTATTACTATTATATTAAAATTTGTTCTTGTATTTTAGAAATACATACTGAAATGCTAACAGGTAAAAAATGTAACATCTTGGATTTGTTTCAAAAACATGAAACGGAGTAAATGTGAAAAGGTATCAGGGAAATGAGATTGACCATAAATGGCTAATTATTGTAAGTAAGTGATACAAAAGTACAGGTTCATTGTACTATGATCTTCCTTTTTATATATTTTGAATTATTAAAAGAAAATGTTTTAAAAAACAATAAGAGGGCCTTTAACAGTAAGAACTGTCCTGGAAAATCTGCTGTAAGGGTGCCATGCCTTGGTTCCCAGCACTGTGTACACCTTGCTGATAGCAGGTGTTTGACAGATGGTAAAGCTTGGTTTACTAATGCAGGGACGTCTGTTAGACACTCACAAATGCTTTCCATAACCCATTCCAGGAGTGGACTTCCAAAAAGAAAAAAACCAGTGATGCACGTGAATGGACTGGATATACAAAATTCAGAATGCTATCAAATGAAACCAAAATGAAGATCAAACACTGTATTCTTGTGCTGCTATGTAAGACAGCCCCGTAAAAGACTTGGAAGGGGAGGCCAGAAGACTCTGTGGCCATCCTGAGGCATCCTGAGGCATCCTGAGAAGAAACAACCCTGAGGGGTTCTTCACTCCCTCTCTCTTAAGCCACACCTGCCCTTCATGGGAACGCTCCCATTGTACACCTGCAGCTCTGTCCTGCTTCACGAAACCCACAATTACTGCTCAGTTTCTCTCTTCTTTCCATGACTGGGAAGCTCCCTGAAGTTGGGAACTGTGTTGGTCCTGTTTACCTCCAGGGCTTAACACTGGGTAGGTGGTCAATGAACACTGCCGAATGAATGAATGAATGAATGAAGCCATGCTCAGGACTTCCATGCAGATGCAGCCAGAGGTGAAGCAAGCAATGTAGAGAGAGCCCAGAGGCATCATGTGTGTCCACAGAAAGGCTTCTGACTTTAGGAATAAAACTAATGTGGGTTCCTCAATGAAATTTTTAAATATTGAGCTGTTATTAATGGTTATTTCTTCAGAAGCATTATACTGTGCCTAGACAATTATATTTATTTTATATGTTGCTATCATTTATCCTTTAGTTTATTAATATCTTATAAAGCACTGTTAATGCATATTTTAATTGAAAATGTCTTAGAACAAAATATCCCTTAATGGAGGCCTTCTCTCCCTTACCGCCTAGGGAGATGAGCCTATCCACCGGCCATAATTTCAGGCACTGCCATACACTGGTGGCCTCTATCACATTTTAAGTATATACCAGGGAGGAGATGGCTGACTCCAACAATGCCTGAGCAAACCCAGTCTTTGAATTAAGCCTATAGCAGTCAACTTGCTGCCTCTAGCTTCTCCAGACGATACAGGGGTGGGGAATGTTCTGGGTTAGAAGTCCGAAGACCCGATACAGTTCTAGTTGGACCACTAAGCACCTGTTGACTTCAGGCTTTTCCAGGCAAGATAATCATTCCAACCTTTTCCAACTTTTAAAGTGTCATAATTCAGTTTGCCCCAGGCTTCATCGATGCCATACACGGGGTGGAAATTATAATGATGCAGGTTCAGCATCCATCCCACACTGTGAGGATGGTGGGCTTGTTTGTCATTTAGCCAATGTGTCATTTTTGGAGCTCCATTTTATGAACAAACTTAGCGACTCCACTTTCAAGGGGGTCTGGAGACCTGAGCTGCTGCGGCTGAGAAGGACTACACATGAAGCCAGCTCTCAGACTGTGTATCACCAAGGCAGGAAGTCTTTGAAACTGAGTGTGCATGATCAAGATGTAACCCTACTAGTTTTCCTGATGGAAATGACAAATAAAGCACAATGAATAAAGTTAGAGTTAGAAACTAAAACCGCAGTAACACTGGTATTCATGAGAAATGGCATTTGTGACGACCCCAGCACAGCTCTGTAAAAAGAGTGTGAATTGATAACAGAGAGCATCATGACACCTTTCTTGTCTTAGCACAGCCCTGGGAAAGCTGCATCACCCAATTATGTGCTTCATTCATTAGCACCAAATCACGAATGACACCATGAAAGAAATGACAAATTAGCAATTTCGCAGCACCAGTATAATACTATCATTTGTATCACAAAGTCAGCAAAATCCAGCCCCCAATAACTCAGTTCACCATTCTCACCTAAGACTGGCCATCAATACGGTTTTATGTGCCTTGTACTAATCACTAAAGTCAGATAATATGCAAGGTTAATGGTTGCAGACAGTCTGGGGAAATATCCAAGATCTGATAAGGGCACCCCCACATTATTGCAGTTCTCTGCGTCTATATCTCAACTAAGAATAAACGAAGGAAGGAAATCGATATTTAAGGCAGTCATAATACATCTCCCTGTGTAACATATAAATTGGCCCTTCATTTGGCCATTCACATCTCAGTTAATAAATAGTTCAGACACGGGCCACCATGATAGTGAAGGAGCATAACCATTGTACATCCGTCACCCATCTAGAGATTTATGCTGCTGCAGCACAACGGACCCTGGCCAAGGCTTTCCAATTACCTCACCTGTCTCTTCAAAGAAGCAGAAATGGCATGTACTGAGTTCTGATGAGGAGTTTAATATCTATATATATCAAGTCCTCAAAACTGGGAGCTGCACTTGCTTCTTTGAGCAAAGCACTTTTGTTGAACAGTAACTAGACAAAGCCCGGCTTGGGGCCTCTTTGTCCCAGTATTGACTGTTGGGGTGAACGCAGAGCCCTCACACACAGACTGCATTTCCTCTGGTGCACACTGGGTGACACTTGATAACATACCTATCAAGACCTAGAGAAACGTCTATGATTTTCAACGTTTAATTATGGTGTTAAATTTCCCCACAATCCTCAGAGGCTCCAGAAAAACTTCCCATCAACAATAAGCTGGTTCATTTTGTCACATCCATCTTGAGAAAGACAGTACCAGTTTATAAACACCCCTCCTTTGGTGCAATGCATACATGCAAAATCCTCCCTAAATGACAGATTCTAGACTTGGCAATGTGTTTTTCTTCAAATTTAAGTATGCATTTCTATGTCTCAAAATAATTACTACAATTTACTTTCCCAAACCAAAATAAAGCATGCTAGCAACATGTTTAATTTATAACTAAACTACTAAATGCAAATGTAGAATTGGCAGCTTGGCCATGGCAGCTTTTGGGGGAGTTTATCTCACTCGTGACAGTGAGAAAGACACTCTCCTAGGACCGTGAGTTTTGACAGTCCCTCCGACAAATGAAAAATCACCCAGCCCAGCTACCCTGCTGAGGCTTGTGCTCATTCTTCAGTGCATCCGCTCCAGCACTTGGAGCCACCCTATGCAAGCAAGATGCAGGCAGCTTATTTTCCTGTAGCCCAGAGTGATCACAGCTCTCTGTTGGAGAAAGTACACTGGAAGGCAGCCGTGGTCACTCCTCCCCTGTTTCATACAGCAGAGACTTTAGCAAAAGGCATCCTTTCATTGCCAAGTGTGAGAAGAGCAGAAGAGAAATTGAATCAGACGTCCCCAGGTCTGGCTCTCCTAACAGGAGTGAAATGACGCATGTTCAGCTGTTGTTCTCGCTCTTTCCATGGGCACTGGCTATGTGCCAGGCACTGTGCAAAGCCCAGCTCTCTGGCCATCCATCCTTTGAGGCATTCACGGCACCCTGGGAGATGGAACGGGTAGCACAGCCCAATGTAGAAGATCCACATTCTAGCAAATTCCCAAGGGACCGTAAGAAGGGGGAGGTTAATGCTGTTTGGCAGTGAGGGAAGGGAGAAGAGGCGACAGAAAGGTAAGAGGCCTGGCTTCCGCCAAGTGGAGCCGGCAGGAGGGTTACATCACAGACCTGCGGGACCTCATCCTAACAAACTCCACCCAAAACAGCTCCATGGGTGGAACCATTCTCGCATTTCAGTCAACGTATTTTTGTGGATTAAAGTACAATGAACAACTTTAAGATGACATTCCGGCAGGTGTGTTCACAAGTCTCTGTTATGCGGACTGGCCGTCCTCTCAAGATATGCAGTTCCATTTGCTTACTGTGCGTGTGTATAAGATTATTCAGCAGGCTGATGGCATACCTGGATATTAGGTAAGAGTGAAAATCCATCTGCTGCTCTGGTGCCTTTTGATGCATTAAAAGAGACCACTTACCCAGTGTATCCTCTAAAGAATAAGAGGAAGAAGAGGGAAATTGCATGTATACCTTTGTTATAGACTTGGATGCCCTTATTTATATGTCATTTGATAGGAATTACCCGTCAAACTTCTACTTGGGGAATTTGGGGGCACCCCTCATCATACGTACAAGATTACAAAACCTCCGATCTGCCTCAGGTACAGCTCACGGACTGCGCCCCAGCATTTAGTCCACTCATCTCTGGATAAAATGATTCCCAGCCCAGTCCCCAGACTTTCAAGCTTTCCTCTCCCTTACTCCACAATGCAGCGGTCTGGCTTAGGCCACCACAGTCATTGATTCCATTTAATCGTTGCCCACTCCAAAAAATTTTCCAATGGAACCGAACAGTAATTCCAACCTTACCAAGGAAGGCACCATGGCTACCTGCCTACAGGTGGCCCTCTGCAGCAGAAAGCAAGTCTCATGGAGCACTCTTCCTGAGATTAATAGTAAAAATGGCTCTCCTGTCCAGAGGATACACAGGCGCTCCTCAGGGGATCAGTCCTGTTGTCCCACTTTGCTCCTGTTTTCATCCTGCACTGCACAGCCTGGTGTGCCAGCTCTAATGCCATGCCAGGCCCCTCTCCAGGACGTGCTCCAGGTGAGGTGTAGCCTCCAGGCAGGTACGCGTGGTCTCCTTAGCTTTCCGCCTCCTTGCTCCTCTCACTGCTCACCTAGTGGAAGTCTCCATTGCCACCTGATGTCCCACAAAACCTTCTCTGGCTGCCAGCTGACATCAGCCACATATACTTCCAGGGGAGTGATTTTGTAGCTACTCCAGTAGTTTAGAAATTCCAGGACGAAACAGCAATTGCAGCCATGGGAAACCATGTTGTCTCTTCTCTTGACACTTAGTGAAAGGATACAGAGTTGTGCTTCTCCCCTCCCCACATGGCTTCTAAGAAAAACACACCAAGTGCTCCTGGGTTCTCAAAGCCAGACAGCCCATGGCAGAGCCCTCCTGGGTCAGCGCTGGGTGGGAAGGTGTGGGGTGCTCCAGGGTACAACTGAAGACAAGCAGGTATGGGATGGCAGAGCTCAGGGCAGACACCACCTCTGTGCCTAAGAAGAAAAACTCGGGAACTCCTAGCCCATCCTGGGCAGCAGTCAGCTGTCAACAGAAGCCTGGGGGTTCTGGTGGGTCTGTCTACGATCAGCCCTGTAAGAGACCTCAGCATGCCCAGCATTTCCACATCGAGGCATGCCCAGGGAATAATAATTCTTCAGCACATGGAATAGGGAAGGCACTGCCACAGGCCACAGCTAGGATCCTACCCCCCTACCCGCCCCACCCTGACCCCCACCCCAGTCCCCATGCTACACCCAGAGGAGCATAGTATTTCTGGCCTCTTATGATGCATTTGCCTCAGACCAGTTAAGAAACTAGATCAGTGGTTGTTAAGCTTCAGGAAGCATCAGAATCATCTAGAAAGCTTGTTCAAACACAGATCACTGAGCCCACCCCACCCTCCAGTTTCCGATTCAGTAGGTCTGCCCTGACGCTAGACAATTTGAGTTTCTAAGTAATTCCCAGATGCTACCTACACTGTTGGCCTGAGGACCCCACTTTGGTGACCAGCAACTCTAAGAAGTCTTCTGTGTCTCATAGTTAGAAAGACGGGACAGACTGGTAAAGGAACAGGAATCCACAACACAAGGGCAACAGCTAAAAGAGATGGAGAGGGTGGCTGTCTTCAAACACTTGAAGACCTGCAAATGAGAAAACAGGATCGAACATTTCTCAGGTAAGGCCAAGACCCACCACCCACCAGTGGGGACTACAGGAGATGGAGTCCTACTTCACCTAAAGAATCATTTACTTATAGATTCAGCTGCTGAGAGAAGCTCTGGGCTCTCTCAGAACATTCGCACTGGAAATGTTCAACCAATCATTTGCAAAAAGGATGAAAATTTTAAGCAAAGAGCTCAGAATGGGGAGGGGGCCATTAGAGCAGACATCTTGGAAGATCTTTCCACCCCTGAGAGTCCCTGAGTTTACAATCCCCAGACCCGCCCCTGATGTGTGTCGAGAGGTAAAGCTCCTTGGTAAATCTCAAGTAATGGTCAACTCCCAGCTCCTAAGAGGCTCCATCCCGAGTGCACATGGGAAAGAGCTAAACAGGAACAGGTGGTCCTTCCACACCCAGCCCCCTCCCTGAAACTGGTCCTGCTTTTAAATGCTTGACATTTGAGTTTTGAAATAATAGAATCAGAAGCAGTTATGAATCACCCCCACTATGGAAAGATGTTAGTGGTATTAACTCTAATCTATCTTTAATTGGTGTCATTCCCAAGGAAGAAAGATTTTTTCAGAGTAACTCAGCAATAAGAAAGCTTTCAAGAAACATCCAAAATTTTCATTCCTCAATTCCTTTCAGGTCTAATTTGTGTTAATTCAATTAAGGGCGTGTAATTTGGCTGTCACAAAAATTAAGTATAATGAAAAATGTACATGAATGCAAAGTTTGAAGAGTTAGGCACATAGAATCCAAGAAGTTCAAAAAAAGTTTTATTTCTTCCTATAGCAAGAACACACAGGAAGGAAGGAAGGAAGGAAGGAAGGAAGGAAGGAAGGAAGGAAGGAAGGAAGGAAGGAAGGAAGGAAGGAAGGAAGGAAGGAAGGAAAGAAAGGAGGGGGGAGGAACAAACTACATATATGTAACCTTTCTTTTAAATTTTTTACTATACAAAAAGTTTCAAAATAAGCTATGTTACAAAATTTAAAAAGGCAAATATGCAGTCAGAATTTGTTGTCTCTAATTTCTGAATTTAATACATTTTTAAATTTGTATCCTGTATATACAAAAGCTATATACCTGCCACCACATCCTGGGCCTCAACCAGTATTCTAACATCTAATAACCATCATTTTACTAAAGACTGGACTATGTTTAAAAAAAAAAAAAAAAAGTGGGTCTGTTCATGCCTGGGTAATGCTGTCACTGAACAAATCTCATGCAGGACCAAAACACGAACTGTCCAAATGCTATCCTCCTGCTCTGGCACATACACCTCAAAAAAATTCAGTGCTATCAGAGCAGGACCAGTGATCTAGGACAGTCCTTTGAGATGCTGCCTTTACAAGTAAAACCATCATCCATAAATGCAAGGCATTCACTGCGTTCCCCAGCTGGTCCTGTCACCCTCCCAACAAGACCATGTTAGGGGCGCTAGTGCCCACAGTCAGGCCCAGCAGAGTAGGGTAGAGGCATGGTGTGGGGAGAGGAGCCAGGCTGTAATAAAATAAAAATACAAATCCCTCAGAGAGTTCCTGTGAAAGCATCATTATTGTCTCATGATTTGATTCCACTTGTTCATCTCAGTATCCCCAACACCAAAGATGGTGCTTTTCACATAGTAGGTACTTCATAGGTTTGAACTGCTAAATGGGTTGTTCACTAAATTTTACAGGAGTTCCCTGATAGCTGTTAATTCTGTACCTCGCCGATTAAAAAAAATACTTAGTCTTATAGAACTTGAGCTGCAGGTCCAAGGACAGGCCAAAAGTAATCACAGAGACAGGGTTCAAATACAGTTGTGACCCCAGAGCTGGTGCTAGTGGCTGATGATGCAACAGGAAGAGATCTGAGCAGAACTGGGCCTTGTGCTGAGACAGAAGGATGCGTAGAGATTTAGAGGGATGGAGACAGGCCAGGAGGGAGAAGGAAGGCCCCTGTGGGGGGTACTACATGATGCAGTTAGTGAGGAAGCCAGGCTACCAAGCTACATGCTCACATGACCCAGAGTGCAGAGAGCCAGCTTCTGGAAGCTGCCACTGGCCAGGGTCGACTGAACCAGAACACGGGTTTGGACAAGGTTCCCTCTGAATGGGGGACCATCGCAGGTGGCTGAGCGAGGAGACACAAGAGGGAACCATGCTCCCAGCGACCACACAGAAGCAAGCAGACCCAGAATGCCATGAAACAGTTCTCCCAAAAAGTACTAAGAACTCAGATGAGGTAGGTCAAATTCAGGACTTTTTTTTTTATTAAGAAAACTTGGTGGCAGATCAAATAAAATTAGTAAGCAGTTTGCGATTCAATGCCTATGTTCTCTTGTACTTCTTATTCTATAAAAATTGAGTCACCTGAGTGTCCTTGGTAGCCTGGCCCAACCTTGAAGAGGCCACCCCAGAGGAAAGTCTGGGAGTGGCCAAACCTCTTCTCGCCCTTTCTATTCCCTCTGTGTGCCCCCAGGTACTTACCCACATTTATCAGAGATCTTCCTCTGGGTATCCACCTTCTGGGGAGAATTATAAGCCCCTCAAGAAAGAGTAAATACCTCCTTCTCCACATCCTCCTAAGCCCCTCCCTACCCCACCCCCACACACGAGTATGTGTTAACAGACTGGGTTGTCTTCATTGTTGGACTTGATTTACCTCTCCGTCATCCTTAACCCACCTCCTCAGGCCCAGCCACTCTCTCCAGGTAGCTGGACAGACCCATTTGAAAGCTCATCGGGGCTACTTCACGGCATGGCTCTTAAGAATGCACCTCTTCCCCATTTATCTCTCAGGCATATGGCATAGAAAGGATGAAAATTAAATTCAAAAAGCCATTTTCCTATGATACTGCATTTACTAATTTCAACACAAAGCTGCCGAGAAATGCAGAAGTTAAGCATTTCATACTCATTATCTCATTCACATTTCAGGTAGCGCCTATTAAGCCATCACTTTAAATAGTTTAACTTGTAATAAATATCGTGAGCAATGAAGATGAGTTCATGTTTCTGTGAAAGCCTGCTTCACTCCCTAACACCATTGTTCCCTGATGCTTCAAGTCATGGCATTATTATGGATTTGTTTAGATTCTGAAAATTCCTTTGTTGGAATGACCATGGGGCCTGAGGAGAAGCTGATATCGAAATGAATACCCAACCTGTTAAAAATGTAAACTTTGAAATCAGATTATTCGGATACAAGTATTTATTACACAAGAATAATTATTATTGTTTCTTTTTGTAAATGATAAATTCTCAAAGTTAATTTAAATTATAATTTGACTTACAAAAGGAAATAAACTTTAACACAATCACGTTGCAAATAAGTACACCCAAGAACATTGTAGGTCCTCAAAAGTAGGTCATGAGAATTCAGAAACACAATGGTAGGAAAGTGACTGTACACAGTGGGTGCCATCTCGGTCTGTGTGGCCTTCAGGCCACAGTTACCCCCACAGGTAACCAACACGCCACGGCGAGGAAGCTCCTGCACTCCCTGGTTAGCTGGCTTTGTATTCTGGAGGTGGAGGCCTATGAACACTCCTCCCTGTTTCCCCACTGGGTTCCAAAACAGAAAAGAAACACTGAGTGGCAATCTGTATGGTCTGTTGCTCTCAAATTGGGAGCCATGGAAAGTTAGGGTTTGTCCCTAAGAATTAAATTAATAAGCTTACCTATCATTTATCAGCTGAACATGTAAATAGCCGGCAGCATGATATAAAGGCAGGTGGTAATTTGATAAGATAATAGCTCAGGAAAAATTATCCCATTAGCCCTGTTGGACTCATCTCGCAAACAGCCCCATTCAGTCCACAGGCTGTGACTAAATCTTCAGTTCAGCCAGGACACAGCCTGGTGAGCTGTAAGGCCCCAAAGGAAGGGGTGGACTCGCACCCATAAGAAAAAGGCCACCTGCCTCTCAGGCCAGTAAACAGCACAGGCCAGCCAGAATGGAGCAGAACATAACAACAGCAATAATAAGACATAATAAGGAAAAGCAATGCTTTTGGAAGCTGTGTGCTCAGATCTCAGATTTGTTCATGAGCAAAGGGGCCCTGAGTTGGGAGAGCCTTCTACCTGAGCTGCTGGAGAAAAAGAAGAAACAATTAATTACAGTGTTGTCAAGCCCTGTGCAGCCATGTCCACAAAGCAGGTGTTGTACATAAGGTGCACTCACTCAGCAATTATTTAACAGGTACCTTCTAAGTTCCAGGCACTAACTCTTGGGCACTGAGGTGGGGAGGCAGCTACATGCCTGTCTTTGATCACCACTCCTTCTGGTCTCTTGTCTGAATAGAACAGAGTGTCTCCCCAACAGTTTGCTCTCCCAGACCTGGGCAGTAGCAATGAGCAAGGTCTCTGGTCTCAGGAGCGTGGCCTGATAGCCCCCAGGTCGTTAGGGAAGGCAGGCCATTCCAAGCACATCCGCCTTCCCGGAGGGTGGACACAGGGGGTCCCAGAGCCACAATGAGACAGAGTCCCAGCTCATCCAAGAGGCCCCGGGGCTCCTTCCTGAGGCCTCTGTTCCTTCCTGCTTTTTCAATTTGATATCAGGCCATCTCTGACCAATGGACCCCCATAACACACTGTATCTTCTTCATCATCTCTTGTGAGTCTTTTCCACTTCCACCTCCAGATTTGGGGGCAGAGGAAATCCCTTTCCTCTTTAAACCTTTCTAGCTTTATCACTTTCTCAAATTAAATCCTGAACTAGAATAGGAGCGAGGTTTAATGCTTCTTTGTGGCCACCACAGTGCCTCCTGCAGAAATGTTCCCTAGATATGTGTCACCTGGTCAATACACAAGTCATGTCTATGGACCTCGGGGTGGGATAGAGAAGGACAGCTGTCTGTCCATTAACGTAACTTAGAAGTAAGGAAGGAGAGAATTATTTAATTATCCTGGGTCTCTATTGAATCAAGACCCCTCATGAAGTCATTGGAGCCACTAGGAGTTTGGCGGAGCCACTAAGTTTGGCTAAGATTTGGACTTTAGAGCTGTGTCCAGTATAGCAGCCGCCAGCGCCACATGGTTGAGGAGCACATGCAGTATGGCCAATCCAAACAGAGGTGTGTGGTACATATAATATGCCAGACTTCAAAGACTTAGTGTGGGGGGAAAAAAAACATAACATATGTCATCAATAACTTTCTCATCAGTGACATGTTGCACTCAAGTGACCCAGGTCTATAGGGAACTGTTGGCACTCTTCAAGTTGAACTCCTACTGTGTGCTAGACGTTTTGCATCTGAACGTGGAAATTTTTCTCAAGAGAGAAAGAACTTCTCAGACTACAAAAAGCATAGCTGCCAAGCCAACCCCCTTCATTTCTCTGACTGACCTACCCCATGTGGTATCAGAGCAGCCATGGGCTTTAGGGGGATCTGCTATGGATGTAAATGTGTTCCCCCTAAATTTGTATGTTGAAGCCCTAACCCCCAATGTGATGGTATTTTGACATGGGGCCTTTAGGAGGCGATGAGGTTTAGATGAGTGTGGGGTCCCTATGATGGGGTTATTGCCCTTATAAGAAGAGACGTCAATGAGCTTGCTCTCTCTCCACTGTGTAGAGACACAGCAAGAAGGTGGCCATCTGCGAGCCCTCACCAGAATCCCACCATGCCACACCATGACCTTGAACTTCCAGAATACAAAGCTGTAAGAAATAAATTTCTGTTGCTTAAGCCACCCAATGTGTGCTATTTTGTCATGGCAGCCAGAGCTGGCTGAGACAAGATCCAACTAAAGGACAATTGATTTGGGGCTATGCTTTATTTGAGTTTGTGGGATGTATTTATGAGATTCATATCACTTCTGTGATGTGGCTCACAGGAATAACCCTACCACCATCCCTCATTCTGCATCAAATGACATCTTCTTTCCTTAAAGAGAATAAAGGGTTCAGGCCCTCTCACACCTGGAACTGCCATTATTTCCATGGTACATACGAGACAATGAGAACTCAAGAATCAGTCAGATTCTGTCTTGCAATCTCCTAATGCTGATCCATTACTAATTAATTACTAATATTTATTGTGCAATTATGAGGTGCACCTCTTGACATTTTTCTTGTAGTATCTTATTTAATTCTCCTACAACACTGTAAGGTAATATTATCTCCTTTTTACCAATGAGGAAACCAGTGAGTCTGTGACAAGTTATGAAATATGCCCGATGTCACTCATATGGATGGCTCTTAGTTCCCGTGGCTCCCCATGGACAACCAGGTCCTTCTTCTAGCAGCAGTACTGCCACCGTCCAAGCTGAATGAGGAGTCACCATTGTGATCTCACAGCAAACAAATGTGCTCCGAGCCAAGGTGTTACAATAAACACATAAGATAATAAAGAGGTCTGAGAATTTGAAATATTTAAAATTTTCTATGATAACATTTGATTGACCCTCAACAAAATAATAAAAGTATATGTCATGAGGTTTTAGAAAGGATATTTTAAGTCTTTAGAAAAAGAAGTCTAGTTTATATTAAACACTTTGTAATACCTCAATTTTCACACATCTAAACAAAAAGAAAAATATAAACTCCTTCTGCACATAAGCATCAAATCATGCTGATGTGAGCATGGAAAGCCAAGGTGTGAAACATGCAAAGACTTAATTATGACACCAGGAAACTTGCCTCCCAGGGCGAGGTCACTTGGAAAGTCTCTTTAGTCTTTATTACTTTAGGCTGGCATAAAACAGCTACACTGGACAATGTTAGTAAAACAGAATTCATTGCTTCTCATTCCCAACTACCCATTCTAATCGGTTTTTAGGTCTATGCCTGAAACCCTATGCCGACAAAGGTTTAAAAGCAACCTGAGAGCATTGCTCCTAACAATCACCTTTTCTATTTCCAGATGCCATTTGGGTATGCAGCCAAATAATCCTAGATTAGCGTGACCTCATGTTTTAATAGCCTGCATCATATTTACCCTGGTTTCTCCCGGGGCTTTCAGTGCCAGCAGTGTCCCCTGTGGGTATTTGCTCAGCTGCGGA
>NW_006434373.1:2027878-2029140 GCF_000325575.1 Pteropus alecto
CTGTATTTATAGACTCCCATTGCCCAGACCCATCTACAGAAGCAGTACTCCTCACTGTGACATGTGGTGACCTGTGTGTGTGAAGCCAGCTCCCTGTCCCCCAGAGTGGAGCTCACACATTCCCTCCCTGAGTGCAACCCCAGAAGGCTCTTCCACAACCACCTTCTGTGGGCTCAGTTGGAAAAGAAACATGTGGCTTATCTCCCAGTCGGTTCCATTCTGACCCAAAGGTTTGCAGAGGTTTCTCCCTCATGGTTGAGTCCCAAAAATAATGTTGTATAAGGACAGGGAGTAGGGAGCCAGAGAAAGTGGGTATAATGCAGGATTAGAATGGAGGTGGCATATGCACATAGGTGGTGCAGACAATTGATGGCAGATGGACAATGAAATGTATCCTCCATATTTTTTTCACTTTTGATATTAAGCATTGTCTCCACTCACATGCCATTATATTGTTTTGCTCATATTCCATAAAAGTGATGGGTCGAAAAACCCTATCTTTTCCAAAACATAAGTAAATCCCTTCATTCACTAATGGTTTTCCCTTTTCAGCAAGCAAAACTAAGTCCTTCCATGGAGAGCATTTCTGGGGTGCACACTCTGCTCATATCATTTCTAAGTTTTGGAAGGCGTGGGTCGAGGTAGTTGTGGGGGAAGCAGTAAGGAGAATTAACCTTTGCATGAGCTCTGGGGATTTCTAAGCATCTTCACGATGTTGACCATTTAACTCACAGGAGCCCTGTGATGGCTGGGAAGTGCCCTGGAGTCCTCCCCTCAAAGCTTAGGAACACGGAACCAAGTAAGTGTTAAGAGGTCCCTCTAGCAGCCTCGGGCACATTGTCCAATCTCCCTGAGCCTCACTACCTCACATGAAAATAAGGAAAGTTGGACTAGAATATCTCATTCTAACCCTCATTTCTGTTAACCGCTATTTCATAGTTCACATTGCTACCATGCTTGTCTTCATCCTGAGCAATTTCTTCAACCATTAGCAAATTTTCTCCTTGGCTAGATTCAATGACCTCTTTAAGCCATTCATTTATGTTTTAATTTTAAAGACTATGTTTTTCATTTCTAGAAGTTCAGTTTGGTTCTTCTTCAAATGCTTCTGTTTTTATGGTTCCTTATTATTTAGCTGCATTTCCTTTTCTTCTTCTTAAGTGCTTATAGTCTTATTTTATCACCTCTCTTGGTTCTATTATGTGAGGATCCTGTGGCCTCTTATTCTTGGTGAGTTGGTTCCTCTTACTTAGGTTTTGTAA
>NW_006434373.1:2029168-2036993 GCF_000325575.1 Pteropus alecto
TAATCCACAATGTAGAGAAGTTCAGGGTTGGCACATACAGTGCCTCAGAGATGGATACCACCCGTCCAGGATGACTTTGTTGATTTCTCAGCCTGGGAGTTCTCAAGTTATAACTGGCAGCATAGATTCAAACCAGTGTAGGAGGAAAACCAGGGCTATGATTCTCCTATCACTCTCTCCACCAAAGGTCCAGTTTTGTTCCCATCTAATACCAGTGGTGGTGGTAGTGATGGTGGGTATTTCTAGAATACCCTTTTACCAAGAATGGAGCTCTTGGCGAGCATCCTGGCTTCAGATATGTAGGAAAAGTAACATCACATTCAATATTCCATTTCACACAGGCGAATCACCTGTTTAGTTTAGAGGAATTAAAATACAGGTCTGTGGGTTGCTGGGTCCATGAGTACAGCAATGTCAGTCCTGTCCCACCCACATGACCTTCCAGGGCTGCCAATGTAGCCACTTATTCATGGACCACTCTGATCTCCAGTTTCATCTTTGTGTCTGAGCTCTTGAGAATTTCTGTTACTTTCTTTTGAATTTCACTATGCATTTTAAATGTCTTATATTTTATGCACCATTTCTATGTGTCTTGTTAGGGGATCGTTTTCAGGCTATCCAATCCATTACATAGTCAGATGCAGAGGTTCTCAAATACAAGGTCTCTATCCTTTTAGGTTCTCCAGTCTATGGTTCTATGAGTTTCTTTTTAACAGCTTTATTAAGATATAGTTCACATATACTATAATTTACCCATTTAAATTGTACAATTCAATGGTTGTTAATATAGTCACAAATAAATATGTGTAACCATTGCCACAATCAATTTTAGAATGTTTTCATCATCATACCCTTTAGCTATCACCTTCTCTCCCTTGTCTGCTCCTCTTCTCCAAGCCCTAAGCAATCATTAATCTATTTCCTGTCTCTATAAATTTTCCTATTCTAGAAATTTCATTAAATAGAATCATATATGGGGTTTTTCATGGCTGGCTTCTTTCACTTAGCAGAATCTTTTCATGGTTCATCCATACTGTATCATTTATTGGGCTTCATTCCTTTTTCTAGCCAAATAATATTCAGTTGCATGGACAGACCACATTTGTTTATCCATTCATCAGTTGAACACTTGGGTTGTTCTCACTTTTTGGCAATGATGAATAATGCTGTTGTAAACATTCACATACAAGTTTTCTCATGAACATACACTATCATTTCTCTTGGGTATATACCTAGGAAGATTGGGAATTGATGGGTCATATGCTATTAATAATGCTAATCATTTGAGGAACTGCCAGACTGGTTCTGTGCATTTTTAATATACTTCCATTTACTTCTTATGAAAAACAAAAAAAAAAACTATACGTGGAATTTGTTTAATTTTCTCATCGTAAATCATTATCACCACATTTTTAAAAGGCTGGCAAATATACCGTTATTTTTAAAAACAGTATTATGCATATAGAAAAAGTCTTAAAATATGGCCCACAAAAGTGGCTATCACTAGGAAGAAGGAATTTTTATTTTTGTGGTTTTTCCTCATGTACAAATCTGAATTTTCAATAATGAAAATAAATAATATTTGTCATAAAATAAATTAAGAATAGGGAAGACAGTTTTTCAGCAAACAACAAAAAGTGGTTTTGTTGTCTTTTGTTTTTTAGCATAATCTAAAATAAACTTTTCCATAAAACAGTTGGAACATTGGCACAGGACATCTTTTTTTAGAAATGTAAGTGGTGGCCTTGGCTTGTTAGGCCTCGTAAGCAGTAAAAAAGAATCCAGAGTCACTCACTATTTCAAAGGCAAAGTGACAAAATATAGTGTTGTGTCTGTGGGTCCATTGGCATCGACTCCTTTGCCTCCCTCCCAGTCTTCTCCACCCTATGCAGAGTGATTCTGACAGGGTCCTGGTAAGGACTCCATGTGGTCTCTACGGTTGTATTAACATGTATTAACACCTAAGGCAAAACCGCTGCCTCTCTCCGTCAGCACCAAGTCCTGCAGTTAAAGGCCCAGGCTCCCAGCAGTGAAGACTCTGAATGCTGGCAGAAAGGCCATCACCAGAGTTAGGAGCCATCCTCACCAAATCTCTCCCCTTCAGCCCCGAACACTGTGGATTCCTGCACAAGCAGGTGGGCCAGCCAAAGACCTGCAATTCAGTCAGGGAAGCTTGTAATAACAGGCCTATCCAGAGGACTGGGGACCAGATCTGCAGTATATAAACATAGAACTCCGGCCTTCTCCAGGCACCATCCAAGTATCAACTACTAGAGGTCCCCACTGCCTTCACATGCATCAACCTGCCCAACAGCACATTTATTTTAAGAGGGATTTTACTGACATCTGGTGGCAATCCGAGAAAACTGATTTTTTAGAAAAATTCAGTACAAAATTTGAACCTGCCTACTTTACGGATTAAGACTCTAGAATAAAAAAGAAGTTAAAAAAAAAAAAGGTGCTGGATTCTCAATCACTTTCACCTGGACATTGAATCCTAGTAGCATCAAGGCTTCATTTTGCCAAAAGGAGCTAAGAATGTGGAATGAAGCCAAAACCTGTCATTCTCCAGCCACGATGTCCCAGGGTCAAGACAGAAAAGTTAGGATTCGGAGTTTGGTTTTGAACATGCTCACAATGTACAAACAATCTAGTAGTTGGATCATTTCAATCATTAACAAGGGAAGCCTTTGGAAGACCCCACAGCCCAAGATTTCAATTCCCAGAGTCGTATTCAGAGTTCACCGGGCTTTCTCAACTGCTCTTCTGACCAAGGAAGGTCTCCTGACCGCTCTGGAGCGGCCAGTGTTCCCCTGCAGGATTATGTCTCTACAGCCACACTACAAAGTCACAGGCAACAAACATCAGTGACCTGGCAGCACAAGTGTGAGCAATGCAGCCATGTAAACAGGGCGTTAAGAAACCCCACAACAGATGCCTAATCCTGCTCTCTTCCTGTTCACACAAGGGCGAGGTGCAAATATTCATGTAACTGTCAGTAATTTTCATGGACCAGTCACTTCTCAATGATATAATTGAAAAAAGAGATGGGCCTCAGTACCAAGTGTAACATCACACTGACCAATGAGAATCTCCCCTAATAAATCAAGACTAGTTCTTGGTTGAACAAAAGGATAAACAGTGAGATTTTCAGTTCAAGGTGCAAAATTTACATTTTAATGAACAAATGTAACAATATCAACAGTATACAGTATGGACACAGCTATTCACACATACATTCACACACATTTAGACACAGACTTGCAAAGGAAATGCATCAGGTATTACCGGTCGCGTTTGGCAAGTATCATAGATGGTTAATCTCATCTTTCTACATTCATATTTTTTTTAAATGTCTGCAATGATGATATGTAATTTCTATCAGATTAAAACCAGAAACCACAACCTGTATAGATAGGTTTTAACATGTTCCCGTGTTGCAGGGATGGCCCTCACTGGCCTCTCTCCTACAAGCAGTGCCCCCCTTTTTGCAATAAACAGAATGAAATGCACATTTCATCACATCCCTTTCTTGCCTGACTACAGCGGGTTCCACATTGAGAACTCTTCTTTGGCTTCCTAAACCTAGAGTGCCCCGAAAGTCCCCGCTGCCATTGCCCTGCCTACCCCAACAGTGCCCCTCTCCTTGGCTCCGCCCAAGGGCCCTCTTCCCATCCTCCAGACTGGGATCCCAGCAGGCTAGCTGGCCTCTGTCTGTGCAGTGACAGCCCACAGGGCCTCCTTCCACAGTCACAGCACCAGAGGGGACGATAGACAAGGACTTTCTGAGTGCACACAGAAACGAACAAACACCACACAAGAGGCTCCAGGCCACAAATGGGCATTTGCATTGTCAGAGGTGTGAAAGGAGCTTCCAGGCCAGATTGCCCCTCGAGGAATGTGCCAACCCACTCCCCACCCTTCCGGTCACAATGCCTTCACTCCTCCTGGTCCCCAGGTCCATCATCACCCTGGTCCTCAGCCAGCCAGGTGTCCTTCCCTGCACCTAAGCTCACCCCTCACTCTGGGCCTTCATCCATCCACCATTCTCCCCATCAGGAGGCGCTGGGCCCACCTTTCAGGAACTCTCACTCTACCAGGGAAATTCCCCGGAGAATAAATCCATGGCCACAGAACCTCCTGGTGACCCTCGGACCGGCAGTGTGCATCTGAGGTCCACAGGGACCACACGTGTTTAACACTAGGAATCCACATACTGACCACCCTAGGAACAGCCCCTTCCATTTCCCACAGGGCGTCAGGAACTGGGCAGATAGACAAACCATCTGCCCAAACTCTTTGAAAAGTATAGCAGTTGGAACAAATACAATGATTTTATTTCTCCACAACTGAAAAATAATGTATCACACTGACCTGCATTTGTTCTTATAGCAGAAAACTTAATTTTGCCAATTAAAGATCACGTGGTCCTTCCCAGACTTCAGCAGTCACTGGAGCGTACTGCCCTCTCCAGGAGGTTATCTGGGTCTGGGATCTTCATGTCCTTCCATGTTGCCCAAAACAAGGCCTGAGCTGGACTGGGCCCACCGCAGCTTCCCTCCCGACTGCCATTCCCCACTACTTCCAACCCAGAGCCTCTCCTAAGGCTTCTGCTGCTACCATTCCCACCTAATGAAGAGTGAAACTGAGGCTCAGAAAAGGCTAAGTGACCCACCGAAAATGACAAATCTGGGGTGAGAACAAGATAGTTCTCTCCTGGTCAGGCATACCTGTCCTATCCAGGTGTGGGTTAGGAGTCAGGACGGGCCTGGAAAGACGCACCCAGGTTCCCAGACCCTTCAAGAAGTGAGACTCAGAAAACAGTTCTGCTTCCAATGAGCTGCGTGACTCTTCACCTCTCTGAGCTTGTTTTCTCATCTATAAATAGCAGCACTGGAGCAGGTGATGTTCGGGTTCTTTACAGACCAAAACTGGGATTCTGTCTTCTCCTAGCTAAATAAACTGTAAAACATTCTATATATCTTCAGACATTAAAGCAGGAGGGATCACACCAGCATAAAATGGAAGGATGGGATTTGAACCCAAGCAGTCTGATTGTAAGGTCCTCGGGGAAGATGAGCTTTCTAGCAACATGTCAACTTAAGAAGCTGGGAATCCCACCAGGCACTCTGAGCAGACAGCAACTTCAGCTGGTATTTCCGTACATCTAACCACCAGAAACGTGACCAACGCTTGCTGCCTGTTTCCCGGGGTCTCGCAAGGTGGAAGGGAGTGACTAATGGACTAAACTAACAGGGGAGAATCAAGGCCTTCGCCAGTCTCCTTTCCCCCTTGGAAGCTCATCCTGAGAGACATGATCTGCAATAGCACCCAAATGCACCATTTAATTTCCAGAAGAGGGAAAAATGTAAAGCCTCTCATCAAAATGCAAAATATATATACATGCACACACGCAGGACAATAGAAGGCACTTGAGCGAGCCCATTAGAAGGCATTAATGCATTTCTGGAATGATTGAGGTTGCTCAGCCTTTAGCCTCACGCCTCACAGCCCGCACAGGGCAGCGTATTGTTTAATTAAGTGATTAAGTGTTTTACACATGAATACATCTATTGAGCAGCGACACCACCATCTTCGTACATGGAGAACACATTAAGCGTGGGGAAGATAAAGGACTCAGGCAGCCTAATTGAGAACAATTGGGTTCATCTGAAATGGAACATCCATACAAAAGTTTGTCCGCAGCAGCAAGACCAGAAAGCAACTCGGCACTGTCTTTGGCTGGCACCTGCCTCTCAGAACCTGGTCCAGGAGGAAGTGTGGGTCCTGGGAAACAGCTCCACCCTCCACCTTGCAGGGCTCTGGGGTCTGGGTGTGCCTGGCCAATAGGTGGCGCCAGAGGCTGCTCCTGTGGCCTGGAACCAGCCCCTACGCCAAGGACCAGCTGGGGAACAGCCACTCAGCTGCACATCAGCTGTGGTGGAAAGGAACCAGAGGGCCCAGAGCCTGGGCTTTCCTTCCCATTCATCCCACCTTGCCTCTCTCAGGTCATGGACAGCGCCCACTGAACGCCACCGGAGCCCACTGCCCACAACCATCACCATTCCTGCCCACCCTCCTTCAACGCAGCCAGCCTGACTCAGTATCCACAGTGTGCTGGAAAGCATTCTTCACTTCTGCATACAAATGTGTGCATGTGCAGAAACCCATCTGCACACAGGTGCACACACACTACACATGCACACACACACATCATACATGTATGCATCACACATGCACACACATACACACACCATGCATATGCACCACATGAACAACACTCACATAGGACACACACACACACATGCCAAGCAGAACTCGGGCAGTGTGAATATGCAGGCCCAAGCCCTAGTGCCCTCCTGTCTCCCTCTCTCTTCCAGTGGATCCCCACTTTCGTTCTCTGCCTCACTCCTAACCTTGCTCACCTGGCTCTCCTCACACATCCCTTGGGTCACTAAGGTCCTGAACTGAAGCCAAGGGTCCCTCCCCTTCTCATCTTGGCTCCCGAAAGATCCTGCTCCACCCGCTCACTGACCATCCCTGGTGCTCCTCAGAGTCCACCCCAGGCCCTCTCCTCCTTTCTCTGTGTTTCTTTCCAGCTAAAGCCCCTTTACTCCCACAGCTGCATGTGTATTAGATGCCACGACTCTCCAGTGTCCATCTCCAGTGCAGATGCTTGTCCCTGACTCAAGAATCTTATCCAATCATTACTGACATTGCTGCACCCAGCACCTCGGCCCCAGCCTGCTGACCACTCCTTCTGGGCCCTCTCCTTCCCCAACCTTCCCCAGTTCTGTGCGTGTACCAGTATCTGCCCAGTGCTCCAGAGCAGAGTCACCCTGGAATCCCCTCCCAGTCACCTCTGCTCCCTGCATCTCGAACCTGCCTTACTTCATTCTACCCCCAGCTGTACCGTTCATCACTAGTCCCAGCTGTACCATTCATCACCTCCTGACAGGTATCCCATGTTTACTCTCAACTCCCTTAGGTCCTACCACCAAACCATTACCCGTACTGTGGTCTAAGCCATGCTCACAGCACAGAAACCAAATCATGTCACACACATTTACATGCGCATGTGCACATGTGCACATATCACACGCATACCACATACTCACACACCCATGTGCATGCACACATGCATGCACACCACACAGACGCATACACTCATACACATGCCACAGTCACATGCATATGCGCAGGCATGCACATGCCACATATACACATAAACACACACACGTATACCACACTCATACACATGCACACCACATACTTATAAACAGCACACACATCACACGGGCATATAGTCATTCACACACATGAACCTCCCAAGCTTCACACACTCACACCACATACACACCATTCACACACTTATTTACACATCACACGTACCACACGTACACATTCACACCATGCACTTACACATGTATGCCACTCACACACCACACACACTTACCCACCACACACTCTCACATTCATACACCTAGTCACACATGCTCACATATCATACATTCACACACCAACATACGTCCACACACACAACACGATCACACTCATCACATTTGTACTCACACTCACCCACCACACATTCATACTCCACTCATCAGCTGCTCCTAGAATCAAATCCAGACCCCTCACATGGTCCACGAGACACCGATTTCAGTGTCATTCCAGCCTCCCACCATGCCCATCCCCCACCCTTTCACCCCATCCACCCTGGGGTTCCTCCCATGACATTCTGTCCTCCCCCAAAGCCTCTGTGCATGTCATAGCCTTTGCCTTCGAACACTTGCTTTATGCTCACACCCAACCTGACCTCCCTCCT
>NW_006434373.1:2037152-2055257 GCF_000325575.1 Pteropus alecto
GCATCACACCTGCACCCACATACACACACCATGCATATGCACCACATGAACACAACACTCACATAGGACACACTCACACACATGCCAAGCAGAACTCGGCCAGTGTGAATGCAGGCCCAAGCCCTAGTGCCCTCCTGTCTCCCTCTCTCTTCCAGTGGATCCCCACTTTCGTTCTCTGCCTCACTCCTAACCTTGCTCACCTGGCTCTCCTCACACATCCCTTGGGTCACTAAGGTCCTGAACTGAAGCCAAGGGTCCCTCCCCTTCTCATCTTGGCTCCCGAAAGATCCTGCTCCACCCGCTCACTGACCATCCCTGGTGCTCCTCAGAGTCCACCCCAGGCCCTCTCCTCCTTTCTCTGTGTTTCTTTCCAGCTAAAGCCCCTTTTCTCCCACAGCTGCATGTGTATTAGATGCCATGACTCTCCAGTGTCCATCTCCAGTGCAGATGCTCGTCCCTGACTCAAGATACTTATCCAATCATTACTGACATTGCTGCACCCAGCACCTCGGCCCCAGCCTGCTGACCACTCCTTCTGGGCCCTCTCCTTCCCCAACCTTCCCCAGTTCTGTGCGTGTACCAGTATCTGCCCAGTGCTCCAGAGCAGAGTCACCCTGGAATCCCCTCCCAGTCACCTCTGCTCCCTGCATCTCGAACCTGCCTTACTTCATTCTACCCCCAGCTGTACCGTTCATCACTAGTCCCAGCTGTACCATTCATCACCTCCTGACAGGTATCCCATATTTACTCTCAACCCCCTTAGGTCCTACCACCGAACCATTACCCGTACTGTGGTCTAAGCCATGCTTACAGCACAGAAACCAAATCATGTCACACACACTCACATGTGCATGTGCACATGTGCACACATCACACGCATACCACATACTCACACACCCATGTGCATGCACACATGCATGCACACCACACAGACGCATACACTCATACACATGCCACAGTCACATGCATATGCGCAGGCATGCACATGCCACATATACACGTAAACACACACACATGTATACCACACTCATACACATGCACACCACATATTTATAAACAGCACACACATCACACAGGCATATAGTCATTCACGCACATGAACCACCCAAGCTTCACACACTCACACCACATACACACCATTCACACACTTATTTACACATCACACGTACCACATGTACACATTCACACCACACACTTACACACGTATGCCACTCACACACCACACACACTTACCCACCACACTCTCACATTCATACACCTAGTCACACATGCTCACATACCATACATTCACACACCAACATACGTCCACACACACAACACGATCACACTCATCACATTTGTACTCACACTCACCCACCACACATTCATACTCCACTCATCAGCTGCTCCTAGAATCAAATCCAGACCCCTCACATGGTCCACGAGACACCGATTTCAGTGTCATTCCAGCCTCCCACCATGCCCGTCCCCCACCCTTTCACCCCATCCACCCTGGGGTTCCTCCCATGACATTCTGTCCTCCCCCAAAGCCTCTGTGCATGTCATAGCCTTTGCCTTCGAACACTTGCTTTATGCTCACAACCAACCTGACCTCATTCCTTCTGCTAACAGGTGAACATCCTGCGGGCCTCCTCTGGACCCTCAGCATCCCTGAGATGCTGTTCTCCCCCTAAGCAGGCTGGGCTCCCAGGATGCTTTGAAGCAGATCATCCTGCTGGGACATATCACAAGCTCCTTGCTTGGAGCTGTCTCCTCCCCAAGACGGCCCTATCTACAACATACCGCCCCACCACCATGCCTGCCTAGAAGGAGGTTTGGCACGAATTACCACTCAGCACATGTTTATTGAATGAAAAAAAAAAAAAGGAAGGATCAGGCTGCAGATGGACCCCTTCCAGCACAAAAAGGGTGATAACATCGGCCTTGGTCATATTTGGGTTAGTTCGAGCTAGATATACTCTGTAATATGACTCTAATTGTGTGAAAAAGAAAGGCATGCATATATTTATGTGTGGGGGTATCCCCTATCTATATTCATATCCATATCTGTATGTGTGCTCACATTTTCACTGAGAAATTTTGGAAGGATTTAAACAGTCATTAGGATTAATTTGCTCTGGGGAGAGGAGTTCGTGTGAGAGGTCAGACTGTGAAGAAGGCTTTCAGTTCTCATGTTTGAGCAACTATTCTGTGATTTTAAAACACGATGTTAAAGGAACAAAGGAATTAGATAGAAATTCTCTCATTTAAGCCTATATATTCATAATAAAGCCTATCTATTCAAAAAATACACACTCACAAAGATACATCATTATTGGGCCTTAAATAATAGAAAAGGCTGGAGGTGGCAGAGATAACATAACCAATAAGTTCACTAAACATAACTAAAACCACATTTTTTCCAAGTCAACTGAGCTAATTAATATTTTGCCTACGTACGAAATACTAATTCAGCTAAATTCTTCCACTGTACCAGCTACTCAGAGAAAGATGCCATGACGTTCCAAATAAGAACCTTGCTGTGAATTATTTTCAGGTTTCCTTCCTCCTAAAAGATTTTACTTAAAATCTAATCTTTCATAATGCATTTACTGGCAAAGGCCCTACAAGTTTGAAATTGCAATAAGCTAAAAACTGTGAGAATAAAAAATAGAAATTATAACTCCTGAAATATGACACAAGCAAGACAGTTTTTATTAAACATGACAGCTGAACACGGACTATTCTTAGGACCCACCTCTTTCTACCTAAGAGAAATCATGTACCTCAGGCTGGCAGGGAGACTTTACATAATCCTCAAACATGCCAACCGTCAATTCCCAGAGATCCACCTGTGCCCTTAGCAACGGAGCAATCTTGAAGAAAAGTGAATAACTTGATCTGCCTTGTCCTGTCCCTAGAAACTTTTTAAAAATAATGTATAAACTTAAATATAGTTGTAAGTATATAGATAAATTAATCATTATAATTTAAAGTTTAATACTCTAAGTTAGGAAATCAATAAAGAAATGTTTGGGGGGCACATCTGAACACAAAATAAAAATACAGGGAGAAATTCAAAGATAGGCAGACAGAAATAAAGTTCCAGGAAGGAACATTGCAGAAATTTGGAATGCTAAGAAGAAGGGAAGCCTTTCCATTATGACACCCAGAAGGACAGTGACTTGCAGGAGAAAACAGCGGGCTACAAAAGAGACACTATTTGCAAAACCTTCCATGTAGCTCTGCTACTCGGAGGGATATTTGCAAAATGCAGCCTGTATGGAAGAATACATATACATATACGTATACGTATATGTATACATATACATATACATATCCTATATATGTATCCACATGTAACTAAAAGAGTCACTCCACTGAATTTAAACATGTCAGCTTCAATTAATTTTCTTAAACAAAAGACAGAAAGCATCATAAATCAGAGTATCCACTGATGCACCAGGAAACAGTGAAAAAGGAAAAAAAATCGGCACTCTACTATGGTTAGCTTGGTTTGTACAGTCTAAAAAAGCAAAGACAAAAGTTGAAATGTAATAATTTTATTCTACATGCTTCAACATTAGAGTAAGTAAATAGATTGCATCTGAGTCAGGACCGTGTGGTTTGGGTGGCCGTCACTCTTTCAGAGCTTTGTGATGGACTCATGGGGGAGCTCATCCACACACAGCTTCCAAAAGCATTCATTTTACATGGCATTAGTAGCCCCCAGAGATCACCTACCACTGGTAAAGGATTCATCACAATGCTACTGGCAAAACCATTTATTCAAACTCTTGCTTAGTCCTTCGAGCATTGAGGCTTTTCTTGAAGTTGCATTAACATTCCCTTTATCTGGAGTTTGATGTGCACGTAAACTCAACTGGAATTTTTTAAATAAGCTTTTTTCTAGACTTCAAGGTCTGAAAAGATGCCACATTATGCTAAATTGACATCTCTAGGTAACAGAGAAGACAATCATATTAAAAGCAAAGAAAAAAACCCCAGAGTATATATATTTCTTCAGATAGAAGAGTCAGAAAAAGTACACAGTCACAAAGTTACACAACTGAAATTTGTACACTGCTGTAAACAGAGAGCACTTTAACATTATTGTTCAATCCACACACTAACTTTTCAGGTGCACAGGGCAGAGCTTTTAATAACCATTTTACAGATGAGAAAACTGAGACCAGGTGTGTGAACTCCAACAGGTATCAGAGGCAATTTTATTGTCTAAGGCAAGTGTGTTTCCAGATTCCAAGGTGGACTTTTTTTCAATTGTGGTAAAAAAAAAAATAATAAATAAATAAATAACATCAAATTTACCATCTTAACCATTTTTAGGTACACAGTGCAGGAGTATTACCTATATTCACATTGTTGTGCAAGATACGCCTAGAACTTTTTCATCTTGCAAAATCGAAATTCTATTCCCAATTAAACAACTCCCTGTTTCTCCCTCCCCCAGCCCTTGGCACCCACCATTCTACTTTCTTATCTCTATGAATCTGAGTACTCTGGGAACCCCATGTACGTAGAACCATACGGTACTTGTCTTTTTGTGACTGACTTATTTCACTTAGCATAATGTTCACAAGGTTCATCCATGCCATAGCATGGGTCAGAACTCCATTCTTTTTTATGGTGTCGTATGTATGCACCACATTTCGTTTATCCGTTCGACCATCAGTGGGCATTTAGGTTGTTTCTAGTATCTTGGCAATGCTGCAATGAACATGGACATGCGTACAGCCCTTCAAGAACTTGATTTTAATTCTTTTGAATATACATGCAGAGGTGGTTTTGCTTTAGTATACAGTAATTCTATTTTTAACTTTTTGAGGAAATATTATATAGTTTTCCATACTGGCTATACCATTTACCTTCCCACCAAAAGTGCACAAGAGTTCTAATTTCCTCATACCCTCGCCAACACCTGTTATTCTCTGTTTTTTTTTTTGTTTTTTTTTTTGATAGGAGCCATCTTAATGGGTATGAGGTGGTATCTCTTGGGAAGATCCACTTGGAGATATAAAAACAGTCTCAATTTAAGGTGTGAAACCTGCAACCCATGTTCTTAGATGATATGAAGAGACGATTATTAATTTTTAAGTGTAATTATATAATTGTGGTTATGAAGAAGATGACCTTATTAGGAGATATTGCTAAATCACTTAGAGGTAAAGTGTTGGAATATTTGCATATTAATGTCAAATGGTCATAGAGAGATACACAGAGAGAAATATGATAGGGAGATAGAGGGACAGGTACGTAGAGAGTGAACAGAGAGAAAACAAGTGTGGCAAAATCTATCATTGAATCTAGGTGAAGGATATTTAAGTGGTCACTGCATATGTTTGAAATTTTTTCAAACAACCTAGTAAAGAGAAAACCAAGCACAGGACAATCACATGCATACACACCCACGGACACACAACGTCCTGTCCACACCACTGACTGCTGTTCAGCCTGACCGGCTGATGCAGAAGTGGCTGGCAGCTCTCCCACCCTCCTCTGCTTCTGCCGTCTCCACTGCTGGCCAGGCTCTGTCGGGCCTGGAAAGGCAGCAGCAGGTGAGAGAACCCAGGCTAATGGCATGTGCCTCCTGTTGCCCCTAGACCTCTGCCCTGACTCGCTGGGCTCTTAGGGGTTGCAGGGGCTCCCTAGAAGTGAGTGTGGGCACCTCTGCCCTGTGCTTCCCAGAAAGATCATGCATCTTTCTTTCTGTTACATTTCCCCCTGACTTTTTCCTCCTGACGCCCTAAATCCTCTAACAATGATGTGAAATACACCTTGCATCTCCTCCTCCCCTCCTCTGTGTTATCTGTTAAGGCCCACGAGTTGTCCCAGCAACCGTGGATAGGCTGGCACCTAAGTACCTGAGCTCATGTCACCAGCCTCTCGCCAGGTGTCTGTGGTATTGGGTAAACCCGTCATTCTTTCACAGTGACTCTGATAATCACGTGTTCATTGACTTCAGATGTATTCTCATCCTTACTTGTGTCCAAAGTATTTGCATATTCCCCTCTAAAACGGCAAGAAAAAAATATCTTTAATGGAACCTATGTACCTCAGAAACACATATCCATAACTGGGTGACAATTAATTGTCTCACCTCTTTATTTCTGCTGTAAGGCGCACGACGCAACATGGCAGTGGGCTTTGTCACTTAGTTTTGTCTGGCAAGGAGGGAAAAGTCTGAGAATCAACAAGTGCGGCTCCATCGTCTTCCTGCACCAACTCAGCGATGTCTTTCAGCATCTCATCACTAGATGGCAGTGACCCTCACAAATTCCTACTTAATGAGCCACTGAAGTCCAAACAGGCCGCTGTTTCCAAGTTTTTCTTACAAAAAAAAAAAACACCAGCTGGAGCATTTTGCCCTGACTGCTCAGACCTTCTCCATCAGAGCGGGTAACCATATTCACAAAGAAACTAAGTTTAAGACCCTGAATTAGAGCAAGACACTTAGAGAACTGGATGTTAGAATCCTTCTATATTGTACCGCAGATTACTGTACTGTGTGCCTAACAAAAGAAAAATGTATTATATCAAACCATTTTTCAGCTAATCACAAGTAACAAAACCATATCTACTATTGCAAAAGCCCCCTCACCCCCACTAGCCTCCTTTCTACCCTACCTCACACTGAAAGGTACCTAGGCTCTGGCCCTAGGAGAAAGGATGATCCCAGGCTAATTTTACAACAATAGGTATGGACAACTACTTGTCATCTGTAATAAAGAACTTAATTTCATAAGTTGACCCACCCTCAACTGTTAATATTTCTTATCTCTCTGTCTCTCTCTGTCTCTCTCTGTCTCTCTCTGTCTCTCTCTCTCTCTCTCCCACACACACACACACACACACACACACACACTCTCTCTCTCTCACACACACACACACACACACACACACACACACTATCTCTTTTACTTCTACAGCATTCATGAGTTATTTCACCAAGGAATAGGAGAAAACAGTAAACATAGGGTGTTTTCCTTTTTATTGTTCCCTACAACTTTTTGACAGTAGTTTCTTATATAAATATAAGCATTTTTTTTTTCCAAAGAGAATTCACAAGATTTGAACATCTTAGTTGTTCATGCCACATCTGTGGACAAGATAATCTGGACTATAAATAATTTTTATAGCTGGTAACTTAGAATATTCTATAAATATTAATCCTAGAAAATAATTTATATGTTACCTCTTTTAAAACCTTCAATGAGTCTGCAATCGTCTGGTTTGTCAACAACATGGAGTGGCTTTACAGAAGTTAGGGTGGTTGGCATGTTCTTTTTAATGTCCTCTTTGTTCAGGTCAGCTCTATTCCCCATTCCACACCCCCCACCCTCAAATCCTCATGCAATCCATTGACTGTTGGGGTTTTTGCTTGGAGACTAAAAAAGGGTCTGTTCACTCCTGCTTTAGCCACTGATAAAATGCACCATCGTGTGTCCGACACCAGCCAACCAAGTGAAGTGACAGGTGCTGACAGATGTCCAACTCTCTCACAAAAGTGCACCAATGTTCTACGCAGACCTTCCCGTACATCCTCCCAGGCCCATGTACTGAGGGTGAGAATCTTAAGCCATGCAGGCCCACACACGAGCAAGGCAAACAGCCTTCCTTGATCTTGCCCTGTTGTTTGTACCTGGTACCTTCCTAGGTAACCTGCATCAGGGAGTCAAGCAGCCTGGGAGCAGCTCAGCCAGTGCTGTGTTGATGGTGAATCAGAACTAGGTGGAGAGGGGGGCAAAGGGCATCTATTTGTCCCCTAAACTCTGAGATTCTATGATCACAGATATTCAATGTTAAGTGCTAAGAAGAAAAGTATCTGTCTTCTAAAACAGACTCCACATTTAAAAGCCACATCAGATCTCTAGACCTCAGGAACCAGAGTCAAATACAGGAACCAGAATATTCCCCAAAGCTGCAATTTTTATAAATACCCAGGCCCTACACTAAACTAGAATACTTAAACAGCACAAAGGTAGGCAGTATTTAGTAAAATGATGGTTTGAACCAAATGAGACTCAATTTGTGCTAAAGGAGTTACATATTTTTAAGCCTGCCCTTTATTTTAGTTTTAGAAATATACTTCTAAAATCATTCAAATGTCCTCATTAGTGATCATTTACAGATATTAACTGATTACTTCAATAGAGACTTATATTTTTACAGGAAACTATCTTTAGATTGGAGTCTCTCAACTGCTTACCTACATGCAAATCATAAGGATGGTGCCAATTACAGAATCAAGAGCTGAAGATGGGGACTGGGAATCTGCATAAGTGACTCTTCTGCCCTGGTCTAGATCATGTACTCCCAGCCAACTACTCCTAGAGAATGCTTAGACAGTTGCTTCATGAGGACATATCCAAGGGAAACCCACAATCCAAGTAGGTGACAGCTAGCTAAGACATACCCAAGAGGACATAGTTGCTCCCCTGGCACCTGCTCAGCATCATCTCCTCGGGTGGAAGTGGGGGTTGAGGCTCTGGGATGTATTAGTCCTTCTTCCCCTGCTTTATGTCTGCATTTCTCAGAGTAGGCATCAACTTTTAGTCATCTTTGAGCTTGTGATAGAACACTTTGTCCAGTAGGTTCCCATAAATGCTTGTAAATAGAAAAAAGACAAGGATGTAGTCCCTCTAGCATTTGAAGTTTGAAGGTTGGCTCTAAAATGGAAGCAAATGCCACAACTGACATGCGTTAAAGACACAGGGATATATCATTAACCCGGCACGCTTTCAAAGACGGAGACAAGTACTGTGAGTCTGCAATTAGGAAAACAGATTGTACACTGAGAAGGAAAGAGAGTGAGTTTCAGTCTTGACTAACTCACTAGTTGTGAGGCCTTGATTGTATTGCCTGATGTCTCTGGAAGTTCCTACGCTGGCAAAATAAAAATAACATTTCCTGATGAGGAGTAAGTAGGCGGGGCATGGGCAGTTACGCATTGAGCTTCAGCTGTATCCCTGGCTCCCAAAGTTTTGTTGACCTGCACTTGATTATGAAAATAATAAGTCCAGAAAACTTGCCTTATTCATTACCAGCTAATGTTATTCATTCAACAGGTAAGCACTGAGTACTTATTATGCTCCAGGCATGGTCCTTCTTCCTGGGGAAGACCCCGTTCCTGCCTCAATAGAGGTTATAGTCAAGATTACCAGCAGACTACAGACCTTTCCTTGAGAACTGCCAATGGTATGAGATAGAGGAAAACCCAAAAAGATCTTGCCGTGAGTGTTTAGATTAAGAATAGCAGTCCCTAAAGGATCCAGGAAATTCTCTGCAAAAAAATAGCACTCTCCCTAATCAGTACTTACTGCACAGAAGTTTTATGTGCCAGATGGTCAAGAAAGAATGGTGATTTAAGCCACTGTTTAGGCTCCAGTAACCTCAGAAATAAGTGTCATTGACATCAAATTCCATTAATATTAGGAGGGTTCGTTCTTGTGATATTACTCAGTTAAACTGCTATCTTTACTACATATAAATAACCCCAAAGATATTAATCCAGGGTCTCTGCACGTTGTTTATTTGTTACCTCAAATAAAATAATTAAAGGAAGTCTAACACGTTTTTATGGGATTATGGTTTCCATCTTGTGAGCTTTCACTGAAGAGTTACGATCTCCGGGAGCACAGACGACTGTGGAATTACCTCCATACATCAGCGGAGAATTTGCCTGTTACTGACTCTGATTTATACTGTACCTCTCTGGTAAATGGTGTGCTTCTAGGGTGTGCGGTGAGCAGTTACAAGCTTCCTGGGAAGATATTGGCTCTGTTCTGGGAAGACAAAAGAGTCCTTTCTACCCCCATGAAACCGGGTTCAATGCGGGTTGACAACAAGTGGGACGTCAATTAAGATTTAAACTTTTGACCTTCTATTCATAAGTTGGGGAGACTTTTTCACTTTGTTCATCATCTAGTGAAATACATTACTGATTTATAAGCCACACACAATGAAACCGCTGTACCTTAGACCTACACCGATGGGAATAAGAGAAAATGACAGCACATCTGAGCAGACTCAGGAAACCTGCCCAAAAATGTCCATTGCCTTTGGTTACTGTCCATGATAAAACCACTTTCTGGTGGAGAATGGCTTCTTCCTATGAAATCATTCTCCCACTGCAATGCATGAACTACTTGGCAGTAGCTTCATTTATAAATGCTGGAGATGTGCACAGGTGGCCTTGCTCAAATCGTGGTCACTTTGGACAATTTTTGAACACAGTCTCACACAACACACCCATACACACTTCTATATTTTGCGTCCTGTATGACCCTATTAAGAGGAAATTAAATTATTGCACTGTTTTTGCACATCGGTTCAAGAACTGATACCTTTCCTCCACAAACTCCCTTTGTACAGCTCACTTAGCAGGTACTTTGTTCCTAAACTCAGTTCAGAACTGCCTTTCTCTAGGCAGCCTCCCCTGCTTGGGCTCACCTGCTGGCATTCTCTGAGATTCAGCCCTAATGTGCTAAGCGTTATCGTCCCAGTTTTCTTTGGTAACTCATTGTGCACTGGAACTGCAGCTGGGGGATGCCCGCGTCGGATCCTGACTCCACCTCCTTTGGCCTGGAAGGCACCCCAGCCTGGCAGCTTGTCCTTGCTCTGGAAGGACATTGCTGATGAAGGAAGGTGCTCTGGAAATGAATGCAGCATAAATATGTCCTTCAAAGTTGACGCTACCTAGAGATAACAAACAGGGTGACAGCAATGGGAGTGAAAGAAGCCAGACATAAAAGAATGCATACTATATGTGGGAGAGTCCAGGACCGCTGGGAAGGCAGAGACAGAGAGAGTCACCACTGACATCAGAAGCAAAGAGGCCAGTCAATAGCAGATAGTAATTTCTGTCATTTTCATTTCAACCACCTTGTCTGTGGATTAGGAGTAACTCAGAGTTAGTCCCCAAAAAATGCTTCATAGATCAAGAAAGATTACCTACCTGTTGGAGTCCCGCAAATATAATTATACCTTTAAAAATCTGAGAACATTTTTAAAAGACAGCAATGTCAGTACTTAAATACATGTCAAATAATGTGAAAGCATTTGAAAGTTTTAGTATGACTTGATCTTTACAGATCAAAACGTTAGTGTCTTTCTACAAATATCTATACGGGAGAAACTTCAAGTAGATGATGTAGCAAGGTGTATGGTAATCTGAATTTTTATGATGGGGTAGGAAAGGAAAGTGAAAGGAAACTAACATTTATTGAGTGCACATTATGTCAGGCTCGATGCAGGTTTTCTGGTTTTTATTTTTTGGTCAAGAAACATGTTTTTTTATCAAAGTATAAGTATAATGAAATCTACATAAAATGAAAATCTGATGAGTTTAAACATAAATAGGCACCATGAGGCCATCACCACAATTAAGACAGTGAACATATTCATCATGCCAAAATTTCTTCATGTTCTTTTATAATCCTGCCCTCCCACTCTTCCCCCACCTACTCTGGCCCAAAGCAACCACAGTTCTACCTTCTTTCACTATAGATTAGCTTACACTTTCCAAAATTTTATATGAGTGAAATTGTAAATCTTTTGTTTGGCTTTTTTCGCTCAGTGTAATTACTTTGCGATTCAATCAGGTTGTTATGGTTATCAACAGTTTCCTCCTATTCATTGCTGAGTCGTGTTCCATTGTATGAATATAGCACAATTTGTTTAGCCAGTCACCCACTGAGGAACATTTGTGTTGTTTTCACATTTTAGTTATTACAAATGCTATGAGAGTTCATGTCCAAGTCTTTGGATATAAAATTTTTTCCTTTGGAGTAAATACCTGAAAGTGGTTTGGCTGGATCATGAGGTAGGTGTATGTTTACCCTTTTAAGAAGCTACCAAACAGTTCCTATCTGCCTGTCTTCTTTGAGTTATTTTTATAACCTGGATACAAGTTCTTTATCAGATGTTTTTCTCCCAGGGTGCGGCTTTGGTTTGACTTTTTATTCTCTGAACGGCATCTTTTGAAAAAGAGAATTTTTTAATTTTTATGAAGCCCAATTTATCAATTCTTTCTTTTATAACTGTACTTTTGATGATATGTCTAATTAATCTTTGCCTAATCCAAGATCGTGAAGTTTTATCTTATGCTTTCTTCTTGAAGTTTTATAATTGAGGTTTTACATTTAGATGTATAATCTATTTTGAGTTTATCTTTGTGGCCTGAAGTATAAATTAACGTTCCCTTTTTGCATATGGATATCCAATTTTTCTGGCACCATACCTTAAAAAACAATCCTTTCTCCACTGAATTGCCTTGGCATCTTTGTCAAAAATCAATTATCAATATGTGTGGGTCTATTTCTAGACTCTCTATTGTGTTCGATTGATTTACTTGTCTACCTAGAAACCCAAACCATACGTTTTGCTCACTGTAGCTTTATGATTAGTCTTGAATTCAGGTAATGTCAGTCCTCTAGTTTCGGTCCTCCAGTTGTGTTGTCTTGGCTATTCTAGGTCTTTTGCACTTCCATGAATGCAAAGTTTCAGAGTCATCTTGTTAATTTCTTTAAAAAGCCTGCTCAAATTTTGGTGGGTATCATATTGAATCTTCAGATCAATTTGGGGAGAACTGAAATCTTAAAAATATTAAATCTTCTGACTCATGAGTACGGCATATCTTTCATATTATTTAGATCTTCATTAATTTCTCTCAGCAATATTTTATAGTTTTTAATAAACAAGTCTTGTACATCTTTTGTCAGATTTAGCCCTGAATACTTCATATTATCTGATGCTTTTTTAAATAGTAATTTTCTGTTTCAATTTCTGTGTGTTACATGCTAGTTTATAGAAATTCAATATATTTTTGCATATTGATCTTGTATCCTGCAATTTTGCTAAATTCACTGATGAGTTCTAATAACTGTTTTTATAAATTTCACTGGATTCTGAGTGAAAGAAGCCAGACTAAAAGGACTATATACTGTATTGTTCCATTTATACAGCACCTTAGAAAATATAAACTAATCTATAGTGACAAAGTATTGGCCAGGGTGGTGGAGTGGGGAAAGGAGTTTACAAAGGGGAATCAAAAAACCTTGGGGGCGGGGGCGGATGAATATCTGCATTCTTTCCATGTAGTGATAATTTCCCATTTATATGCATATGTCAAGCCTTATCAAATTATAGACTTCAAATACATATATTTTATTATTAATTAAGCCTCAAAATTATTTGAAAAAATTAATCAGTTGAAGCTAAATTTTCCACTGATTTAAACACATAAATTTACAGGACAAGAACGAATGAGACAGGAAGGAAGGAAGCAAAGGGCCACCAAAACTGCTGTCTTCCTTAGGCGTCAAAGAAGACAGATGGTGAGGACTGTTCAACCCTAGAATTCACAGAGAGAATGTGGGCCAGGTGAGAGTAGTCAGGTGGATCTATAACTATTTGAAAGACTTGATAAACAGAACATACTGGTTGGAATCAACCCATATAAGGACAATCTCTTCCTGGACTATCCTATCCCATAATTATGAGTGGCTTGAGTCATGACATAGAAGACATGTGTCAAGAAATTTACAGATAATTTCACATAATTATCATTGGTGGCTAAAATTCTAGATGCAAAATCATGATTCAAAATCATTTTCATACATAAGAATGATAATCCAAGATTAAGAAGATCAAATTCATTAGAAATGAATGTGAAATACCAACATTATGTTAAAAATCTACTCTATAAATTCAGCTTAGGTAACTTTATAGTAGGTCTTATCGAACAGATCAAGTAAGGCTAGCTGACCAAAAGCCGAACATAAATAAAAAATATGGAAATGATGCTGTAGGTTCCGTGAATAGAAGCATAGACTAAACCATGGCAACAAATAAGCCCTCTCTCCTTTACCACACCTGTAACAGGGTGCCCAGCCGAGTCCCACATTTTAGGAGAAACAGGAATAAGAGGGAGACATCTGAAAGTGAGTTACTGTTGAAAGGATCTCGGTGAATTATATAAACAAGAGTGGAAGGAGCTCCACGTGTTTAACACAGAAAGAGGAGGCTCAAGACATCTGGTAGTACCTGCAGACATGTGTGTTCATAACAGGAGAGCAAACGGACCTGTGAAAATCAGAGCAACAGAAAAGCCAACCAACAGAGAAGAAGAGAATCTCTGGAAACACAATGGCTGCCTCACAAAACAGTGAGTGCCTTGTCGCTGGCAGCACTCCGGGTCTTTCCTTGTAGGCATTATAGGGAAGATTGCCATATTGGATAGGAAAGCGTAGTGAGTATCTTTTAAGCCCCTTTCCAACTGTGCAAGTCCATGACATAAGGAGCTCAGAGGGTAAAGAAAAATACAATTATCTTGCTTTTCTGATATTATTGGCCTTAAAGGATTTACAGCAGAGTCCACAGTCACAGGTCTCATTTCAGTCTAAACCTCATACCCTCTGTTCCGCTAACGACTTCGCCTAATCCATTAGCTTTTCTCTAATAGCAAATGTGATTTACCAAAAGAGTAAGAGTATTATTCTGGACATTTTCTTTTAAATCTTAAGGGATATTAGGTTGAGAGTTGATGCTGGAAGAATGAGTTCTGAGGACCGAGAATAGAGACAGAATCTTCATATACTGAAGTGGTGCCACACACTGTGGTGCCAACCACAAGCCAGGCACCGTGTCCTCTTGGGAAGTATCTTCACCTCCATCTGCCACTTGTCCTGTACATCGCTTGGACTCACACAGCTGTTGGGCAGCAGTGCCCAGATTCAAATTCAAATATGAAACCATCACTGGAGCCTTTGTCCCCATACCTGCTTGCCCTGGGCACAGAGAATTCCTTTGATAAAAGGTTTCATAAGAGGTTCAGCATGGCATGGAGGATGAATGAACACAAGCTTGGATATGTGCTCCCAAGGGCAAAAACGTTCTGGTTCCCCCCTGTATTCCCAGAGCGCCACACAGGACCTGGTACAAATAGCTCCTTAAAGATCGTTTGTTAGTTATATGTTCAAGAAGAATTTGTTCAGCACGCATCTTAGTACCAGTATTTCCCAATGCACTATCGGGAATGCAAGATGAGACAAGAAATTTCCTTCTTAGAATTTATCATTAGGAGGTTGAAAATCAGAGAAAGGTCTCTATGACAATAAAAGGAAAGATAGAGGGTTTCATAAGAAACCTCTGTTCCAAATGTTCATAAAAACTCTCTGAAATATTTCTGTGGACTTATTATGATAACAATATTACTGTACTGAGCATCGCTATGGTCTAGGCACAAAGTATTCTACAAATGTTGCTGTATTTCTCTCTCCTGACTTTGACTTGATAAACACACACACACACACACACACACACACACACACACACACACACACACACAGAGTATCAGCATCAGACCTAGAAGCTGGCTTGTCCAACCTCCCATCGAAGGAAGACTGTCCTCTTTGTAAAACACCTGCCAATCAATTGTTCAGCCTCTGCTAAAAATATCTCTAAGACTCAGCGATGGACCAGGGGTAGACATTTTGCAAAATCTGGCAAAGGTCTTCATGCTGAGGAAGGCTGGACAGCTGCCATGCAAAAGCCCGATTAGATCACAGAACCAAGAGCAGTGCCTCGAAATGAAAGGGGAAGAGAGGGCAGCTGTGAAGCTGGACACACTGGCTTTAAACGACAGGCCTCGCTGGTGTTCTGCAGGCTCTGAGTGCCCAATTCCAGTTTCACGCCTAGTTCACGGCAGCTCCAGAAAGATATGCTTAGTGAAACCTAGGCAGTGTCATCTGGGGGAGGACCTATGGCAGGAGATGAGAGATTGCTTCTTTTAGACTCTGTCCTAGAACATTTCCCTGGAAAAAAATCCAGTCCCAAATCCTCAAGGTCAGAATCCTACAGTTCTCAGCTACTGCCAAGGCAACTGATGTCAGGTACTGGCCTTTGGAGAAACTACTGCACATTTTAAAGAGCAAAGAGGAAGTAACAGATTGGCAAAATAGCTCTTAGGCTATTGAATGCACAATTATTGCTGAGACATAAAACATTCTGGAACTGAAGCCCAGAGAGAACAAAGCCTGAGTGTGTGATGTTGGTTTTTATGCCAGAAAATACAGAATCCAAGTGACTTCTGGATCTATTGCAGGGTGTCTGTTGGCAGAAACCTTTGTTGTTTCTGATACAACAATAGGAAGAGTTCTTTCTGTTTGCACACGGGGAAGTTAATGTCTGAGATGGAGGCAGAATGTACAAAAGAAGTCTTCTGTCATTTCTAGACAAATGGCTCAGATATTAGCCGTGCCTGTATAGTAGACACACAGAGAAATTAAATTAGTTCTTCTGGGTCATAGAGAGCCATCCAACTCTTCCAGATCCAATTCTCAGATTAACATAGAATAAAGGGGCTGAGCGGAAGTTTGTGAATACACTCATAGTTTGGCTAACAAAGAGGCTCCTGCACCCTGTTAAGGGTGCCAGCTCCTGGGTTCACCTTCCTCCAACTCAGTGCAAACATTTGACTCTGGCCACACAATAGGCCAAATCTATCCACCAGCTCTGAATCTTACCCTCTTCCTTTTTCTAGATTCTGGCTCTAGATGGATCGAAGGAATAATAGTAAAAATAATAAAGGGGTCACTTTTTGAGTAATGATTATCAAGCACTGTAGAGGATGTGTGTGGATGTGTGTGTATTTGTACATATATGTGTGTTTGCACCTGTGTGTTTATTTGTATGAATTTGTGTGTGTGCGTTTGTATACATGTGTGTGTATGCGTGTATGTCTCTGTATATGTGTTTATGTATGCATGTGTATTTGTACTTGTGTGTGTATTTGCTTGTATGTGTGCGTGTGTGTGTGTGCGTGTGTGTGTGTGTGTGAAAACATCTGGAGATTTTTCAGTTGGAGAAAGGGAAGTTACTTGCAGGGGAAAAAAAAAATCCATAATAGAGAAAACCAGTACAGAAAGTGAAGGCACAAAGCCAGATTTTCCTTGTGGGCAACTCTGGACTTACAGGCTCTACCTAGTTGAGTCTATTCACTGCCAAGTACATCTCTTTCTTGGTTTCTCTCTCTCAAAGAAATGTCATGTCCTAGTTAACATATGATATAATAGATACATGTCTATAATACGTGTCCAAAATGATGCGAATGCTTCATAAATATCCAGGTTTTGCCAAGCCACTCTCTTTCAAAGATTCCTAAATATTTTCTTAGGCTATTCAAAAACTTCCTCTTCTTAAAAAGCCAGAGACCAAATGCCTCCCTCAAACCAGGCCTGAGAGCAAAAATGCCTTCCCATGTCATTTGTGTATGACCAAGCTCAGTATCTGCAGTAGCCACAGCCCACCTGGAATCCTGAGAAGCCTCATCTATCCTTGAAATAGTCCATCAAACTCAAGCAGCCCAGATCATCCACTGTGTGCAGGATCATGTAGAGGTGAGTCCAATAAGACATCAGCTCATGGAATGACTTGGAAGGAGGAAAAAAATATGATCATTTCAAAAATAAGAGATAAATATAATGCATCACATGAATGCACATGTTTGTTGTTAAGGGGGTGAAACAGTCCAAAGCTCCCATCGAAGACAAGGTTAGGGGTGCTAGCAGTGGACCAGGAGAGTCAAGTGCATATGGGGTTGGGGCAGAGACCAGGAACCCTGAGCTGGAGAGGAGGAAGAAGGTCAGAGTGGGGAGAGCAGCACCCACACACCGAGGAGGTGCATGAGAGCCTGCTGTGGGCACAGGGTCACAGGTCACAGGTGAGCTCTGTAACTACTGGAGAGTAACTCCCGGGGGCAGAGGGACACAGACACACCAGGCATCTAGACCCTTCCACCCACTGGGCCCAGGGATCATACGTGGCCCCTCAAATTGTCTTAGGCATTGATTAAACCCAAGGCACCATGCCAAGTATTAGAGGGATACAAAAAATGTATAAAGGACACCCTCGCTCTCCCAAAGAATTTATCATTCAGTTCGGGGAGAGCACAAGCAAACATTTTGTGTCACCATCCAGAGCCGAAACAACCGAGGCTGGTGATCAGAGCTTTAAGCCCACGTGGGTGTGCTGCAAGTTTATGTTCGGTGAGTGGAAGGGAGGGAAAGGAGGAAAGGATGGTCCTGCAGCCATCAGAGCAGTGGGGCA
>NW_006434373.1:2055992-2065284 GCF_000325575.1 Pteropus alecto
CCCCACATGAATGTGACTCTCCTACACCCCAACATCACTTCTTTAGTAACTGTCCCACCTTCCCTGGCTTCTGTATTGCTGCCAGTCTCCCTGGTGTGCGTTCTCATGATCCCTGTTCTGCCCTATCGTAAAACATGATACAGTCATTATTACTTATGTAATTATCTGTCTTTTCCACTGGGACCCCACGTTCTGTGAAGGCAAGGACCAGGTCCTTTCTGATAATCACTGTGTTCTTGTGTTGAGCACAGAGGCAATCAATAAGAACTCATTGCAATTATCAATTAATTTAAACTAGAGATTGACAGCTTTGCACAGTGGCAGTATCATAGCTAATGAGGTTTATCCAAGGTGCAATTATTGTTCACCATAAACCAGAGATTGAACAAGATTTCTGGATTTCAGGGTTTTTATATTTGCACCCAACTGCTCAGCTCAGGCAGGGTTTGGGAAGGGATATGCAAGAGCTATCCCAGGAAAACGTCCCTCTGCAGGTGTCTGGCCTGTGGGCCTGCCCAGAAAATTTTGGTCTCGCCAGCCCTCGTTATCATGTGAGCCAACTCTTTAAAACAAACCCCTCTCAAGCTCACTTCAGCAGCACATATACTAAAATAAACCCCTCTCTTCTCCTCCCCTCTGGAGAAGCTGCTCTACCTGAGAGGATTCCAGAGAGGTTTGGGACCAGAAACACCAGGCTTGAAAAAGAACGTGAGTGAGATATGGGGTCCAGTATGTGAGGATTAATAGAGAAAGACCTGGCCACACATGGACCTCCTGATCCCACACAGAGAACAAGCCATAGCCAGGCGTGTGCCCTCTAGGCTTTCCTTTAAGACAAGTAAACTGTGCTAGAGACCAAGATAGCAAATATGGGCCGCAGAATGAACATTTCCACACTCTGCCTCTTAGCGGTTCCAGCTTATTAATGGTCTCCTGGCCTCCTCACCACTAGCAAAGTCCACCAGACAGCAAAATCCAACCGTCTACTCAGAGCTCCCATGAAACGTTTTATGCTTCGTTCTAAAATATGCATGGACACCCACAGATCACCGGATATTTGAGGCAATCCAGCTACATCAAAGATAAAGTACTAGACAAACATGAAGAAAAACAAGATATTAGAGGATACAGGTAACTCAGGAAAGATGGTAGAACTTTAAACTGTTCCTATTTTCAGAGAGTCAATGTAACACTGTACTCATGAACGAAAGAATTTCTTGTTATAAAGAAAGTACTAAACCATAGGAAAGAACCTTTAAAAGTAAAAACAAATGGTTGGCAAATTTTTAAAAATATAGAATGGTAAGAAGGTAAAGTTTTGAAATTCTAGAAAAAAAAGAATAGAGTACGAAGAAAAGAATAATGAGTGGAAATCTATGAAAAAAAAAAAAAAGATGAGGATTAACCCACATAAGATAAATGGATCCAGAAAGAAAGACTAGAGAAAATCATCCGAGAAATAATATAAGAAAATATCTCAGAACCAAAAAATATTCCTCTGCCAAATACAAGCAGAATGAGAAAGAAATTTCGGAATATCAAAAATAAATAAAAGATCCTAAAATCTTACAGGAAAACCCTGTAGATTTCCTACTGGTTCTTTCTGGTGCCCGTCTTTTTATCACAGTCGCTAGATACTAGAAGACAACGGAGCTCAAGTCTTCAACCATAGAATGTTTTTTTCAAACTAGATTGGTACATCTAGCTGAACTATAATAAATGTGAAGACTTAAAGACTTAAACTATAATCACATGTGAAGACTTGTCTTTGCATTTTCAAACATGCAAACACAAAGAAACTTTACCTAGGATGTACTTTACCTTTAAACTTTTTTTTTTTTTTGTAAGTTTAAAAAAACTTAAAAAAAAAGCAAATAAATTGGTAATGTATTCCAGAAAAACAAACGAGTGACACAAGATACAAACTCTGGTTATGCTCATTAATTTTTATTTTCCTCCCTCTCCCTCCCAAGAATGTTCTTTGTTAGACTGGTTTTGTTTTGTTTTCTGGAGGGATGGTTTTTGTAACACCAAATCAAGGGGACAAATAGAAAGACAAAAGATTTGAAGGTTAGAAATGGAAAAATCAGTTTTTAAAGAATTTAACAGAGATAATGAGACACTGATAGAAAGAGGAAGGCAGACAGGATTTTTAAGAATTGTTGTTGTCTATATAGCCCTAACATGGTGTTTGAGAAGAATAAGTGGGAATTTGGGTCAATTTAAAATAAACTTCCTATTGGTGAGGTATCTTCCTATGATGTCAAAGTTTCTATGAGGCTGGACCACTTGGGCCATGTCATTACAGGGTTATCAACTGATAGCAATAATCTCAGCCTCAAACCACAGAGCATATAATCAAAGGAACTATGATTTGATAAATCAGGGAAGAGGGACATCTGATATGGGTGGAATCAAGACATAACATCCCTTTATCAAGAAAAACATAGATTTACGGGAGGAGGTTTGGGAAAACTGAAAGGTAAAAATAACTGCAGAAACATACACGCTTAATAACAGCAGAAGTTAAAATAAACAAAAGATTTTTAAAAAGTAATAGCAAGAAAGCATAAAAGAAAAGAACTTGTAAAACAAAACAGGAATTAGAAAGCTTTCCTTCTTGTTCTATGCTCTGGAATAGTTTACATAGCGCCACAATTGAATGTTCGTTCCTTAAAATAGGATATCTCATTGGCAAACTCTCCAGCTGATTATTTGCCCTGGAAATTCACTTTTCTATCCAACGCAATGAGGCTCAAGACAGAAATAAGAAGTACCCATGTTAAAAGTGAAAATTATGATCTTCAGATATTAATATAATTATATGCTTAGAAAATTCACAAAAATCAACACTAACGGCAATCATAACAAAGCCACCTTAATAGAGGAATTAATAAAGTACTCTTCAATTAATTAAGTAATTCAGGAATTAATAAAGTAGACTCAAACTTACCAAAATTTAAGCATTCTAAGGCCATTGTGCCTTATATTTTTAATTGTTCAATGTTTTTATATTCTCTTATATTACCTCTTTTGAATTTCCTAATCAGCTGTATTGGTATTATGATTATGATAATAACAATAATAACTACCATTTATCAAGTATTTACTATGTTCTAGGAACTAAGCTACATGACTTATATTATTCATCATATATAATGTTAACTTTCCATTACGCATTATCTTCGGTTTGTAGATAAGAATATTATAGTTTAGCAAAGCTGAATGTTTCACACACAGTTGCATTTACAATGAATGGAAAATCTGGATTTTCAGCCCATGTTTCTCTGGATACGAAGTCTGTTCACTTTACGACATATCCCTCTCCTAGGTATGTGTGCATGTAAATGTCAGCATTGATGATGAACTGGGGCTTCCACCCAACCTTCTCACCCTTATGTCAGTAATTATTAGCAGAAGGAGTATTTGTGGGAAGGGGGGACCTTATAAAAATGATGCCACTTATATAAAAGACTAAATACTTTCCACCTACACTGGACTCTGTGGATCTGGTTTCACAGATGCATGAAGTTCTGCTACAAGTAGTGATGATGTCTTACTCTCCCAGAATAAACTTCTCCAGCACCTGTTCTATACTTGCAAAAGATTAAAATGCATACTGCCGCCTCAGTGATCTCTAATTCAATGTCTTTCTGACGATAATCAGCAGTATTTACTCAAAATGTTTTTCTAGTCATTTTATTTTTGTCCTCACCCAGCTGACATTCTATTTTTCACTCATTTTATTTCGTTTCCTTCACATCTTATATTGTTTTTCTTTGAGTTCTTATTTTTACTCTAATTTTTTACTCATTTTAGCAGGGTAGAGATGTTCTACTCTTTGCTCCTTTTAGACTCAGCTCCCTATCCTCACTGGGTTTGCCTTAAGATTAGGTTTAATCTACCATCACTATCGACAGTGGGAATGTCAGCCGAGGACTGTCAGTTTCCAAGCCCGAGTACTTCATGGGCTCTTGGCATAAGCTCAAGTTAAGGGCAGAGCTCACAGGTACAGGAAAATGTGTGGGGGTAGGAAGTCTTGTGAGCAGTGCCTGGGGAACAGGGTCTTCACTTTTCTTTAATAAAGGTAAGAGATGAGTAGGGAGAAACAATGTGAAGAAAAAAAAATCTCTAAATTTCCTCCAGCCAGTCACCTATGCAGACAACTGCATATTTTCATAGTTACTTTTAAAATAGTGATTGTGTATACTAAGAAAGTTCTATCTAACCCCATTCATCAAAAAAAGGTAAATTTATATTCTTAAAAAAAAAAAAAAAGAGGTGTGTACATGAAAGATCTCAGCATCATTAACCATTAGGAAAATGCAAATTAAAACTACATTCAAGTTCGCGCCCCAGTGGAGCCACGGGCCATGGTCTACAGCCATGCCACCCTGAACAAGCCCGATGTCTGATCTCAGAAGCTAAGCAGGGTCGGGCCTGGTTAGTACTTGGATGGGAGACCATCTAGTAAGACCAGGTACTGTAGGCATAAATAATAATAAATAATAAAAAAATATAAATAAATAAATAATAAAACTACATTCATACTCATTAGGATGGCCAATTTAAAAAAAAAAACAGAAAATAACAACTGCTGGTGATGATGTGGAGAAACATAAACATTCACACATTGCTGGTGAAAATGTGAAATGCTATAGCTATTATAAAAAATATATATATATGGCAATCCTTTAAAAAAAATTAAACACAGAATTACCAACTGATTTAGCAAAAATCCAAAGTCTGAGTAGATGTACTAAAGAAATGAAAGCAGGTCTCAAACAGATATTTGCACACCCACGTTCATAGCAACATATGCATAGTAGCCAAAAGGTGAAAATAACCCAAGGAACTATTAACAAATGAATGGATAAATAAAATGTGGCACATTCATACAATGGGCTATTACTCACGCCTAAAAGGGAAAAAAATTCTGACACATTCTACAATGTGGATGAACCTTGAAGACACTATGCTAAGTAAAACAAGCCAGTCACAAAAAGATATTGTATGGTTCTACTCATATGAAGTCCCTAGAAGAGTCAAATTTATAGAGACAAAAAGTAGAATGGTTGGTGCCAGGGGCTGGAGGAAGGGGAATGGGAACAGAGATTTAGTTTGGTAAGATGGAAAAAATTTCTGGAGATGGACAGTGGTGATGGCTGCACAACAATGCAAATGTATTTAATGCGACTGAACCAAACAGTTAACAATGGTTAAAAGGGCAGAGTTAATGACATGTACATTTTACCACTATTGAAATTAAAATTTAGAAAGGGGGTATCAATTTATTCTGGTAGCCCCCAAACACAAATTCGATGAAGACAGTTACTAGGGATCAGAGTGGTGGAAAGCAATTCAAGAGACTAATAAAGAGAGAATTTAACCTGAATCAGGCCCCACAAGGTCAGCTGCCGTGAGAGGGCAATGAGGACGAGAAAAAAAATGCACCCAAGACAAAAAACACAAAGATGGTCATGCAAAACGATGAATGAGAAGCAAACCACTGAGTGTCCCAGCGTCTCACTGCCACCCCCTATATCACTAACCTCTTAGATTTTGAGTAATAAATCATAATTCAGTAAGGAGTTGGGAGGGAAAGACAAGCACACACACATACACACATATACACAGGCTCATGAACACATACTATGCACACGCATGAACAGCCTAACATGTCTAGGTAACCAGCAACATAGACACATATGTGTCACAGGTGGGATGGAAACAGGCTGACCTGCACTGAAGGTTTATCCTGATAGGATGTTCTGCAGCCACAAAACTCAGTGGAAGCTCTACCCTTTTACCCATCTTGGTCACATCTGCCTACCATGTCCCCTGGCCCAAAGCGTTCAGCAGTTAAGAATAATTTGAGTGGAAAATATCAGGAGAGAGGCTCATTGGTATTCAACCTGCCAACATCACCACTATCCCATCTGCCACATACGCAGCTCTAGGTCACCTTAAAACTTGGTACCACTTGAGAGGAAAGATTTCTTCACTTACAATGAAGAAATCTTGCAGACTTCACTTTCATCAATTGAGCAAAGCCAGCACCACCAATTTTGGAACAAATGGATAATTTTTGCCTACTGATATGATATACTGAGAAGGACACAATATCACTTTGTGGTATTCCTGCCCAAAATGCATAACCAGAATCTAATCATGAGGAAACATGAAACAAACCCAAACCGAGGGATATTCTACAAAATACATGGCCTGCCCTCTTCAAAATACCAAGAAAGACAAAGAAAGTTTAAGCACTATTACAGATCCACAGAGATAATTCTGGATGAGAAAAAATATCCTATAGAGGATACGATTAGGACAACTGCAAAATTTGAATAAGTACTGTGTAATAGGTAATGTTATTAATCAAAGTTAAATGTGTTGATATTGGATTATACCGTTACCATGATGTGTGTGACACAGGTACACACAGAGAGGAGAATACCACGTAAAGACAGAGGCAGAGGATGGAGTAATGTATCTAAAAACCAAGGAATGCCAAAGACCACCAATAAACCACCAGAGCCAGAGTAGAGGCCTGAAACAGATTCTCCCTCACAGCCTCAAGAGACCGATACTGATAAAACTTGATCTTGGATTTCCAGCCTCCACAGCTCTGAGAAGAAAATGCCTGTTGTTTGTAATCCATCCAGTCTCTGGTACTTTGTGAAAGCAGCCTGAGCTGACCGAGACCGTGACGATTGTATGGGCTTTGGTTTCTGCTATGAATGAAATGGGAGAGGGCATTATTGAGTTTTAAGTAGAGGAGGGCTGTGATCTGAGTGACATTTTAAACAGATCTCTCTAGCTTTGGTGTTAATAAAGACCATAGGAAGAGGAGGCAAGGAATAAAGCAGAAAGAACAGTGCTTAGGGCAGGGTGGTGATGACGGTGAAGGTGAGTAGTGGACAGATTCTTAACATTTCTGCATGTAGAGCCAACAAGAACTCTTGATAGATTGACACAGAGTCTAGGGGAAGTTTGGTCTGAGCTAGTGGAAGGATGGAGATGCCTTCACCACAGTCAGAGAGATCTGCCAGGGGAAGATTTGGGGTGGAGTCCATTTGGACAGGAGGAGTTGAGATGTCCATGAACACCCAAGTCAACCAAGCAACTGGTTGTACTTCCTTTGGTTCAGGAAAGGGCAGGGCTGGAGATCCGAGTTCATGAGTCACCTGCAGGGAAGTGGATATAACATGGATAGGATCCCCCAGGGAGGGAGTGCAGGTGGAGAATCCCCTGGGGCACCCCAGCTGTAAGAACACGCAGTGAAGGAGAATGCATGTGTCAGGACGGGCTAGCTGCTGTAACGAATGGTGCCGAATGTTTGTGGCTTAACATAATGAAATTTGTGTTTCATTTACATGACATGAGTTATAATATTTCCCAGCACTCCTGGTCTGGGGCTCCTTGGCAACAAAAATTACCTCTCTGCTTCTGTGTCTTCACATCCTTCTGCTCAGCTCTCCTGCACTGATTCTGTGTCCTTTGGGCAACTGGCCGTCTACAGACATCAACCTCAGGTAATGGGCTGGGGTTTGAAGACCATTTCCTCTTCCTCATGACTCTTACCACCTTAATCCCTTCCACCTCCCTTCCCTTCCCACTCAAGAGAGCCATTGGCATCTCTCAGAGGGATCCCACTAGCCTCAAATTTGTGCTACTATCTGCTGTGGGGTTCTGCAGGAAGAAAGGAGGGAGGTAACAGCCATCGATCCCCTCTAACCCCTCCCCAAGAAAAGGTGCCATCACTGGGCCTATCATGTCTTAGGGATCTGCCTTTGCGTACCTGACTGGCCCCTCCTACAGAAGCCGGGAGGGAAGGGATAACAAGTACCAGTGTCCAGCAGATGGACTGTGTTTCTACACACTCTCTCCCAACGCGCTCACTGTCCTGAGCTGATAAGCCAAGTCAGTATGAAGTGGGGCAGCCAGGCCCCGCACACCCAGGGTAGATGGTGGGAGAGGAGAAGCGACTCAGAAAACCCATTTCTCACACAAATCAAGTACCATACTACACACCATGGCCCCAGAAAATGCCTTTTTCATAATATAAGCCTGAGATAAGGCATTCATCTCTCCCAGCAACCTCTTGAGAAATGTCAAAACTTCAGAAACACAGACTTGCGTAATCTCTAAGCACAGAGAAAAAGAGTCAGACATCCAGTACAGTGCCTTCCCCCAGGTGGGAAGTAAATTGAATATGGGGAAAAAAAGAAAACCAAATGTCTGTGCAGAGAGAACACTTTTCCTGAGAACAACGTATCATTGGCAAGGGAAGTGCAATTTAGAGAAATATGAATAAATAGAGAATTTGTTTATAATTGGCAATTAATATGGGCTCATTATGCTAATCCAAGAGTTAGGAGGAGGCCAGGATTGCCTTTAATGACTTTTAATTGGGTTAATTTGAGGCTGCTAGCTCATTTCCCACAGAGCGGGACTGCAGTTGGGGGCACACATTGCACAAATCATGTTGGGGGTAGAGAGTTTCTACTTTAATGACAGGACAGAAGAGGGGGATGAGGACGCACTGTCCCATGACTTTAGCCGACCCCTGGGGCCTCCAGAGCTAATGCTCAACCCAGGGCAGAGGCGTCCGCACCTCTGCTTATGGCGACATGGAGCCCAACACAATGACACTGCATGTCGGGCGTGGGGAATTGAGGTGTCGGTATAAACGAGACCCTCCACAGGCTTCCCCACACTGGGTCATTAAGCAAGAGGCACTTATGACTTTGTGTGAGCTTTGTCATTCTCTGGAAAGTGCCTCTTGCAGTGTCAGGTTTATTAAAATTACTGGTTCAATTGATTAAAATTTGCAGGTCTCCCAAACACACCATGTTATAGCTCATCCACCTGTCAACAACGTGGAGCCTTCACTGAGAGTGAACTATGGGCCCACGACTCTGCTACTGCCACATGCACCCATTTTACCATACCCATAACAGGACTACAGAGTCAGGGCTATGGTGACTGCCATTTGAAAGATGAGAAAATTGAGGTCCAGCCAAAGTCTCAGAGCTGGTCAGTGCCTGAGCCTGGATGGCCTGACCCCTTGGACACTAACCTCGCCCTATGTAGAGAATGACCACCTTACTCCTGAGCCTTGGGAAGCCAGGTATTCCTGCCATCTTGCCTTCTGTCCTGTTGACCCAGGAGTTGCCTGCCTGGCCCTAGCATGCCCCCTAAATGTATAAGGCTCCAGTTGTGTCCCAGAGCCCTCCTGCACCCAGAGACATGATGGCTGTGGCAGTGATAACAGGTTTTCCTTTCA